>NC_063356.1:22269120-22294097 GCF_021869965.1 Rhincodon typus
CCTCTCTGCTCCTATGATGCTGCTTGGCCTGCTGTGTTCATCCAGCCCTGCACCTTGTTGTCTCTGTGTTAAGGAGCTACCTGGCTCAATTTTGTGCTGAACAATGTTGAAGTATCATTGCTGTTTTAAATGGAGATGGGGAAAACAGTCAATTTTGATCTGTTAATTTGAAATACCTAGTCTTAAAACTGTGTATTTCAAATCATTGTCCCATGTGTAAGAATGCAATTATTTCAGTGGGGATTTCTGAATGATTTGAGGGAAATGAATGGAGCCCTATTTCATGAGCTGAGAGGACAAAAATAGCCCTCCATTGTAAATACGGAACAGTACAGTGCAGGAACAGGGCCTTCATTCCACCATATCTATGCTGACCATGATGCCATTCTTAACTAATCCCATGGTTATATTGAAATTTTTGGAAGTCTTAACAGAATTTTAGTGATTTCAACTCCAGCAGGGGCTACATTCGTTTAGAGAGAGAGTAGTCTGAAGAATGGACTAATTCTCTTAGAAACTGCATTTCATTTGCCCATGGACTTTCACAGCCGTTTGAAATTGTGGGTCATTACTCAGGTATGGTATTATATGACAGAGATTTAGGTGAAGTTGCATTTTTTAAAAAAAATTCCATTTTTTGTACTTTTCATGATCTAAGATTTCCAAAGCAGGGTATTTTATAAAGTATAGTAATAGTATGGGACAAGGCAGTGGAAATCAAATTGCACACATCAAGCTCCCACCAACAGTGACGAGGTAAGAAGGGATCAAAAGGCACCCCTGTCTTAGCCCATACCTGATTTGACCACAACAGGATTTGTTTTAAAGGATGTGTATGTTCACGCAATCAGTGTTTAACCATTTGTGTTGTGACTGTAAAGGGCACATACACAGGTTTTCTTGTGTTTTTCAAAAGAAATTAGTATTTGTTGTACTTAAACTGGTTTAAGTAAAAATGATCATTCTCACATTTCATATGCACAGACCAATAGGATACAGGTATGGAGAATGTGATAAGTGATACGTTAAATTCTAAGTAAGATTCCAATGTTTAGTTTTCGTATACTGATGAATCAATCAAGGCTGAGTTTAGTTCTCCTTCTGCTTTGGCATTGAGAAGGCTCAAAAATATAAATGGATGATTTATCTGTTTTTCTGGATACAGCAGCTTCTACTCAATAAACTGAGCCAAAAATTTGCAACTTGCATGGAGAGGGAAAGAAGGAACCCACTCAGGAACTTGCTTCTTTAGCATCTCTTTTGCTGGCCTGCATTAAAAAGAAAACTTGCTTAACCAGAAAAGGAGCTAGCTTTGTTTGTCACGTGCCTCTCTCTCTCTACGACTGCCCAGTGATCCAATTGTGGTGATTGCCAGTACTCCCTAGATATATAAGTGGATTATATCTGAGTAGATTCCTTTCATATCTAGGGTTCTCCTTTCAAAGTAGCTTCACCTAATGCCTTTTCCCCACCCTGCTGTGTATCGAGGTGATTGTCAAGGAAATTTCTTAATGGGGTAGGAATGCCCCAATTACCCTGCTTGAAGTAAATTGTTCCTAATGGGACTTTGCAGACAGACTGTCCCCATTTCAGTGACATTGGATGGTGGAAGGTAATGATGTACATGTTCAGTCATTTTTGACACTTAAATTTCAAATTAATGGGATCGGACCTCCATTTTTACAAAATAATCAATTTACCATTTCAACCAGTAAACTGTCTTTTTTGATGCATCGCTTCATAACAAGAATGTTAATGATCCATTTTTCTGTCTTAGCGATTTTGTTCGAAGAATGAATATTGGTCAGAAGATCAGGGATAAATTAGGAACCTAGCAGGGATAGGCCATTCAGCCCATCGACCTTACCCCATCATGGCTCAACATCTCGTGATGTCATTTTCCTGTACTGTCTCCATATCTTTTAACCTCATTCATCTTGAAACCTATCCTTTTCTGTCTTAAAGCTGCTCAGTGATTGAACTTCTTCTGTCCTCTGGGATCGAGAATTCCAAAGGTTTATCACCCAGTATGTGAAGAAATTCCTCTATCTCAGTCTTAGTCTATCCCTTATCATGTAGTTATGTCATCCTTGGTTTTAGAATTACCATCCAGCGAAAGCATCTTTCATTTCCACACTGTTATGCCATGTTTAAAAAAAAGTTTTCTTTTCAAACTCTGAAGAATGCAGCCTCAGTTTCCTCAATCTCTCCTCAAGTGATATTCCCACCATTCCAGGACCTAATCTGATGAATCTCCATTACACTGTAACTCTGCGGCATCTTTTCAAAATAATGCAGTGGGACACATTTCTACACTCCTGAGGGATCAGGCAAAGCTTCTTCAGTTTAAAACATCATCTAAAAGACAGTACAGCACTCCCTCAGTACTGGGCTGGTGGTCGTAGTCTGAACTTCTATTCTCCAGTGTCTGGACAGGGAAAAGGATAGAGTGAGGGGCTAAGAAACAAAGTTTGTTGTTACGAGTGAAAACAATAGCTTCTGTTTTCCCTACAATTAATTGAGGAAATCTTCTGAGATATACATACTGGAATAACAATCTGGTAGAGTCTGAATGCAACTCTTTCTCATGGACTGTCTGGTTCATTCTTTCTGTTTAGTTC
The DNA here is from genome assembly GCF_021869965.1 of Rhincodon typus. Taxonomy (NCBI): domain Eukaryota; kingdom Metazoa; phylum Chordata; class Chondrichthyes; order Orectolobiformes; family Rhincodontidae; genus Rhincodon; species Rhincodon typus. The sequence goes on from NC_063356.1 coordinate 22,271,742, forward strand.
TCTGTCTGATTTGACTCCTCTAGAGAACTGATCTATTTTAGTAGATTATACAAAGTTGGAAGAGGTCATCTATTGCACATGTTGTTAAATGAGAAATTGGTAATATGGCAATACAACAGCCTCAACTCATGGAATAACTGATGTTGCCCAAGGTATTCTGTGAACTTTGAGCTTGCAAACATTGTTTGGGATGACCTGCTTGAAGATAAATCGGGCTGTCTATAACGATTGGGAATAAAAGGATGAGCACTGGAGCTGTACAACAGCTCAGCGAATGCCTAAAAGAGTAAGAGTTGTTAATATTCTGATTATGCACTCTTTTGAAGAAGTCCAATCTATTTGAACCCTTTAGAATCGAAAAGAGGCAAAAATGCTGCAACAACAAAAAACTTGCAAAAACGTATGTCTCCCTTAACATAAAATGTCTCAAGGCACTTCACAGGAACATTATGGAGCTAAAAGGAGCAATGGGCCACATGAGGAAATATTGAGTCAGATAATCAAAAACCTGGTTGAAGAGAGAGAGTGAGAGATAGAGGTTTTAAGGAGCAATTTGGAAGAGAAGAGGAGAAGAAAGTGGTCCCAATGAACTGAATTCCAGAGCTTTGGGGCTTTGCAGCTGAAAGGAAATGGTAGAGTGATGAACATCAGACATGCTTCAGTCTGTGCAGTATGCAAATCTTGAGGTCAAGTGTGGGTGGGGGAAGGAAAGATAGGATTGTAGTGCTGTAGAACCAAAGGAAATGTGAGATGGTGGTGATGATGCCATGAAGCGATTTGAAAACAAGAATGAAAATTTCAAAATCAATATGTTACTTCATCAGGAGCCAATGTAACTTAGTGAACATGGGATAGGGGCGTGCAGGACTTGGTGGGAATTAGGACACGGGCAGCAAAATGTTTCAATGATTGCGAGTTTGTGAAAGGTGGATATGAGAGGCCAGCCAAAATTCTTTGGGATAATGAAATTGACAGGTAAGAGTGGCACAGTTACCATAGTTACCTTTGAAACTGAAGTTTTCAGGAATAGATGAGCGAAGGCAAATTCGAAGCGATACAATATAACAGAGGTGAAAGTAGGTAATTTTAATGGATGTATGGTAGGAATCACACCTTGAGATCAAATGTAATGCCTAGGTTATGAACAGTCTTGATTAGCCTCATCAGCTGACAGGGAAAAGGATAGAGTGAGGGGCTAAGAAACAAAGTTTGTTGTTATGAGTGAAAACAATAGCTTCTGCCAACCCTATGATTAATTGAGGAAATCTTTTGAGGTATATATACTCGAATTACAATCTGGTGGAGTTTGAATGCAACTCTTTCTCATGGGCTCTCTGGTTCATTCTATCTGTTTATCTCTCTGTCTGATTTGACTCCTCTAGAGAACTGATCTATTTTAGTAGATTATACAAAGTTGGAAGAGGTCATCTATTGCACATGTTGTTAAATGAGAAATTGGTAATACGGCAATATAACAGCCTCAACTCATGGAATAACTGATGTTGCCCAAGGTATTCTGTGAACTTTGAGCCTGCAAACATTATTTGGGATGACCTGCTTGAAGATAAATCGGGCTGTCTATAGCGATTGGGAATAAAAGGATGAGCACTGGAGCTGTACAACAGCTCAGCGAATGCCTAAAAGGGTAAGAGTTGTTAATATTCTGATTATGCACTCTTTTGAAGAAGTCCAATCTATTTAAACCCTTAGTATCGAAAAGAGGAGGAGATCAAAGCAGTCTAAAAGTCTTCATGCGTGCTTCAGGTTGTGTAACCCACTGAGAAACCTTTCTCCTTTTCCCGTCTGCAGCTAAAGACCATGAATGCACACTTAACTTAGTGATCACTGTCTAATAGGTCCCTGGCCTAGCCCAGTCAGCCATGTATCTTCCACACATTCGGTTCAGGCAGAAGCAAGTTTATATCATCAGTGATGTACATTGGAATGCACAAAATAATCAGTGTCATTCGACCGCATAATTTGCAGCAGGAAGGGCAAGGGACCTATGCAACTCAGCATCAAAGATAAATTAACTACCATATGACACAGAAGCAAACTTATTGATTAGATTTAGCAGAAGCTGGTCATGGTTACATTGGTAATTAATTCAATCATGTCGGGAGTACATGCTCAGTCAATAAAAAAGGATGGTGCACCGTTCTACATTTTAACTTTGTATTCATTGAATTGAATCTGTATTCATGAAAAACATTTCCAACAGTTTAATTTAATATTGTTTCAGATTCATAAGTGTCATCATTAGTGGCTATATGTTTTTCTTAGTGTTAAAGTTGCATCACAAGTCCATTCCACTTCCTTCAATGTATCAATGTAAAAGTGTTAACATTTTTAAATTACTCATGCCATTTTGGTGCCAAGCTTTTCATATTTTTAGCATTTGTTTTAATGGCTGTTGATGAAACACAGTTTACTTTAATAAACCACGAAACTGTCACTTCCCAAAATATGTTCTTTCTTGTAAAAGACCTTTAGGTCACAGAAATGCTGTTCCTCTCTGTCACTGATCCAATCGTTTTTCCTTGAAATTGTTGATAAGTTAATCTGTTTTTTTTTCAACTTGGATATAAGAACATAATAACCAGGAGCAGGACTGGGCAATTCAGCCCCTTGAGCCTGCTTTACCATTTGATATGATCGTGGCTGATCTCATCTCAGCCTCAACCCCACTTCCATGCCCACTCTCCATAACCCTTCAACCCATTACTATTAAAAAAGCTGCCTCTCCTCTTTAAATTTATTCAATTTACTGCAATCTGGGGTACTGAATTCCTCAGATTCATGACCCTTTCAGAGAAGTAATTTCTCCTCGTCTCTGTTTTAAGTTTGTTACCCCTTATCCTAAAACTGTGACCTCTCCTTCAAGATTGCCTCATAAATGGAAACATCATTTTTATGTCTATTTTGTCAATCCCCGTTAGCATCTTATATACCTCAATGAAATCTCATCTCATTCTTCTAAACTCCAGTGATATAAGCTAAACTGCTCAATTTCTCTTCATAAGACAAGCCCTTATCTCTTGAATCAATCTAGTGAACCACCACTGAATTGCCTCCAATATAACTCACCCCTTCTCCAGTAAGGGGACCAAAATTCTACTCAGTACTCCAGATGTGGCTTCATTAATGTTTTGTACAGCTGCAGCAGCAATTCTCTACTTATATACTCTAATTCATTTGCCCTCCTCATTACCTACTGTACCTGCATATTTGTTATCTGTGATTTGCATGCGAGGATACCCAGACCCCTCCGCACCAAAGTATTCCAAAGTTTCTCTCCATTCACATAATAAATTGCCTTTCTGTTCCTCTGACGAAAATGGATAATGTCACAGTTAAACTTCATCTGCCAAATTTTGGCCCATTCATCTAATCAATCCAATGCATTTATAAATTTCTTATTTCTTCATTGCAACTTACTTCTATCCCTACATCCAAGACATTGTACGTGGTTGGGCCTGAGGACTAAATCCTGTGGCACGCCACTGGTGTTATGTCTTGTCAACCAGAAAAAGGCCTATTTATCCCGACTCTCTGCTTTCTGTTGGTTAGCCAATCCTCTACCCAAGCTAAATTACTCCTAACCCCATTTGCTCTACCTTGTATATTAACATTTTGCATATCGCCTTATTAAAGGCCTTCTGGAAGTCTAGATATACTACATCTACAAGATCACCATTATCCATATTGCTTGTTACATCTTCAAAGAAATGTAGCATGATTTACCCTTCAAAAAAACCATACTAATTCTGATGGATTGTATTTTGACTTTCCAAATGTCCTGGAATTAGTTTCTTAATAATGGATTCCAACATAAGTTAAACTAACCATTCTGCAGTTTTCTGCTTTTTGACTCCTCCCCTTTCTGATTAAGGAAGTTATATTAGTATGTTTCCAATCCACCAGGACATTTCCTATATCCAGAGAAGTTTGGAATGTTATAACCAATGGATCTACTAATTCTGCTGCCACTTCCTTTAAAACCCTACAAAGTAGACCATCAGGCCCTGGGGCTTGTCTGCATGCAATCCCAATAGCTTGCTTAGCACATTTTCTCCAGTGATGATGATTGTTCTAAGTTCCTCGCTTTCTTTAACCTCTGCAGTAGCTGTTACTCTTGGGATGGTACTCGTGTCTTTCACTGTGAAAGCTGAAAGAAATTATTGATTTAGTGACTCCACCACTACTAACTCCCCAGTCCCATCCTCCAAGAGACCAGCATTCACTCGAGCTACTCTGTTCTGTTTTACATACTTATTGCTGTCTGTTTTATATTTTGTGATAGTTTTCTTTCATAATTTACCTTTGCTCTTTTTATAACTTAGTTCTTGAAAAGCTTCCCAATCTTCCAGCCTGCCACTTGCTTTTGCAATATGGTATGCCTTAGTTTTTGTCTTAATATTATCTTTAATTTCCTTGCTTAGCCATGGATTTTTGTTTTCCCCCTCTCACAAACTGTCTTCCTTCATAGGATATATTTTAGTTGGGAGCAATTAAGTATCTCCTTAAACATCTGTCACTGCTCATCAACTGTCCTACTTTTTTAGTTTTCCTGCGCAGTCCACTAGAGCAAGATCTGTCCTCATGGCTATGTAATTACCTTTGTTTAACTCCAGACTGCGACTGTGGAACTGCAGTTCCTTGTCCTCGAACAGAATTTGAAATTCTACCGTGCTATGCACTCTTCCCTAGAAGATCCTTTAAATATTTTCAATTCAGCCAGTTCAGAGATGTTATGACACACCTTTGGAGCACGTGGAACTTGAACCCAGGCCTCTGGTTCAGAGGTAGGGACATTATAACTGTGCCACAAGAACCCTTAGAAGATCCTTTACTTTGAAATTAATTATTAATCCCACTTCATTACACAATATCACATTCAGAGTAGCTTGCCCCTGGGCGGTTCCTCAAAAATGGCTCCAAGAAACATTCTCTAATATACCAATGAACTGTCCTTTGAGGCTACCCTTGCCAACTTGATTATTCCAATCAATATGCATATTAAAATCACGTATGATTATTGCTGTATCTTTCTTACAAGCCGCTAGTATTGTGCCCACTGCATGTCTACTGTTTTGGGACCTATAGATTACTCACCCCAGGGAAGACTTTAACTTGCTGTTTCTTATTTCCATTGGACTAATTCTATGTCTTATTCGCCAGTGCTGATGTCATTTCTCACTAGAAAACCAATCACTCCTTGACTAACAAAGCTACACCCCCTCCTTTTCCTTCCTGCCTATCTTCCAAAACTGTGTACACTTGGATATTCAGTTCCTAAACTTAGTCTCCCTGCAACCACATCACAGTAATCACCACCGGATCAGATCCATTCATTTCTATTTGTGCTGTTGACTCATTAATCTTTTTCTGAATGTTGCATGTATTCAGATACAAAGCCTTTGAATTTGTTCTGTAATCAAATTTTCCTACTTTTGTACAATTCCTTGGTGGTAGTTAATTCGCATATTCTGTACATTTGCTTTTCTGGTAATAATCAGACTCATCACTAACCTGCACTCCTGCTTTCTCCCTTAAGTTTGATTTTCTATTTTTCCATGCAACTGAACCTTCTTCCCCCCACCCCGCCTCCCGTTTAGTTTAAAGCCCTATATACGGGCCTACTTATGTGATTCGCCAGGATTCTGGACCTAGCATGATTCAGGTGGAACCCATCCTATTGGAAGAACTCTCTCCTTTCCCAGTACTGGTTCCAATACCTCATGAGTTTGATCCCATTTCTCCCACAGCAATCTTTCAATGACACAGTTACCTCTTTGATTTAATTGACTCTTTGTCAATTAGCTCATTGTTTAAGTAGTAATGTGAAAATTATTATCTTTTGGTTTCACTTCACAGTTTAGCACCTAGCTGTTCATATTCCCTCAGCACAACATCTTTCCATGTTCCACCCATATCATTGATACCTACGTGGGCAATGACAACTAGATCTTTCCTCTCCCATTCCAAGTTCCTCTGCAGCCCAGATGAGATATCCTGAACCCGGGCATCAGACACACAACACAGCCTTCAGGATTCTCAATCTGGCCACAAAGAATAGTGTCTTTTCTCCTGACTACACTATCTCCCATTACAAGTCAATTTCTCTTTTCTCCCACCTCTTGAAGAGCTCCCCATATCATGGTGCTATGGGCAGTTTGCTTATTCTCTGTATAGTCCTGCTCTTGTCCATACAGAGGGCAAGGGCAGAGGCTGCTTCAGTGCAATCTCCTGGATCCATCCACCTGCCTTGCTCAAAGTCACACCCTCCTGTCCCAGACCACTGACCAAATTCGAGGTTAGTTAATCTAAGGGGTGTGACTGCCTCCTGAAATACAGTGTGCAGGTAATTCTTCCCTTCTCCCTGTTGTGTTGCAGTGTTTGAAGCTCAGATTCCAACTCGTCAACTCTAAGCCAGAGTTCTCTAAGTAACCAACACTTGCTACAGATATAGTCAATATGAACCACAAAGGGGTCCACCAGCTCCCACATCATGCAGTTATTACCTGGCCCTAACACAATTCTATTTCTAACTTAAGTCTTCTGTCTGTGTGTTCTTGTGGATGAATAATTAAGAAAGTGAATAACTGCATGGATGCAGGTCTTTTTTTTTGGTTCAATAGATCTATTTCGGTGTTTATGCTTCACATGTACCTCACACCCTGTTTTTCATTTCATGTAATCAGCATAACTTGCTGCTCCATGAACCCTCTAGCTTCTGCTTAGAAGCTTATATTTAACATCCTCAAACAGTCCTGGTGGTAGCAAGTTCAACTTTCTGACTATTCTCTAGCTAAAGAAGCTGAAATAGATTTCAGATCTTGGTGAGATTTTTAAACCATATAGCCACCACAGCCACTATTAGGTGAGAATGCACCAGACAAAATTTAGATGGTTTCACAAACCAAGTATTTGAGCAAATTGTTCACCCAACTGGAGATGGTATTGCTCAGAACTACCAAACTTGTTATTGCATTATAGGAGAAATAGTTGATGAGGCTTTTAACTCCAATAATGCTTTTATACTTGCAGCAGAATGGCACAGCTGAAACATAATAAAGTACCTAGTATTAATCGTCTTCCCTTTATGGTTCAATATTATTTTGTCGGTGTTCTATTGCCTCGTGTGTGTGTGTGTGTGTTTCTGAATGCATTGTATGGGCCTGAGGTGACACTGGTGACTAAAATTATTATGCCACAGTGAAGTGGAAGCAATGCATTGTTATCAGACTGCATTCCCACTCACCTACCAACAATTGAATGCATCGACCCTTCAAAAGCACCAAGAAAATTGTCACTTTGGCTGAAAGGCTACAATTTTGCTTTATGCTTGAATCATTGAAGGGGCTATATTTCAGTGTTGTTTTTAGAATTTGAACCTTCAGCTTGGTTCTCATCCACAGAAGCCCAGCTGCTGAAGTTGTAAAAGTTGTATGACTACTGCCCGCACATTCAAGTCAATGCTAGCCATGGGATTCTATCCTGCATCTTGCTAGGTCTTTTATTATTCATTCTTGGGATTAAGGCCTCACTAGCCGGGCCCGCATTTATTGCCCATCCCTAATTTCTCAAAGGGAAGTTAAAGGTCAACCACGTTGCTGTGGGTCTGGAGTCACATGTAGGTCAAACCAGGTAAGGATAGCAGTTTCCTTCTCTAAAAGACATCAGTGAACAACAATCAACGATGGTTTCATGGTCATCATTCGATAGTAATTCCAAAATTTGATTTGTATTGAATTCAAATTCTACAACCTGCCATGGTGGGATTCGAACCTGGTTCCCCAGAACATTATCTGGTCTCTGGATTAACTGTCCAGCGATAATACCATTAGGTCAGTGCCTCCCCTTAATTGAGTTTAGCTGTGACATTTTAAGATGAGCACATGATTTGCAAAAGGTTGCTTTTTTAAATTGAAACTTCTAATTTGGATGCTGAGAATAAAGTGAGCTGAGAGCACTTTGATTCCTCTGCTGACCAATCCCCTACTCCCACTACTCTGCCTACCTCTTCCTTTAGACACTATCAGCTTTGTTTTACTCTCAATAGGTTAGACGCAATAAGTTGCATGATGGAGATATTTTTATTACCAGCATTTAATAGGCCTTGCTATCATTTTTGGTGCACTCAATCCAGCCTTTAGCACATTAATTTCAGGTTTTAAGTTCATTGGTGTCCTACAAGCAATGATTGATAACCACATTAGGCATGAGAAATGGAGCATGCAACCACCATTAAAAAAGTAAATGTAAAGTCTTAAGGCATTGAAAACTCATTCTGCAGCATGTGTGTCACAGAGAATGACTGCTATGCTATAAAAACTGAGCCACTAAACAAAATACTGCCCAGTAATTTTCTAAATGGTTTGATAGGAGCCAAGTTTTTACTCCCTCTTGTGATGAACAGTTACAATATTAAACTGTTCACTTTAGCTAATCTCACTGACTCCCTGGTGTGCAGTTACTTTATGTCAAATTGGTTTTTAAGTTGTCTGATGGTAATGTTTTTGTGGGCAGCAGTTTCCAATGTTTGATCTCCAAGGGCAACAACCAAACTTGTTAAGGCTTCAGCCCTGCTATTATGTCTCACTTGAAATGTTGCTTTTGTAGGTAGGGTGAAGTATAATGCCAGAAACATCTGAGGGCTTGAGATCCTAATGTCACAGCTCACCATTTCCAGTAAAAAGCCTCTTGCTTTTAGCTGAAGTTTAGGATATATAAGTAGCTGCTGAATGCCATCAGAACATTGGACGCTGAAACTAAATGTTAGGTCCGATTGGACTTCTGCTTTCAGCACCTCTGATGCAGCCAGCTGTTGACAGGGCAACCTGCTTCAACCTCACCATTTCAATGTAAATGAAGGATTGGGAGAATCTCAGTGAACAAAAATGTAACTACCCTCAATCCGGTATTACCATGGAGCACCACTGAAGGCAGCTGAAGAAAAAATAATTGGCATCAAGCTTTCCAATGGCCCAGGACAGAGGTGTTGAAATTGAACCCCTAGAAATTGCTGGGAGTGGGATGTTGAGAATAGCAATTATTGATAGGACATAAACCATTCCCATCCTTCTGAGGAAGGGTCACCGGACCCGAAACGTTAACTCTGTTTTTTCATTCACAGATGCTGGCTGACCTGCTGAGCTTTTCCAGCAACTTCTGTTTTTGTTCCCAAGTATAACACGTTGGCTTTGAATGTTCCTGAAACCAAGGGTCCACCATACACCCAGCTGAGCTAATACTGGTTTTATTTAATACTTTACTGACTGTAATGGAGAAATAGCAAATTGCAGACTTTTCATATCTCTACCATCGGACCTCTGTGCTGCAATAGTGCACAACTATCTGAGCACACTTTGGACAGGTCCTATAACAAATGTCCCCAGAAAACAGGAATACAGCGTCCAATAAAAATAAAAAATGGTGACAATACTCAGCTGGTTAGGCAACAATTGTGAAGAGAGAAACACTCATTTCAGGCAGTGATCATTCATCAGAACTGGAAAAATTTAGAGATGGAACAGATTTTAAGTCTGTGCAGAGGCAGTGAAATGAGGGACAATTAAAAAGAACAAACAAGAAGATCTTAAGGTTGAATGACACTACAGATTAAATGACAAAGAGGATAATGGTGCAAGGTGAAAGAAGATGCACATGACTAAAGAAACAAAGGATGGGCCCAGAGGAGATGTAAATACTGTTCATGGAATCGCTACCAACAACTGCTATCTGGATTAAGGAGAAACTGGACCAGTACTTGCGATCTGAAATTGTTAATCTCTGTGTTGAGTCATGTCTGTAAAATTGTATTTGTTGAACTTTAATGGAACACAGCTGAATACCAAAGACAGAGGGTTTAGAGTGAGAATGGGGGAGAGAATTAAAATGACCAGCTCAAGGTCACACTTGTAGGCTGAACAGAGATGCTTTGCAAAGTACATATGGTCTTCCTAGTGTGAACAGCAAATGCATTATGCAAAATTAATATGAGTAATAGCAAGCCACTACTTCACCTGAATTGGAGTATTTAGTTTTTAGGCTGATGAGAAGGGAGGGGGTAAAAAGGCATGTGTGATGACATTTCTGTTTGAATGAAGTATAGAAAAATAAGAGTGGGAGTAGGCCATTTATTATGATTATGGCTGAATGGGAAAATATGTGGGGAAGCAGGGACATTTTATACCAGTTTAAGAATGAACTTCAGTGTTTAGGGAGGGGGATTGGTGGGAATGGTTCATATTGGAATGGTCAAAGGAGACGGTAAGGAGTGATGATTTGGTTTGGGCTCACACTGGAGGTTGACAAAAATGGAGCAGCATAACCCATTGAACAAGGAGATTTATACAGCGAAAGTTAAGGACAAGGGTGATGGTCTTATGGTTTTGAAAGGGAGAGAGAGTGGGTGTGAGTGAGATGTGTAACTGATGTGGCTGAAGATGCTATCAACCATGTAGGAGGAATATACTTGATTGGTGAAAAACGAAGGCACTCTGAAAGCTGCATTGACAGAACGGATGAGAGAGAAAATGCAGAAACTGGGAGAATAGAAATCTTACGCCAAGGGTGGTAGAGCTATCTTTGAGACTCGCTGGGTTTTAAAGTGGATTATAATTAACAAGTTAACCCCAAGAAGAAAGTTAAAAAGGTAGAGGAGGAAGGGAAGTATTGAAAATGATACCGTTCAGCCTATTATTATACTACTGTTATGAATCATCAAAGAGTATCCTGGTAATTTTGCATTTGCTCATGCTTCTGAAGCCTGTATTCTACTGCAAAAGATTGTTTAACCCCGCATTTACATGATATAATGCAGGAATAACAAAGGGGTCAAGAACAAGGGGACATAATTTTGATGTGAAAAGCAGGGGGTTTTGAGGGGATTTGAAGAATGTGTTTTTTGCCAGACGGTGGTGAGAAGCTGTAAAGAACTGCCTGGAAAGGTAGTCGAGGCGGGTAACTTCACAAACTTTTAAAAAGTACCTGGATGAGCACTTGAAAAGTCATAACATTCAAGGCTATGAGCCAGGTGCTGGGAAGCGGGATTAGTATAGACTTAGAATAGTTTTTTTTTGTCAGTATAGACGTGATGGGCTGAAAGGCCTCTTCTGTACTGACTGATTCTATGAATATACAGCTAAGCATTTTATAGTAGCTAAAGATGTTTTGCTGTTAGAAATGCTTATGTACTGGTAGTATAAATTATGAATTGTGATCTGAAATATAATTTCTGTTGCATAGCACAGACTTTGAATATGATTTGCAACATAAATGCTCCTTGACATTAGAGTGAGTTCAGTACATAATGATAGAGGCTGGAAAAGGTTAAATGCTGAGGACAGGATGCGTAGATGAGGCTTGCATTTCAGGTGTTTTTGAGGTGTTGAAGGTGTTTAAAGGATTTGGTGGGATAGGTGGAATAGAACTCTTTCCTTTGGTGTGTATCCAGAGCAAGGTAATCTTAAAATTAGTTGTGTTCTCAGAAAGCTGCTCTCGACATGGTAAAGAATTAACATAAGGGAAAGCAATTAACAAAAACCATATGGTTAGAATTTAGGAATGAGAAGTCTCAAAAACTGCAATGGAAGTTGTTCTCAGATTTCAAGACAGCAGCCATACAGTGTCAGGATACATTAATTTAGAGATTAGAGAACCTTGTGGCAAAATTAGTGTTGTTTTACTGGGAGATTTTAATTGCATGCAATTACAAAACATTTTTCAGATGCAATATGTTTGTTCTTTAAGAACCCTTAAACGGGCTGACTTGGAATTATATTGTCATTCCTTCATTGTTACTGGGTCAATGTCCTGGAAGTCCTGTCCTAACAATGTGGGTGTACTTACATCACGATCAGTGGTGGTACAAGAAAGTTGCTCATTTTCGATTTCTCCACGGCAGTGGAGGAAGGGTAATAAATGTTGGCCTAGCTTGCAATCATATCTCAAGAACAAACAACCTTAACAAAAAAGCAAGCAGATTTAGTGATGAGAAATTACTCGTGTTTGGTTAATCTAATAGGGAAATATTTATTTATTCGTGATCATAGAATGATAACTTTAAAAGTGAGCAACATAAAACAGTTTCTAAGATTCTAGATTTTAGTAAGGTTACTTTGAATGACATAGACTGATCAAAATTGTTTTTAGTTGAAACTAGGAATGAAGAGTGCGAGATATTCAAAAGAGGATCTAATTTGAAAAGAAGTGAGGAGACTCAAAGAGGATCCAAAATTGCAAAGAATAGTTTAGATCCATGGAACTTGGAGAGAGATAAAGAACATCAAGTGAAGATTTTTTTAAAAGTCTGTGAAAAGGAATCCCAAAATAAACTTACAAAGGATATTCAGATTTGTAACCAAGGTTGGCGTGATTATATTAGATGCAAGAGAAGTTGATTGTAATTTGGTCCTTTTAAAAATAGGTAAAGGCATCATTGTAAATGAAAACTGGGAAGTGACAGACATTTTGAATAATTGCATTGTCAGTCTTCACAGCAGATGATATACTCACCATTCCAAGGAAACCAGTAATAAATCAATCAGTCAAGGGCTGGAACTGACTGAAGTTAATGATAGCTTAAAACAATATGAGTGAAAATGATGACACTAATGACTAAATTCCCAAAGTGCCCCTGATTCAGCAAATGACCCCTTCAATTGCAAAATATAAATGTAACTCCATTATTTAAGAGCAGTGAGAGAGGGAAACGAGGAAATTACAGACTTGTTAGTCTAACATCAGTTAATGTGAAATTTTTGCAAACTTTAATTGAAGACACTGTGACTGATCATTTGGAGAAATTTGAGTTGATTCGGGAGAGTCAATATCAATCTGGAAAGGGTAGGTCATGTCTATCAGACCTAATGGATTATTTTCTTGGGAAAGGAGCTGTAGTAATCATGAAATATCTTTGGATATAGTTGATATGAACTTACAGATGCTATTCAAAGACATAAGAGAATTTTAGCAAAGCTTCAATCTCATAGAATGAAAGGTAAATTATTTACCTGGTTAGATTATTGATTAGACAGTGGAAGATTGAGTGCAGGAATAATGGTAATGTATCCAATTTGCAAAGAATTTATTATGGTGCCACACTAGTTGGGCTTCAACTGTATACAATTAAAAATCAGATATATGACTCTTTCTTGTACTGTCTAATTTTGCAAATGACTCAATGATTTGTACCAGACAAGAACATAGAATTGGAAAGGTACATTGAAGAACTAAATGATGTAAAAAGCAACGGGAATGTTAGCTTGCATTTTTAGAAAGCTAGAATATAAAGGTGAAAAAGTGTTGCTGCAGTTATGCAAAGCCCTGGTTAAGACGATATCTGGGGTATATTTCTGAGTACTGTATCTTAGAGAAGGATGTGTTGGCCTTGGAAGGAGGGCAGTGTGGGTTCACCATGTGAATCTGGGGCTGCCGGGGTAAGTTACATGGAGAGATTACACAAATGTAGCTTGTGTTCTGTGGAATACAGAAAGTTGTCATGATGTGATTGGGAGGTTTGCTATTTTGAAAGGAATTGCTAAGGTAGGCAAACCTCTGTTGTTGAGCTAATTAAGCAAGAAAAGTCATAACCTTAAAATCAGAGGCAGACCATTCCAGAAGAGAATTAGAAGAAGCAGTTCTTTGCACAGTGCATGGAGTAAATGAATGCAACACTCTCCCATAAAAAGCACTGGCTTCTAGTTTAGTAAATAATCTTTAAATCTAGCATCAATAGATTTTTGTCATCACGGGATATTAACATATGTGGAGGCAGTGGGATACAGATCAGTCATGATCTTAGACAAGTTTGAGGATTTCAATGGCCTCCTACTGTTCCTGAATTGATTTTCAGTGCCGTATTTGTCACTCCCAGATTAATTGTGTGCCTGTGCGTCTCAGGGATATGTAAATTATGAAACTGGCTGCAGCTTCATGTAGACAGATGAAGAACTGAGGAAGCTCAACACAAATCAACAAGTATTACATCTTCAGGCAATTTTGAATAAGGAAGAGTAGAGATAGAAATGTGTTTGGTGCATTGTTACATCATGTTGAATAATTCCAGAAACATGAATAGTTGTAGCTGTAAGTTGCTATGTTTATTTGCAGCAGTTTGGTTTAATACCAAATCCAACTTTGTCTTTAGCATATTTTAGACACTAAATTGAGAGGCTACATACTCACAACAAAATTCCGTTCACAATTGTGTAGTTGATATCTCACTCAGAGTTAATAAGAACTGCCAATGCTGGAGTTTATATATGTGATGATTTGATTATTTAACTGTTAATATATTTCGTTTACTTATTTTAGGATCACATCAATCTACCTATCTGTATCATATTAGTACTTCAACCTTTCTATCCGTTTGTCTTTACCTTCTCAACATCAGCAAGCTGGGTTTTTCATTTCCTCAAGGCCATCCATACTGTAGTAACATTTGGAAGAATTGACGTCAAATTTATATAATGTACAGTAGGAAAGAACTGTGTCTGTTTCAAAGGTTGTATTTCAATAATTCTTTGCATATTCATATATGACCCTTTTTGAATCAAAAGTATAGTCTTGACTAATGTAGATTACATGTACTAGAATTCTACTCATGAGATCATAATAACAGAAGATCACGGGGAATTTGAACAAAACTATAAGGGATTTTAATATACTGGGTCGATTCGTAAGCAGAGGACACAGATTTAAGATGATTATGAAAAGAATCGGATAAGAATTTTGCCCTACAGCGCAACAATTTTGGAATGCACTGTGTGAAAGGGTGCTGAAATCTTCAAAAGGTGATAATATATATATCTAAATATGGAAAATTTACATTCAGTTTGGAAAACCTAGAGACTGGGACAAATTGAATATTCTTCACAGAGTTAGAACTGACATGATTAGCTGAATGAGCTCATCCTGTCCTTGACAATTCCATGATTCTAAGCTCCTGGGACCTATGTAGACATTGGTCGAGTATCACCTCATAGTTACAGTTGTTAAGTGCATTCCAAAAGCTTATTCTAATAATAATTGCACTGATGACATAATTATTGTAGTTATTACTCTTGTTGGTTTGTAATGTTTTGTATCTGGCATGTTCCTGATAGAATTTAATACCGTCTATGTTGAAAAGCAGTTAAGTATCTATTGTCAGCACTAATACAATTTTGTTGGTGTGCGAGGTGAAACGACATTGGACAACCCTTCAGTTGCATGGTCGGATGATTCAGTTTATTTCATGCAAAACAATACTAGCCCCGCAGTTCCTTCACTGATTTGAACTTTGGCAGTATTATCCATTGCAGTCCTGCTTCTCCATTTTAAAAAAAAGAGAAACCTCAATACAGAAAAAACTTCTCTGCCATGAGTGAAATATGTTTTTAAACATTGTGCGCTGGTGTCAATGTGCACTTGAAATAAAAGATAGTGCCTTCATATTTTTAGTTCATTCCTGTGCATGTGGTAGTGTGTAATTGTCGCACGTGATGATAGTTTTAGTTGGAATTCAAGGCTGTTTAATTAATCAAGTCCACAATTATTAGCAAAACATCAGTTTTTAATATGTTCTTATTTATGGCAATGTGAAGGCCATGTAGTACATAGTTAGCATTTAATAACAGCCTTAATTTGAATATGAGAGAGAGGGTTCTTCAGAGAAGTCTGAAGGATTCTTCAGAGACATTTTGAAAATATATTTTAGTCACCTGTTATTCACAAGGAAAGAGAACATTATTGCAATAAATGATATACAGTATATTTATGCTTTTCAGCAGGAGCCCAAAACTCATCATTTATGTAAACTTCAAATATCTAATTTTAAGTCCAAAATGGTATTGTAGAATAAAAACCGAAAAAACTGCAGATGTTGTAAATCAGTAACAAAAGCAAAGTTGCTGGAAAAGTTGCTGAGGAACAGTTCTGAGGAAGGGTCACCGGACCCAAAACGTTAACTCTGTTTTTTCCTTCACAGATGCTGCCAAACCTGCTGAGCTTTTCCAGCAACTTCTGTTTTTGTTCTTGGTAATGTGGAATGTTCTCAAACAACACTGCTGATGATTGACTTATTGTGCTGATCTGTCGGGCACTTGATATAGAATGATTACACAGATGTTAGGTCTGCTTTATTGTTACCATTTTCATAGCTGAATGAAAAACCTGTGGGTGTGTCAAAGGGCCTTGGTCAGGCTAATGTAGTTGAACAACTTGTCACCTTTCTGCAACTGAATAACATGCTTAAATACATTTTTAAATAAATGATCTGAATTTTCATAACACTTTTCGAATCCTGATGAATGACCATGCAATCCTTTATACCTCGATAAATGTTATAATTTAATTGCAAATCTCATTTCCTTAACAAAAGGAATTTTTTTCAATTTTATTTGCTGAATGAATTTCAATTCGATTGTTATTTGATAAATAGTCAGGTTGTTAAGTATCATTGTTTTGTCCCTTCACTTAAGTTGCTGTTGCCATCACCTCCAAACCATCAGAGTAAATGTGGCTGAAATTTTAATC
Source organism: Rhincodon typus (assembly GCF_021869965.1). NCBI lineage: Eukaryota > Metazoa > Chordata > Chondrichthyes > Orectolobiformes > Rhincodontidae > Rhincodon > Rhincodon typus. The sequence goes on from NC_063356.1 coordinate 22,288,266, forward strand.
CTTATTACTGTACAGTATTATGAAGTAGTAAGAATTTCAACTTTCTCACGATTCTTTGTTCTTTCTGTTGTGGAGGAGAAACACAAATAGTGCAGATGACTTGTTTCGATCTTTCTGCCAATGCCACTTAGGTTCCAACTGTTAAAAAGACATAAAAATGGCCTGGGAATGATTCTGCTCCTTCCCCAGTTCTGTGGCACAGCATCTCACCACAGAAATATCATTGTGGTGTAGAATATCAGTTTGTGTCCCAGCAGTGACACTTAGCATTCATGCTCCAATTTGCTGGTCTTATATTAACGCTGTGGTTTTTGCAATTTAAAAATTCCAATTAAGTACACTGCTGGTTTATTAATTCTTGGCAGCTTCACATAATGTTGCACAATCATTATTTCAAACTGCATTTTTTTCAGAAACCTGATTGTGTATTTGCTACAAAGATACTGCAGATTACAGGAGGTGGGAACTTTTGTCCTAACTCTCATCACTTGCTTTGCATGTTGCATTCAATATGTGGTTGGGACCATTAAGTTTACATTGTATGGTCCAAAATGGCAGATATGTATCATTAAAATAGTTGCCTTTATTCTCTGACAACAAGGTGCAGGGCTGGATGAACACAGCAGGCCAAGCAGCATAATAGGAACAGAAAGGCTGACGTCATCTGTGGGTTCTCCGATAGTGGCCTCATGGCCAATGGCGGCGGGCCCATTGTGGGGAAGGTCCTGAGTACGGCTGGGGATTTGGGGGGTGGAGGAAGCCCGTTTTGGGTGGTAGGCACCAGTAAGTTTACTGTACTTACGGTTTTTAGTGTCCAATAAAGCTGAGTAGAATTGTGAGTTCAGGTTGTGGATCCCACGAAGAATAAAAAACAGGAGAAGTCCTTTGCAGGTCTGGGAGAGGGAGGCTCTGAGCTGGGGCGCCGGCATCTCCAGGCACTACAATCAAGCCTACCCGATCTCAGAGCCTCCCTCTCCCAGACCTGCAAAGGACCTCTCCTGTTTTTTATTCTTCGTAGGATCCACAACCTGAACTCACAATTCTACTCAGCTTTATTGGACACTAAAAACCGTCAGTACAGTAAACTTACTGGTGCCTACCACCCAAAACGGGCTTCCTCCACCCCCCAAATCCCCAGCCGTACTCAGGACCTTCCCCACAATGGGCCCGCCGCCATTGGCCATGAGGCCACTATCGGAGAACCCACAGATGACGTCAGCCTTTCTGCTCCTATGATGCTGCTTGGCCTGCTGTGTTCATCCAGCCCTGCACCTTGTTGTCTCGGATTCTCCAGCATCTGCAGTTCCTACTATCTCTGCCTTTTTTCTCTGCTGCTTCTCTAGTTAATTTGTATCTTAATGGAATCATGTAAAGATACCATTCAAGTGAGGTTCTGCTATATCAGTAATGCCAACTTGCATTTATGTGAATCCCTTACCATTTGCAGTAAATCTTGAATGTTTTGAGGCATCTTCAAAGCACATTGGTGTCTAGTCCGCAGATTCCTGAACCTTCAGTTGACTTGCTTTTTCCATAAGTAGTGGCAGATAGATTGTTATTTGAAGTAAATTCTTCTTTCTATTTTGTATGTTTGTTTCTTTCAGAAAGTAATTTTTTAACCATACTGTGACTCTGTAATTTAGCAAGATTTTCTGTCCTTTTAATGTTTATAAATTCTCTGAAGGAAGTAACTGGATTTGTGCACTATATGACTAGTCGTCTTGCTGAAATGTTGCTGCAGAATTTACTCCCTGTATTGTGTGGATCGAGACACAGATGTAAAGTACAGTAAAGTAAGCTTATATTAACCATTATATGAGAAGTCTTTTTTGCAATGAAAAATTAAATGGTAAATCTATCAACTTGGATGTGGACTGTGGTCTGCAAAGGATTCAAGGCTGCAGTTCACAATCTGCCTGTTTGGGACCTCTGCAAAGCTGTTGGTTGCATCTGTGGAATCATTCCATGGGCTAAAGCTTTAATCACAGAAAGTACACTATAAAAATAAACCCTTCATTTTAATCTAATTTCTATTATATTCTTGTTTATGACATCTCTAAATTTCCCTTTATTAAATTGTAATAGCATGCCGATCTATAGATCTACAAATCCATTAAGCACTTGGTCAGTCTTGGGTGACTAGCCAGGATCTTGCTTGGCTGCACCTTTACAGCATCATTTAATTCCTGGGGTTGTCCTTTATCCGCATTGTTCAGTGAAGATTTATTATCTTCTTCCAAAACATCACCATGCAATTTCTGTGAAGATTTTGTTTCTGTCCAACTTTGCAGTCCTTGACAAGAGTCATACTGTGAACATAAAGCTTCAGCATGTCTGAAATAATCTTAAAAGATGCTTGGTCTTGAACCATTGAGGAAATGCCCTTTAAAGTACAAGAGCTAATTTCCCATTATCGTTGCTGAACATTGATCCCCTTCGGAGCCACCTTGCTTCGATGCATTGCACAAAGTTTCATCTAACTGTACATGTCTGGGGTAAACTGACCTGTGCTCTGGAACCCAGTGATAAGCTAACATTCCCAGCTGCTTATGATATATGTTGCTGCTTGCTTTGTGATAAAGTTGCAGTCGGATGGATTAATGCTTGCAGTAGTTGGACCTGATTGATTGACTATTAACCAACTTGCTCAATACTTTGTTTTTGCTTCACAGATAAAGTAATGTACTTCTTGAGTGAATAGCTTTCATTCAAAAATGATAGTACCAGGGACAACATACAGATTAGTTTTCTATTTATCATCAGAATGTGGCTTTTGAGTAGAACACCTGACTGTTCCTGTAGCTGCTGACAGCAAGATTAAGTGTGATCTGTAAGGTCTGTGGAGGATTGCAGTAGGAAATGCATATTTCCATTGATTAATTGATATTTAAATATTTTAAGGGAGAGGGGATGTCACCAAAGAGGATTATAGTCATCGGCAAAATATTGCTGTACCTTTGGCTATAAAGAGCACTGGGCTGGTGTTGATAAAGGGTGCCTCTTCTATCATGGCCCTTTCAATTATATTACCATGTTTCATGTATTAGTGTCTAACGTCCACAATGGATATAATTGTATTTAACCAAATGGATCTAAAGTGTAATTCTATCTTACCCAGTAAAGTAATGATCTTGTAAGCTCCAGAAATAATGAACGTGAAAAGGAATTAACATCTGGCTAATGATGAAGTTAGAGTCAGAACCAAGAATGGAACCTTTTGAAAATATGTTATTCAGATTTCTCATGCCTCAAGTGAAATGTTGTAGGTTTTTGTGTGATGTCAGAATGTTCTTGACAGGAGTTCACTTTATGGATTTCTGATGGCCTGAAAGAATTGATACTGATTGACTGTCATAAGCACCACCCATTGTGGTGACATCATGAAAAATGATGAGGGATCTTAAGGAATCAGACATAAGCCCCGGATCATCCTATTAGTCTGTAATAATGTATGCAATACTTGTGTAACAGGTAATTAGTTGCAGGGATGCAGTAAACTATATGCTGCATATGACCAGAGATTCTTTTACATTCACACTAGGCCAGGCAAGCCCTTGGAAAGCATATACCCGGAGGATATTGATGGTACCACATCCAATAAGCTGTTTAGCCTCCCAATAAAACATAGTGAGAAATGGTGGTGGTCTGATTTGCTTCAGCTTCACGATACAGCAGGTTTGGGTTGCTCAATTGATCATTCTTATGTCTCTGGGAAAGTTGGATTCGAGCAGGCTTTTTGGATCATGTTATTAATTGGAATTTGATTTATTTATTTAGGGGATACATTCACTCTTGTATCACAGAAGAAACAAGCTCATGATCCTTTGAAGCAACTTATCTAGGTTTAACAACAAATGGATCTTGTTCTCACTGCTGTAATGAAAAAGTTAGAATCCTGTATCTTTAATGTTTTAAATTGAGTGTGTATGTAGTTATTCTTATTAAATTGTTACTGATAGTAAATGCACAGACTTTATTTCAACAGCTGAGACCTAAGAACTTGTAGACTGGGAAACCGCTCTTCAGGGAACTTATATGGCATGAAAAATTGAACATCTTTGAGAGCAGGGATTATTTGTTTGAAAATACTGTATTAGCATGAAAGAAACTTCCATAGCCTTCCTCTGTCCTAGTTACGTAAATTAATGATAAGGAATTAAGCTGCTGGGTAACTCTTTCAGGCCTGAAATATTAAGTTTTGTGTTTGAAAAGATAGAATTGGAATTTTGTCAATTTCAAGTGGAGTCGTTCAGTTTTGCAATTTAGAGATGAATTCTTGAAAGGTGGTATCTCCTGCCAACAGACTGGAACAAAAGTTCAGTGCCTCTGACATGAATTTAAAGTATGAATTGTTTTAAAATGAATATGCCTGTATTTGGCAGCACCATGCATTTAAGCACTAAAAATTACTGATGCAAGCATTTTAAAATTATGCCATGTCAACCATTACACAAGCCCTGTGGTGTCAGTAGCAGACATTAACCAGGCACAGTGACTGAATAGGTGGTGAGTGCGCCTCCTGCAGGTTACATTGACAGTAAATGCAGCCTTCTTAAAAGTTTCCTTCTGAATGTCTCTGCTGGAGAGATCTTGGGCTAGAACAGACTCTGCATGTGTTGCAGAGTGAACATTTACTCTGTGTATGTGTCGTTTTTCAAATAGAGGCAAATTTAATTTGAACTTGCAAACAAGGACCACATTTTTACCTTCTCCTCTTTAGAACATGTGATATCTTGAAGCAGATTAACTGTGGTGGTGTCACCCTTTGGTGCAGAGCACTTACTATGTTAATAGGGAGAAAAATAATGGACGACTTTTAAAATGATATGGACTATAACCATAAGACCTCAAGATAAAGGAGCATGTCTTAAAGACACTCAATAATTTGGCCTCCGCAGACTTCTGCGGCAATGAGTTCCACAGATTCACCACCCTCCACCGAAATTCCTCCTTAATCTGCATCCTTAAAGGATCACCCCCTCACTCTGAGGCTATGATTAGTGAGGTATTTCCTGCAAAGGATATTCTGTTATGATATTGACATTGAATTCTAATGTGATATGAGAACCTACTCTTTCTAGATAAATTTGGGGCACAACCTGATGGACACATCACTGACTGTCTCTTTGCAGCTGGTTGAGGAAGGAGAGCCCCAGGGTCCTGACAGTTAATGGAGTGCCAGAGACCAGGCACCTGTTTAGCCCCAGGCAAAGGACAATCCCATGGTCTTGGCCACTAATGAATGTGTCAAAGTGCACAGACAGGTAAAGGAACAGCAATCGGACGATCATAGAATCGTAGAGATTTCCACCCACAACAACTTTTTTTTGACTTATCATATTGCTTTCTGCTAGTTTCTCATCAGAGCTTCCAACTTTAATCCTATTTCACTGCTTCACCTCCATAAGTTTAAATGTTCTTCTGCAGTTTGGCTGCTTCTTTCCTCATTTTTAGATTAATACCTATACGTAATAATGTACTTCATATTGGACTAATCCTTAATGTAAGAGCCTTTCTTCTCACATTTCCTATCAGACGTCTTGGCAAATGAAATGTGCTCCAGGACCTTCTAAGAGCAATATACTCATAAGTTGATGTTAACTCTTGGCTGTACATTTCCCAAGTACAGTAATAAATAGAAACCAGTAAAGTGACCATGCATTAGCTCCTGGTGAATCTGATATTCTCCCATTTGTGGCTTCAATAGCATTTACTTTGTGCATTATGTACTCTGAGGTAACTGTAGCTAACATCCTGTAGGTTAAGGGGTAGTAGGAACTGCAGATGCTGGAGAATCTGAGATAACAAGGTGTAGAGCTGGATGAACACAGC
>NC_063356.1:22294497-22310777 GCF_021869965.1 Rhincodon typus
TTTTCTGAAGAAGGGTCTAGGCCCGAAACGTCAGCTTTCCTGCTCCTCTGATGCTGCTTGGCCTGCTGTGTTCATCCAGCTCTACACCTTGTTATCCTGCAGGTTAAGTTGGTCTACCAGATTCTGCTAGATAAGAATGAGTCCAAAGACCTGAGCCGGTATATTTTTAGTTCACTTATAGAAACCTAAACCTGAAATTTTGAAACTGATTTAAGAGCACATCTGTTCACCTCTCCTATGCTATTCATATATGAAGTTATATTCCATGTCATACTACATTTTTGCTCCTTTCGTGATACTTAGCAATGTCTTTATTTAGTGTTCTGAAGAGTTGTATTGGACGTCAAACATGAACTTTGTTTCTCTCTCTACAGATGCCACCAGACCTGCTGAGTTGCTCCAGCATTTTCTCTTTTTATTTCTTTATTTAATGACCTTGCCACTCTGTTTTGTGGCAAATACTTTTTTAGCAGAACACATTCATCTTATTCTCCCTCCATCCAGAATGGGAACCTTTACATGTATTATTGATTGTCTCTGAAAGAAATGGGATGATGAGAAATGAAGTGTCATTTCTCATGCTATGGTCTCTGAAGGTCAATCATACATTTCCCTTCTTGTTGAATTTGCTGAGGAAGAAATATGACTCTGTTTAGCAGTAAGATCCCGATTGGGATCTGTTCCTACACTATGGTGCCAGAGATAAGGGCTCTGAGAGGTTGGGGAAATTGATGTTGATTTCCTTAAAGCAAATGGTGTTATGGGGAGACTTGATAGAGGAGTTCAGAGCTGTGAAGTGTTTTGTTAGTGATGATAAGAAGAAACTGCTTCTTTTAGCAAGAGGGTCAATAACTCAAAGAGATAGATTGAAGACAATTGGCAAGAAGGTCATAGTGGGGATGAGTTTATTTTATGTAGTGAGTTGTTATGATCTGGAACACAATGGTGTAAGCAGATTCAATAGTAACTTTTGAAGGAGAATTGGACAAATGTTTGGAAAGGAGAAATTTTCAAGGCTTTGAAGACAAAAGCAGGAGACCAGGGTTAATTGGACAGTTCTTTCAGACAGCCTACACTGAAATGACGAGCTTAATTCACATGCTTCTTAATTCAATAGTTTCTGAAGGCTAGGGATTCTCGTGTTTATCTTAGTTGTTGATTTCATGCAAGACAATTAAATTTGCAACAAATGGCAATTTGTGCCTGAACTGGAACACACAGAATCTGCTGTTACAGAATATACTAAGAAACAACTGTCCCATTGAACATTGCGTGGTAGCAAAAGATTGTCAAGTTGAATGAAAATCTCTCAGTGAACTGAAAACAAAAAATGCTGGAGATCACAGTGTGTCAGGCAGCATCCGTGTAGAGAGAGCAAGCTAACGTTTCAAGTCGAGATAACTCTTCATCAGAGCTGAAGTCAAGTGCGGAGGGGGTAGCATTTAAGCTGTAGTGGGAGGGGGCCAGGGGGTTGAATGCTGGGGGAGAAAGGATGTTAATAGTTCAGATTAAGTGGTCAGAATGTGAGAATGGCAGAACAATGGTGTGTCTAACTGCTACACTGGAAAGAACAGACAGTCCCACTGGGGTTAGGGAAGGGGAGAGAGAGTGGCAGAGAATGTAACAAGCACAGCTAAAAGAAAGGGAAGGAATGGTTTCACAATTTGGAGGTGTTGAAATCAATATTGAGGCCAGAAGGTTGTAAAATGCCTAGTTTGAAGATGAGATGTTGCCCCTCCAGTTTGCGCTGTGATTCACTGGAGTACTGCAGCATGCCGAGGACAGACATGTGGGCATGCGAGCAGGACGCTGTGTTAAAATGACCAACTATGGGAAGGTCGGGGTCATGCTTGTGCACAGACTGGAAATGTTCTGCAAAGTGGTCACCCAGTCTGCATTTAGTTTCTGCAATGTACAATAGGTTACACTGGGCACAGCAAATACAATACACAAGATTGGAGGAGGTACGAGTGAAATGCTGCTTCACCTGGAAAGACTGTTTAGGCCCTTGAATGGCGAGCAGGGAGGAGGTGAGGGAGCAGGTGTTGCACCTTCTGCAGTTAAGTGGGAAGGTGTGGTGGAGTGTGGGATGGTGATGGTCAACGAATGGACTAGGGTGTCCCGGAAGGAATGATCCCTGCGAAATGCAGACAGGGTGAGTGAGGGAAAGGTATGGTGTGGTTCCGCTGGAGTTGTCTGAAATGGCAGAAAATGATCCTTTGAATGCAAAGGCTGGAGGGGCAAAAAGTGAAACAAGGGGGACCTTCTTGTAGTAGTCATTTGCTCCTACGTTGTTGAAAATTTCTCACTGTCATTGTGTTCTGAGGCAACTTTGCTTGTTTTGTTTTGTTTTGTACCAACAGACCCAGCCATTAAAGGTCTAATCCTCATTATATACTGTCTTAATTCAAAGGATGAAATAAGGGCAGAGACAATATTGAGAAAATACTGGATAAAAAGATAAACTGAATCTGTTTTGTTAGGTAACTGAGCAGTTCAGTGCCTTATTTAGTTCTGAATGGAACATAGGTTGATCACATTTTCCTTACTGTGTTGGGTCTTGTCTTGAGTTCTTGTTGGTATTTGAGTTTGACTATCTGTGCCACAAATGCTTCAATTCCCTATTCAAGATCAATTATTTTCAATATAGGCAATAGTTTATGCTTCCAAGAAGCCTTTGTAAGAGACCTCAGAATATGCCTGGAACTTTGTGGATAAGAGTCCCTTCGAATTAAAAACAGTAATTCAAAGCCATTCTTGTAAAGACAAATGATTTCTGCAACTGAAAAAAATGCCCTTCATGTGTAACCTATCACCATCTTTATTCACGTTTGATTGAGCCTCTTATTTCCACCCAAGCACCTTCAGGAAGAAGGGCGTTATACCAGGTACTTTTGCTTCATTCATTTTAGTCGGACATGATTGAAGAACATGAGACAAAACCTGAGTTCTTACTATTCTGTGATATATTGTCCACTGATCAACAAGAAATGTGTTGATCTCAAAAGAAAACAGTATGTTTCAGAAATAAACATATGTTTTTGGAAATAGTATTAAGCACATTGCTCTTTATGTATTTGGTCTATTTTTTTGTTGTACCTTTCATTGTCCTTCATCCATTTCTTAGCCTGTCGAATTTACTCTCAAGCAAAAACAGAAATTGTTGGAAAAGCTCAGCACATGTGGCAGCATATGTGGAGAGAAAGCAGAGTTAACGTTTCAGGTAGAGTGACCCCTCCTCAGAACCTTCGACCTGAAACATTAACTCTGATTTCTGTCCACAGATGCTGCCAGACCTACTGAGCTTTTCAAACAATTTCTGTTTTTGTTTCTGATTTACAGCATCCGCAGTTCTTTTGGTTTTTATGTAGCATTTACTGTTGGATAGATTGTGCATGTGATCGAGAGTACAGAAATCACTTATCTCTCATAAATGATACCATCTGTGGCTTTGAGCTGACCAACTGTCTGTCCTCATTCATAAAGATCTGTTGGATGGTTTGACACTATTGACAATTACTAACTACTTTCTGTAACTGAAAGCTTAGCTTTTGTGATTTGTGCATGAGGGCATCCAGTTCCCTCAAAAATCTCAGAGCTCTGTAGTCTCTCACTATTTAGATCCCCTGCTGCTTTGTTATTCTTCCTGCCAAAATGGACAATTTTGCATTTTCCCACATGATATTCCTGTTTGCCATATCTTTGTCCACTCATTTAATCTACCTACACTCCTTTGCAGTCTCCTTGTGTCCTTCTCACAATTTATTATCCTACCTGTACTTGTGTCATCAGCAAATTTGGTAACTAACCTTCAGTTGCTTCATTCAAGTTATTTACATACACTGTTAAAAGTTGAAGGCCAAGCACTGATCCCAACACACTGCTTATATCTTACCAACCAGAAAACAACCCACCTATGCCTATTATCTGTTTCCTGTCAGCTAGCCAATCCATCTGTACTGATGTTAACCCTACATCAAGAGATCTTATTTTCCATCATAACCTTTGAAGCAGCACAATATCAAATGCTTAGCCAAATTAAAATGAATGAAAACTTTTAATTGTCTAGAATATGAAGGTGACAACAATTCAGCAGTCAAATTGCATGCTGCAAACTTTCATAGCAGCAATGTGATAATGTTCAGATCGTTTGTATTTATGAAATTAATTGAGGGTTAAATATTGCCTGGGACACTGGAAGAAACTTCACTGTTCTTCTTCAAAGTGGTATGATAGGATTTTTTTGCATCTGCCTGAGTGGATGGATCAGGGTCTCAACTAATTACCTCATCCAAAAATCAGCAGGACATTCTCAGCCTAGTTTGTTGTCAAGACCTGGAAAAAGACTTGGATGATCTGACACAGACAAGGGTCCTACCAACTAAGCCAAGTTCATTGACCTTGCTTTAAGAGGTTAGCTCTTTCTCCTGATGGCTTTGATCCTCTTCCAACTATCGTCCCTCAGACCCCGCAGTAGTTGATGAGTAATTCTTCAGAGCTTGTTGAAATTGTCCATTGTTCCCTGGACTTCAAACTTGCTGCCCTTGTGCTGAAAGAAATGATGGCAATGGCTTCTGGAAACTTCCATGAATCCCAAAACAGCTGAATATTAAGTTGCCATGTAAGCAGCCACTGGAAATTCTGACAGCCCATTGAAAGACTTATTGTTGACAACTGTGAAATGAGAAATGTTGAATTATCAACACAACGCTTTCCTGCTCCTCTGATGCTGCTTGGCCTGCTGTGTTCATCCAGCTCTACGCCTTGTTATCTCAGTGTTGTGCTAAAGCGAGTAGCTCTCAACTGATGAGATGTGAAGGGTGAACTTGCAAAGGTATACCTTTGACAACTTTCTTAGGTTTTCATATTCTTTTAACAGTTGAAATTATTGCAGCAGTGATTAAAATTTTAACATTTCAAAAATGCCTGCTCAGACACGTGTACGGGGAAACAATACTTTTGTACATGAAACTACTCAAACCCATAAACAGTTGACTTCCAAGACTTGCCAGCCACAAAGTTTGTCCCCTCAGTTTAGTGGTTAAGAGGATGCATCTATTTTTCTTGTGTCCTGCTGACAGGCTGACTGGAGGAGATCTCGTATGTTATAGAATCTCAGGATTTTATGCCAGAGAAATTAGGTGCGTGGCCCATTGCTGTTCATTTAACCCCATTCTCCTGATCTTGAAATTTAGCCTTTCAATATTTTCTTTTTAAGTATTTACCCAATTTCCTTTCAAATGTTTTCATTGAATCTTCTTTCTCTCTGAAGGCAGTTCCCTCTCTCGCAATTCTTTGTGTAAAACAGATCAGTCTCCAGACTACTTATGTTCTATAAATTTATGCTGTCTCATCAAACAATGATTATAGTTTCTTTTTCTCTCAAGTTAGCAGTCATTTTCAACACAACTTTCTGACCTTCAGCTAGTCCATCACAGTAATAACTTTAGTTTCTCCATTTTATCCTCATAACTGAAGTTTCATAACCTTCTCATAGTGAATTTCTTTATCCTCTCCAAGGGCATTCTTTCTAAAGCAGGGTGCGCAATACTTAAGATGTAGGAGCAGAAGTAGGCTGTTTGACCCATCAAGTTTGATCCACTATTCAATGAGATCATGGCTGATCTGATCATCTTCAACTCCACTTTCCTGCCTTTTCCCTATAGCCTTTGACAATATTCAAATTGTAGTCTCAATGGTTTATATATATGTCTAGCAATCCCTCTTTGGTTGGTCTCTCTACATCCCTATTTACACAACTAACAATCTTGCTAGATTTTTTGCAACTTCACATGCTTTAAGCATTGCATATTTACTACTCGGATTAGCTACGCACACGTGACGTTATTATTTTATATGCTTAGGTTGGTCAAGCACTAGTCTTTTACAACAAATTTTCAACAAAAGTAATCAAAGTTTCATGATTGATCTTAGCCTTCTCTAAGAGAACGAGGGGCAGTAGTAAATCTCTGAGGTCATTAGTTATTTCTTGCCTTGAGAAATAAACTCTATTTGGGTACTGAATAACATAAGGAGGTATAATATGGTGTACATATATTTATATAGCACACACATCCCCAAGCAATTAACAGGAGCATTGTAACAAAACATTATCAAGCTATATAAGATCATTAGGGTAGGTGATTAAAGCTTTGGTCAAAGAAGTAGATCTCAAAGATCCTCTGAAAGAAGGGTAGAGAGGTAATGAGGGTTGAGGAAGGTATTGCAGACCTTAGGATCTGGGCAGCTTGAGATACAAGAGTTAGCTGAGCGTTATTGCAACCTATAGTGATTAGTAACTTACAAAGAGATTTAAAGTTCCAGTTATTAACTGAAAGAATGACACAACAAAATTTTATACGACAAAGCCTCTATCGTAACATCATTGACTAAGCAGTTTTCTTTTCCTTTGGCAACTTGTACTTTTAACTACAAAAAGTGATATTCTACTTTTAAACATATCACCCATGATATTCTTCACATAATTACAGTCCTTTTAGCAAACAGTTCACAGTTGCTTACAGCTTCTAATAGATTTCCATATCCATAGCTTGTCAAGCAGCAAATTTGAGTGACTGTGTCAAGGTGCTTTCCATGGTGTTAAGAGAACTTGTAAAATAGCCTAGCAGCCTTTTCTTTTTGCTGGTTACACAGAACCTCTGCTGTCTGTTTCTGTTATTCAATGGTTTGTAGGAAAGTCTAACACCTGATCTCAAAAGAAGACTTTGTCGGCCCTCTTGCTGATGGCAATATGAAACATGTTAACCATGCATCCGGTTACAAATGCCAATTATCTGTCTTTGATCTCAAATACCTTCAGTCTTCGAAGTAAGTGACAGTTTCCAGCGCAACTCTTTACAATTGACGCACAATGATTTTCTGGCGTTTTTGAGATTATTAATTGTAAACGCAGAGACAGTTGCCATTGTCTCCAAGTTTAAATACTTGGCACCTTTGCTTCTGTAAAACAATCTCAGCCTTCCTTTGGACTCTAACAATCAAATTGCCCAGGCTAATCAAAGCAAAATGCAGTGGATGCTGAAAATCTACAATAAGAAGTGAGAAACTGAGCAAGGCTGGCAGCATCTGTGGAAAGAGAAACAGACATTGAGTCCAGTATGATCATTTACTTTTACCCTAAATTAAAACTACAGTCCTGAACCATCATAATTATGGCAGCACAAGTATCATAAAAGGCACAGGGCTGGGGTGGGGGGGCGATGGAGCTAGTGGTGGAGGTGGGACTAGGTGAGAATACGGAAATATTTGAATACACAGATGACCATTTTAATTTTTTTTTAAATGAACCTATTTTTATAATTAACCCATTCAGAGGTGTTATTACACACCTTTGGGACTTGAACCTAGGCCTCTTAGTCCAGGGATAGGGACACTATCACTGTGCCACATTAACTTCCAGACAAGCAGCCCCTTCAATGTAGTTTAATGGAGACAGGGTTGAATGGAGCTTGTTGTGAGTTAGTATGTGAGTAGTAGAGTTTTGAATGATGTTGAGTAACAGATAAGAATGAGGGAGTCAGGCCAGGACCATCTTGGTCTAGCCCAAAGGGAACAAAGGCAAAGAGTTTGGTCACAGATGAACCTGAGGCATGTTGGAATTGGTTAAGTTATGGTATGGATATGTGGTCAGATGCTCCTCTTTTGGGTTAAATATAATGACAAGGTTGCAAACGATCTGGTTCTCCTTCAGGCTGTTGTCAACGAGAGGGGTACAGTCGGTGGCTAGGGAAAGGAATGTGCAAAAGGGACTGAAGAGAATGAATTTGGTCTTCCCAATATTCAGTTGGAGGATATTTCTTCCCCTTCGCTGTTAGTTAGGGCAAACTGCTGAAGCAAGATTGGATAAGAGTTGTTGTCAATGCAATGACATTACATCGAACAGGAACAGCCTTCAGAAATGGTAGGCAACTGATGAACCTCCTATTCTGTATGAGGTGGTTCGATCCAATCCAAACCTGTTTTCCAATTTCTGCAGTTTAGAAACAATGTTTAGAACAAATTGCGACCTTTGACAAAAGAACCAGTTGAATAGAAACTGACACTTTCAAATATCTGCCAATGACACCTTACACTTTGTACGGTGGTTCCTGAAGAAAAACCTTTGTATCTGGCTGATTGCCATGGCCTAACAAGGCAAACAAACCACTATGCTTTAGGGACAACAAGGTGCAGGGCTGGATGAACACAGCAGGCCAAGCAGCATCATAGGAGCAGAGAGGCTGACGTTTCGGGCCTAGACCCTTCATCAGAAAAGCACTGGGGCAAGCCAGAGTCAGAAATGTGTACTCAGAAACTACATGACAATGGAAGCCAAAACAATGCTCAGAAAGCAAATTTTGTACTGTGCTGTTAGTACCAGGCCTGTTTTCATTTGCAATTAATGGGAGGCACTGATGTTACAGGGTTCATTGCAAGACTTAATAACCTACACAGGCCTCAAGACTTGCAGAGCTTTTCAGAATGAAGTATTCTTGCTTTCAATAAAGTGTCACCGAGGGACACATTGGTGAGTGGCAGACCTTCAGTTGTTATAATTGAAATTCTTGTAGCAATAAATTGCATGCACTGAACATCTTTGCAAGGTGCAAAGGGTAGAGACAGTACTTTTATAGAATCTAAATTTGACTCAAAGATTTTTATTTTATAGAAAAAATACAAAACCAGCGAATGAATATAATGGGTTTTGTTTCATTTTGGAGTTTTTATATGTAATAAGACCATAAGATCTTGGAGCAGAAGTAGATTATTCAGTTTACTGAGTCCACTCCCCTATTCAAGGAGATCATGGCTTATCTGATAATCCTTAACTCACTTTTCTGTCTATTCACTCTGGACCTAATTCCCTTACTGATTAAAAATCAGCTGTCTCAGCCTTGAATGTACTTAATGATCCAGCCTCAGCAAACCTCTGCATTAAAGAATTACACAGATTCACTACCCTCTGAGAGAAGAAATTTCTCCTTAACTCTGTTTTAAATGTGTAACCCTTATCCTGAGATTATGTCCTCTGCTCCCCAACTCTCCTATAAGGGGAAACAACCTTTCAGCATCTACCCTGTCAAGTCTTCCAGGAATTTTGTATGTTTCAATAAAGCCTACTGTCATTCTTCTATATTCCAAGAGTATAAGCCCAATCCGTTTCACCTCTCCGCATAACACAGTCCCTTTATATCTGGTATCGGCCTAGTGAGCCTTCTCTGGACTGCCTCAAATGTCACTATGTATTTCTTTAGATAAAAGGACCAAAACTGTTCACAATATTCCAGCTATGGTCTGACGAGTGTCTGTTGTAGTTAAAGCAAAGTCTCCCGACTTTAATACTCTGCTTCTTTTCATTTGCCTTCTCTATTTAACTGCAGAACTTGGAAGCTAGATTTTTGTGATTCATGGGCAGCTCAGTTGAAGGTTCAGGCCACACTAGTTATCAACAGGAATTAAACTCATGCTGGTTAAACGTACATCACCCCAAAGATATTAAATGTAGTTAGGTATGAAGAGATAATTGCATTGTTCCACTTCAAATTCTGACACAAAAATTGGGTAATGGCCAACGTAGGCACTGGGGAAAGACCCATTATTTAGCTTTAAAACTGCAAAAATACATTAGTCATGTTTGATGACCCCCCCCCAAAAAAAACAAAATTAAAGCACCATGTTGCATGCTATTTAGTATGACAAAAGCAAAACATTGTAGATTCTGGAACTATAAAGGAGAAACTTTACAATGAATATAATTGTAACGTTCCCATCCAAGAGAAACTTGGAAGTACTCACGAATTACATCTCAAAATTCTTCCAATTCAGTCAAAAGAACATCAAGTTGGAATGTTAACTCTTTCTCTCTCTAACGATGCTGCCTGACCTGCTGATTATTTCCAACATCTTCCCTCCTTACATAGCAAATAGTGGGCACGAGGGATCCAAGTGAAAGAAGATGTGACCAACTAAAGAGCAAGGACAAGGTAGGAGAGCTAGGTAGGAATAAGGAAGCAATTATTAGTATGTTAGAGGAAGGCACTTTGTTTACAAACTTATATATGTGCCAGCAAATGTTCAAATGCAGCATGATCTGGACCATGTCCAGGCTTGGGCTGACAAGTGACAAGTGACAAGTGACAAGTAATATTCGCGCCACACAAATCCAGGCAATCACCATCTCCAATAAAAGACAACCTAACCACTGCCCCTTGACATCCAGTGGTGTTACCATCACTGAATCCCCCACTTTCAACATCCTTGAGATTACCACTGACCAGAAACTCAACTGGATTTGCCACAGTGGCTACAAGAGCAGGTCAGATGCAAAAAATCCTGAGGTGAGTAACTCACCACCTGACTTCCCAAAGCCTATCTGTCATCTAAAGGCACAAGTCAGGAGTATGATGGAATACTCTTCATTTGCCTTACGGGAGTGACTCCAATCATACTGAAGAAGCTTGACACCATCTTGGACAAAGCAGATGTTGATTGACACCGCAACCACGAGCATCCACTCCCTCTAACACTGATGGTTAGTAGCAGCAGTGTCAATCATTTACAATATGCACTACAGAAATTTACCAATGATCTCAGACAGTACCTTCCAAACCCACAACCATTTCCATTTAGAAGGATAAGGGCAGCAGACACATGGGAACACCACCACCTGCAAGTTCTCATCCAAGCCACTCACCTTCCTGACTTGGAAATATATCACCATTCCTTCACTATCGTGGAGACCAACCCTCCCAAATGGCATTGTGGGTCACATGGACTGCAGCAGTTCAAGAAGGTAGCTACCACCACTGTCTCAAAGGCAACTAGTGACTGCCAATAAATGCTAATGAGGTGGCGTAACCTATGTCCGACGAGTTTAAAAAAAAGCAGAAAAGGTTAGAAGTTACGCAAGTAGTAGAAAGACAAACAAAGGCTATATCTCTGACTGGCTGTGACTCTTGTAAAAAGAAAACAGATGCATTGACAGCTCAAATAGAAATAAGTATGTATGATCTGATATCCATTACAAAGATGTAGCTGCAGGAAAAATTGAATGTCAAAGGAATATTTTACCACAGTTGTACAAGGCAATGGTGAGACTCCCACATCTCATATATGGTGTACAATTTACGTCATCTTACTTAAGACACAACATAATTGTGTTAGATGCAGTTCAGAGAAGGTTCACTGCACTGATTCCTGAGATGAGAGTATTAACTTATGTGGAAATGTTGGGCCTGTATCTATTTAAGTATAGAAGAAAGAAGTGATTTTATTGAATCATGAAACTTGTCTATAGTGGCAGAGACTAGAATGAGGGAAAATAGTTTTTAAAAAAAAGGTGTCTTCAATTTGAGAGGGAGATTGGGAAAAATGTTCACGCTCCAAAGGTTGAGAATCTGAGGAATCTTTACCATCTGCATTTATTTCAGTCATTTGAGGTGTTCAAGGCAGAGGTAGATGTATTCTTGACTAGCAGCAGTCAAACGAATTGGGGGCAGCAGGAAAGTGGAGTTGAGTTCACAGTTAGATCAAGCATGGTCTTATTAAATGGCAGTTTACAAGCAGTTACAAAGAGCCAAATAGCCGCCTCCTGCTTCTGTTCACATCTAGGTGACAGTCACTGAGGTAATATGCAATCTGCTAGTGTAAAAAGAGAAAAGGTGCTCCATCAGCACTGTGTTTTAACGGAATGTGCAATCCTTCTTGGCATGGTGGCTCAGTAGTTAGCATCGCTACCTCACAGTGCCAGGGACCTGGGTTCAAATCCAACCTTGGCTGAATGTCTATGTGAGTTTGCACATTCTTCCTGTGTCTGCGTGGGTTTCCTCTAGATGCATCAGTTTCCTCCCACAGTCCAAAAATGTGCAGGTTAGGTGGATTAGACCTATATATAAATGCAGAGTTACAGAGATAGAGTAGGGAGTGGTGGGTCTTGGTGAGATGCTTGTCGGAGGGTCGGTGTGGGCTTGATGGGCTGAATGGTCTGCTTTAACACAATAGGGATTCTATGATTCTCCCCTCCCCTATTCACATAGGTGGGTTATTTATGGGGTCAAATGTTTCATCAGAGTTTGTACAAAAATACTGCAGCGAAATAAATCTTATCTTTTCCATTGGGCTGCAGCTTTTATGACATGGGAATAGTTTACATCCTGGTGATTGTGTTGTCAGTGACATTGTGGTTGCTGCTATATTACCCTGGACTTGAAGGCAGCTGATGGAAAAATGGTTGTGAGAGAGCTGAGCTCGAGACAGCCACTCGAGCTTCACAGTGCTGTATTTGAGAGATGCTGCTGTGTTCTCCTTTCAGGATGTCAAGTCGAGCTGAAAATGTTGTCACTGAAGTCAGTGTTTAGAAATAATATTGTGGCCACCCAGTCAGGGGTGTTCCTGTTAATAATGTGATTTCCACTGCCACTGAAGGGCTCAAAAATAGAAAACCTCCAGCTCGATTTTCACTTCATGCTTCACAGTAATGTGTGTTCTGCTGTTCAGTGTTGCAGGAAAATAATTGGGACTTCAGTCTTTTTTCTGTATACACGGGCATTCATGGAATTAGATTGAGGCCATGCAACCTCATTTCTGTAAATAGACTTGAGGTTCAAAAGCACAATTTCTGAATTTGTGCACAACTCCAGTGGAGGACACAGTTCATATAAAGGAAGAATGTGGCAACATACAAGAAGCCATTAATAAGTTTGCTGAATGGATTTGTAATTGGAAAATTATGTGAATATTATCCAAGTATGAAGTAATGCATTTTGTTAGGAAGAATAAGGAGGCGACATTCTAGTGGGATAATAAGAGTCTTTGTGGTGGTAGAGATATAGAGGAATGTAGGAGTAGCTCTACCCTCATCACTGCAATGCAGGTTCACGAAAAGATAGGAATATTGCACTTCATTTCCATGGGGTGGACTTGAAAAGCCTGAGGTAATCTTAAAATTATTTAAAAACTTGGTTAGATCATATGTAGATTATAGATTTTTAGTCTCCATAATATAAAAACAATTTTGAGGCACTAGAGAAAAGTTTCATACTTAGGGTATCAAAACCGAGAGGTCATTAAATCAGGAAAGGTTAAACAGATGATGCTATTTTCATTGATTACAGAGGCATCTTAGAGGCCTTTGACCTGATGAAAAGGTTTCATAGGATAAGCATTTGGGAAATGCTTGTGAGGAGGTCAAAATTAAGAGTCATATGACTGTGACCTATTAATAAATCCAACCGGGAATTCTGTTAGATCCCATAGATGTATCTACCAAGCCCAACGACCTGATAAATCCTCACCTCCCCACCCTTCCCCACCCCTCGATCCAATAGCGCCCCTAACCTGACCCTCTTCCTATGAACCTCCTCACAAGCACCAGAGCTAACCCTAGACCTATACTGAACCCTTACCTTTACCAGTCACCCACCTCCCTCTCTCCCGCCATTTGGTGCATGAACTTATCACAGACCTGTATCTCCTTCCCCCACCCCCCCCCCCCCCCCCCCCCCCCCCCCATCTGTTACTCTATCTCCGTCCTCTACTGCCATCTGTATCTCCTCACCTGGAACCCCACTCCCTGCTCTGACCTGTCACCCCTGCCCATTCCACCGCACGTAATATACTATTCTCTTCACCTGCCAGGCCAGCCCTTCTCTTAATTTACACAATCAACTACTCTCCGTAGCTGTCAAAGTGGCTTAAGGACTTTTTTAAACTACAAAATTACTGCTAAGATGCAGGTAGTGGGGGTTTCAGTGCTGATTCATTTTGCTACTGACTGCGAGAATCCCTGGGCTTGTCTATGGCACTTGACTTCTCTTCTGGCCTGGAAGTTGATTAAAAAAAAAAACTCTACCAAAAGGAAAGGGGCAGTTTTTAGTCTAATCAGGGTTGGAAAAGTGATTCTGAACCATATGGGAAGATTTGGGCCAATGTAACTGAACTGGTAATCCAAAACTACTGCTCTAGCAGCATGGCAGTTGGTGGAAATTTAACAAAATCTGCAATATAAACTTAGTCTCAATAATGATGACCATGAAGGTGCCACCAACTGTTGTGAAGACCCATCTGGTTCAGTAATGCTTTTTAGGGAAGGAAATGTGCTGTCCCTACGTGGTCTGGCCTACATGAGACTTTATGATTGTGGTTGATTCTGAACTGTCTGCTGAAAATGGCCAAGCTAACCATTCAATTCACAGGAATATCCCAGTTAGAGATAAACACTGCTGTTGCCCACACCCCAAGAATAAATACACTTACAAAAAGTAAAAGAAAACACTGATCATGGTGGACAAAGAAGGCGGTAAGATTTTTGTGTGGATTATATGTGCTGTCATAGATTAGTTGGGTCGAATGGCCTATTTCTTTAATGTAGACTTGATGTAACTCAATTTTTTGAAGCTGATGTTGGGCAGATTTTTTGCCTATCAACATCTATCACTTACACTATAACGAGTCTTTGGAGATTGTCACTGGCAGCAAGTACCACAGTTTAGAGCTCGGGTCAGTCAAGAAGTAAAGGTTTCTGGACGAGGGAATTATGGAACTGCTTACAGTCTTCAGAGTTATGGGCGTGGAAAGTAAATGGTCATACATTTAATATTCTGTCATCAAAAAGTAAGAGTTTAAATTCAAAACAATCTGAAATTTAGTGTTAGGTTCTCTCCACAAAAAAAGTGGTTACAGCATGAAATTCTTGATCGCAAACTGTTGATGAAGTAGAGTCTATAAATTGTTTACGTGCAAAGGAGAAATGCTCAAGGATGTGAAAAATGAGTAATTGAAATTAGGATAGGTATCTCACAATAAAAGGCATCAGTGCAGACTGAGTTGCTAAATGGAACCATTATGAAAAAAAAGTATATACTTCTGTGTCCTGGAACCAGTAGTAACAGAAGAAACACCATTTGATTAATTCTTTTGCAGAACTGTTTTTCTGAACTAGAAAACAGTTGAAAATGCACATTTCTTTCACTCATTCAGTCAAGCTCAGATATACTTCTTTATATTGCCATGCAGGTTCTCCACCTCTTCCGCTCAAACAGAGAACTTCATCTGTGTGTGGTTGCACACATTCACAAAGTTCCTGTCCCAGCAGCTAGATTTTACATGTTCAGATAGTCTGTACGCTCAGAACATTGACTCAAAGTATTCGGGAGGTTTGGAGGTGCATT
This sequence comes from Rhincodon typus, assembly GCF_021869965.1. Lineage (NCBI taxonomy): Eukaryota > Metazoa > Chordata > Chondrichthyes > Orectolobiformes > Rhincodontidae > Rhincodon > Rhincodon typus. Next base: position 22,309,665 of record NC_063356.1, read on the forward strand.
TTAAACTCCGCTTAGCTCTGCTGTGGGTTGATTCTAATGCTGTAGATTGAGCCCAATACCAATGTAAGTTGACAACTGACTTCAAAATAGAGAAGGGAGAAAAGAAAGCCGTTTTTCTTTATTTTTTCTGTGGTAAATTCCTTGTGAGGTGGTCGTGCCATAAGGTGGAAACAAAATCTCACACATAATTAATAATGCTATATTGCATATTTATATGACGATACATCTTTTGAATGGAGCTATGGTAAGAGTTTACTGACCACAATTAAGTCATTGTGTTGTTGTGGCTGCCCCTCTAATTGAAGATGACATCTACTCAGGATTGTGTGTTTCTGCTGTGGGTGTTCATGAAACTGCATTGGCCAGTTCTTGACTCACTTATAATTGTGAACAAAGGTCAGGATGTCCCGTGAGATCCAAAATGCAGTATTCAATTCCTTTTGATGGTCTGCCACCAGTCTGCCTTATCAATAAGAAGTTGTGACTCAAAGCACAATGCAGCTTGATTGATAAGTCACCATTTTGCATGATAGGTAACAAGAACCTCCCAGTTGTTAATAACAATGCCACCACCTTCGGAGTGGCTCATGAAGGTCTCTGGGAGACTTGGTCTTTTCAGAGATTGAGAAACAGGACCTGGCCAGAGAAACAGTTATCTCCACCTGTCCATCAACATTGATTTTGCCTGAATGCTTGTGGATCTGGTTTCAGAAAGGACATGAGTGCAATGGGACCTCGAGCAGCAGGAGGGCACTAGGCAAGGAAGCTGAGCAGTTCTGCTGGACCTCCGCGAACAGGTGGCCACAGTGAGGACAGTTGGAGTATTTGAATGGACTCTCATGAGAAATGAAAGTGTATCTTTAGTGGAGGGAGGGGAGGCAGACAAACACAGGAATTGCTCAGCCAATATAGCCCACACTGCCTTTGCTTGTGCATTGTGCATATAGTTTATGTTTATCCTTAATTTCCCTTCCTACTTGTATTGACTTGATGCAGAATAAAAACAAATCACTGGATTGTGAGATAGTAGGAACTGCTGATGTTGGATAATTTGAGATAACAAGGTGTAGAGCTGGATGAACACAGCAGGCCAAGCAGCATCAGAGGAGCAGG
>NC_063356.1:22320777-22352382 GCF_021869965.1 Rhincodon typus
CTTGTTATCTCAGATTCTCCAGCATCTGCAGTTCCTACTATCCCTGTAATGAGGATTCTAGCTTGTACTTGCTTCTGCTCTTCTCTTACCAGATCTGAAGTGCTTTTTCTCCTGAAAGGAGAATCTTGCCAGGAATTTGTCTGCTGTTTAACTGTCTGTTTAAGTTGCTCTGAAAGCAAAAACTAGAAATTTCTTATGGCATGCAGGAATTTTTTTCAGTTTGTCCAAATTGAATTGTATCTGCACCACTGCCTACCATGTCATATGAATGTGTGATACTAAGCACTACTTAGCATGTGCTTGGGTAAGTAGCTGCCACGACTGTCATTTTCTGACTGGGTATACATGATCTACTTGGTCTGTAATGAGAGAGAAAAAAATCACTGGTTAGTTTAAGAAGAGGAGGCTCCTGTCTTAAATAAGATATAGCTTATAGCATGATGCAAGTTAAATTAGTAAGATGGGTATTGTTACGAAGATGGTAGGTCTATCTTCGTCGAAATCCACGGCAGTGCTGTCCTTGTCAACCCACAAATTCATCAGATTGGATGGAGTTTAATGTAACCTTCAGCATTAACTCTTTCAGAGCCATTGCTTATCACATGAGGCAGTGAATTTATACAATGACAGAAATGATCAGGTATTTCTCCAATAATGCGATAGTTGCGTTCTTGTGTGACCTTGCGCTATAGAAAATTACGCTATAAAAAATCACCACAGAAAATCGCATTATAGGGAAATCGCAATACTGTACAGTAGAAAGTTTGTGTTGTCCAAACAGCATCCACTATTTATCAATCACGTTACAGCCAATTTATGTTAACGAAACACATGTTATAGCAGAAATACCTGTAATTGAAATTATTTGGGATAATTGGCCTGTCGGCGAGCTGTTCTATTGCTAACTGTGGATGAAAGCTTTGGAAAAGTTTTATGTCATGAACACAGCCTGGCAACTAAATTGGAAAAATGTCAGATGACTTTGCAAAGCTAACTATTGAGATACTGTCAGGAAAGATTCTAATCCTGTTGCTTGTAAACAAACACTTCTCTTCTTGGTCATGAATACGGCACCGATGATGATTACTCTGAAGATCGAAGAGTAACTATTTGTTCCTCCCTATATCCAAATTTTATACCACACAGCAGCTGGGTACTCTATTTATTCATCTGTGATATGTTTTTGATAAACTCATTTTAAGCTGGCTCTAATGTACAGCTAAAAATCTTTTGACTTGTGCCATTGTCCACTTTATTCTTCTAATTTATTCCTCCAGGTTTTGTTTTTCAATCAATTTCTTTATAGTCAGAGTTTCTGAACTTTTGCACTTTTTCATTGTATATCTTTCCTGGCCTATGACATGAATTTGGACTTATTGACTGTTTTCTGTATTTCTGACGTTCCTTGTCTTTTCATTTTCTCTGCCCTGGGTGTATTACTCAGCATTTCTCCTCTGTTTAAAAAATAAAGAACAATCTGTAACTGCTTAAAGTCCAGCGCAAAAACAGGAAATGCAGAAAATAAACAAATTCCTGTCTTTTACTTTAAAAAGAAACAAAATGTCCACACTGCAAATTTAAGCCTCATTCCAAGTGTGAAAAGCAACGAAAACCTCTTGTGAAGTGGAAGAGCAAAAATTATCTGAGTGAAGATAACATCTTGTCAAATCACAGAAAAGAGACCAACAGATGGAATAATCAACAAATTGTTTAATTGATAAACAGAAACCTATTGAGTTTATAGAACATCACTGGATAGAAAGGTTTACTTCTATATAGTGCCTTTCACAACCTAGCAATTCCCATTAGTTGTGAAGCACAATTAAATGGAATATTTTTGAATTGTGATCATTGCTGTTATAAAGTCAGTCATACAGCACAGAAACAGACCCTTTAGTCCAACCAGTCCATGCCGAACATAATCCAGAACTAAACTAGTTGCACCTGCCTGCTCCTAGCCCATATCCCTCCAAACCTTTCCTATTCAAGTACTTATCCAAACTTTTAAACATTGTAATTGTGTCCACATTCGCCACTTCCTCAGGAAGTTCATTCCACACGCAAACCACCCTCTGTGTAAAAAAAATTGTCCCCCATGTCTTTATTAAAACTCTCTTCTCTCACCATAAAATGTGCCTCCTAGTTTTGAAATCCCCCATCCTAAGGAAAAGACAACTACCATTAACTCTATCTATACCTCTCATTATTTTGTAAACTTCTATCAGGGTTGCCCCTCAACCTCCTACGCCCCAGTAAAAAAGTCCCAGCCTATCCAGTCTTTCTTTATAACTCAAACCTTCCATACTTGGCAACATCCTGGCAAATCTTTTCTGAACCCTCTCCAATGTCGGGAAATGCAATAGCCAGATTGGGCACAGCAAATCCTCATAAATATAAGGAAATAAAGAATATCGACGTTGGTTGAGGGATAAATGTTGGCCAGAACACTGATGAGAACCACCCCTGCTCCTCAAATTCATAGTGCCATGCGAACCTTTCATCCAGCAAAGGCTGAGTTTAACTTTTCATCTGAAAAATGGCACCTCAGACAGTGCAGCATTCCCTGATTATCACACTACACTATAAACCTTGAGGTTGTAATGTAGTCCTCTGCAGTGGGACTGGTAAGAGTTAAACATGATCCCACTGTGGCACAGGTAAAGAACAAAATATGTGTAAATAAGCAAGCAATTTCAGCACAAATTCACGTAATAAAAATGATTAAAATGGAGAAAAGGGAGAATTAGTAAAGAAACACTAATTGACTTTTTTGTGGTGTTTCCCTATTGTCTCTAATTTTGGCCTCTCTTTGGAGTAATGTATCCATTCTCTTCCCTTCCACCTTGCTGGGCTTTGCTGTACTTATAAACCACTTTTTATATAAATGTATAAATTTTACAACTAATCACCTACTAATAAATACTTCATAGTCATCAAGGAAAGGAACAACAGTTTTTTTTTGTCCTCTGTCCAATTGATCACGTTTTACTTAATCTAAAATAGCTCCATTTCGAACGCTGTCAATTTCTTCGACCTCAGCAGCTAAGTGATCTGTTTAATCTCTCTTCCTTTTATAATCTTCAAATGTAGTTGCGTAAAATTTCATTTCATTCCCACCTTAATTGTAATTTTTGTTCAGTGGGGCTATTCTTTTTCCAATTGCCACTTTCAGCTTCCAGCACTAAATTTCTTCTGATTCAATCATCAGTATAATGGCCAACTTCACTCATTACATTTATCCTTCTTACAAGAAGGCCAGTTTTTTTTTAAGCAAAGGCTTTGATTTATTGTAGCAACCTTTAAATAACCCTTTTCCTTCCCACTTTTAACCAGCCTAGTTTAAGAAAAAGTCCCGCCTATTGTACCACCAGCCTGTCTACCAGGCCATTATGACATGGGCAGCACTGTATTTGGAGCAATTTTCTAGTTCACAAGCTCAATTGCATTAATTATTTATTTGACATTAGCACTCAGTCTGCCAGGTTTGGAGCCTGTCTGTCTCCGTACGATTTAATGGGAATGGAATTGTGGTGTGTGAAAAGGCAATCGGCCAGCTGCCCAATACATTTTAGGTGCCCCCTCGCTCCTCTATGCTGAAAACATGGCCAGTGGTTGCGGGAGATCTGTAAAAATCAGCCAATAGTCACAAGTGCCCATCCTGATATTCTCCAGGAAAATGTATTAGAATATTTTGATATTGCAACGTGACTGTATTGACCCCATCTCAATTTTCATTCATTTTAAGTCACCAATTTGTCCTTCCTTCAGCTACTCTTCAACTAGTTCATCTTCTTCTCTCTTACTTTCACCATCTCCTGTCAACAATGACTTTTAATTCAATCTCATTGCTGTTCTTTTACTACTTACAGTATCACTCTTCTTTTCCAAACGAACTAAATTCTTACTCCAGTTCACTTGGTTAATCACCATATATTTCAATTTATCAAAAGCCAGATGACTCCACTGTAAGCTAGAGGTATTCAATTGAAGTCAGCCATTGAATTCAAAGTGTGATTAGGGTTAAGAGAGAGAAACCAAGCACTAGCAACACAATCTTAATTTATTGTTGTCACATGTACCTAGTACAGTGAGAAGTTTTCTTTTGTGAGCAGTGCTGACAGGTCATAACATACAAAGATCATAGGCTGATTGAACAAAGCAAGGAATACAAAGTTTCGGCTGCAAATAAGGTGCGCAAGAAGCAAGATGGACATTAAATTTGAAATTTGAGAGGTCCATTCAGAAGTCTAATAACAGTGGGGAGGAATCTGTTTATTTGCCTGTGTGGGTAAAATCTATCCTGCAATGGATCCAGAGATGTGCTGACTGTCCACCAACTACTTGCCATTTAATCTATTCTTATTTTTTCCATCTTACTAACTCTTCTGTCTCTGTACTGCTATTCTTGCTTTGCCTGCCTCACTCTCGTTTTGCTGTTCTTTGTCAACTTGCCACACTATCTCTCCTGTTGCATCCTTGTTTGGTTATTCTCCCTCTCCTATTGGTAATGGGGCCATGCACAATTAGCCACTTGCTGAATTTCACAGGCTACTTTTGCTATCCTGCCTGCCTTTTTCTACACACTCAATGTCACTCTCAGCAATCAATTGCAATCGTATTTAAATTGGATGATTTTTAAAACAACTTGTTTCACAGAAATGAAATAGTAGCTGAAGGCAGAAATCTAATCTTTACAAATTCTTAACAAAGGGTTAAATGTTCAAGAATTGGTTACCAAGGTACACTTGGAACTAACGTGGTCTGGAAGGTGAGGGTGAAAGGTGCAATGAAAGACTTGCATTTATATCAGGCTTTTCATGACCATCAGATGTCTCAAAGTGCTTTACAGCTATTGCAGCACTTTGGAATGTTTTAGAAAACTCGACAGTCAATTTGTGTGCAGCAAACTCTGGGGGAAAAAAACACAATAATGTGATAATTATGCAAACAGTTTATGCAATGATTTGTATAAATATAGGACAGGATACTGGTGTAAAGAGGGTGCTTCATTGTTCATTTTTATTTTGGGGATTAATGTGTAAAAGATTGTGGGCAGCGGTTCATTTGAAAAACTGAGGAGATACCTAGGCTGGTGATTTTTGAAAAGGGGTGACTAAAATATCTTTTTTAAAATACACTTCTTGGAAATCAATGGCTTAGGCTAATTGCTTGGATTTAATTACTAGAAATCATATGGCTGGCTTTTTTACCTGTCATGCGTTAGTTTTTGTTTTGGACATTATTTGGAGTTCAATTATGCAATAACCTCGTGAGAGAGGGGGAAAAGAAACTACCCAGTTCATCCTCCAAGTGGCAACTTACTGTGCTTATAGACACTAAGAAAGCCTGGGAACGTTTTCATATCCTTTCCTTTGTCCCTCCAAGAATTAGCAATCATTGACCAAAGTGCTTTCCTTTACTTTGCAAAGAAAATCTTCCCTTTCTTAAAAAAAAATCTGACGAATGTGTCTATGTGTTGGGTTATTTAGAAGGGTAGATATTTATACTTTCATGCTGCAAACTGTGTTAATTTGATTTGCATATTTGCTTACTGAGTCTTACTTTACAGTGAATCACTAATGTTGTTTACTGAAGAAGCCTGGTTGATGGGTCTTTCAGTTCTAAACCTAATTTAGATATAAGTGGCCATATTTGGTAACAGGCATTTAAATTTATGTTTTCACGAATGGATTTGTGGAATGAGAGAATGACAGCGCACTTTCCATCTTTGGACAGAACTGGGGAGAACTTTCTTGCTGCTTTATGAAACAAAGCCATAGGCTCTATTATGATTCCCCATAGCAGACAGATGGAGCCTCAGTTGAAGTCTCATCTAAAGAATAGTTACCCAGGAAATGTTGACCAGAAAATTAAAACTCACTGAACTCGTGGGTAATTCTACAACTGACTACCCTTGCTGACGCACTGCCATCTACCTGATTAACCTCCATCCTGATGACACGCCTTACACTTCACGTACTTACGTTCTCTGTGTTGCCTTTCAGAGAAGCTTTGGGACATTAAAATCTTTTTTTTTGCCGAATGCAGCATCTAATTCTTTAAAATGTGAGCATGGCTTCTGCGCCAGTTCTTTGCACTGTTCCCTCTGATCTGAACTGAATAGTTCTGAAGGATCCCGAATCAGAATTTGCTCAGAAAAATCAGGAAGTGTGTTTCTTTTTTGGCTGATCAAGGTCCAGAAAAAAGGTCTCTGATCCTGATCAGAAGATCTGGGCCTAACATTTCTTTGATCATTGTTTCTGCAGAGACTTCGAAGAGTTCAATGTTCAAGAACACATTTTTTACACTCTTCTTCCTGGTTCCAACTCTCTATTTTTGACTATTGCTGCTGCTGTTTGTCTCACGAATAGATTTGATATGAGTTGGCTCTGTTCCCCCAACTGCTTCAATTTCTTTCAACACTGTCAAGACCTTAATCCAGTCAACAGAGTGGATATTTTTTTTCAAAAAAAGCACAGAGCAAAGAGAGAATTCCTAAACTATGGTCACTCATTATTTTATAATGTTCATTGTTTCTTATATTCCACTTCTCCCTGGAATCTAAAATGGACATTTCTGATAGTTGTACATTTTCTCACCTAGTCTCTCCTTACAATTCTCGGAACAACATCTGCATGGCAATTGTACAACGTTTTACAAAAGGCAGGTCATCGCCATTCATTTATCTTCTTTCTTGGGTTCATTATAACTGTTTTCACAAAGTCCCTCTGGCCATGCTCCTAATAAGTTAAAATATCTTTGCACAGCCTAATAAATATTGATGTTAAATATGCCTCCACACTTTAAACCATCTCTCTGTATCTCATCAATTTTAGGTGCTTTTCCAGTTTCTTTTAAGTTGTTCTTCTTTCACACTGATTTAATTGGACAAAAAATACTAATGTCAACATTACTGTCTTCTTGTGACTCAGTCGTTTCAGGTTTTTCTTTTTTTTTGCATTTGGTTAATCAATATGCTCTTTTCATCTCTTTATTTCATCAAAGTTGGTTAATAAATATCTTCCTTACTCTGTAGCGCTCTCCTCTTATGTATTCTGGCTGAAGAAGTTTTGCTTCTATGTCTTAATTCACATCAATTAACAATTCCCTATCAATGTGGCTAATCTGCAGTGGTTCCTAATCAAGCAACATCTTGACTTTAAAATTCTATTCTATGTTTTCAACTCCCCTTTGCTCTTCACTTTCCCTAGTTGTGTAGTTTCCTCTCATCCCACAGCTCTCCAACTCTGTATTCTTTTAGTTCTGGCCTTATGTGCAAATCTGATTTAAATTTCCCCACCCTTGATGGCCATATGTTCAGTTACCTATGCTCTTAACCTTGGGACTATCCTTCCTTGCACATCACTGCATCATATTCCTGTTTTTGGATACTCCTTAAAACCAACCTCTTTAACCAAGCTTTTAGTCATCGGCCCTAATATCTGCTTATGTGGCTCTATGTGATTTTCTTTTTATAGCGAAACCATGAAATACTTTGCGACTTTTTATTGTATCAAAAGCACGACTTATGTTGTAGCTGATTGGAAAATTTTGTACATTATCCCCACCAGAGTGGTGCATGGAGACATGCCATCTAACACCAAAAGACCCAGGAAATGAGGAGCATATTTGAGTAGGGTTTAGAGTTTTCCATTAACAACTGGACCACACAACAAAATGGCTTGCCCTGGCTTGACTGTAATATTAAGATGATTTTCAACCAGATAACTATTCCATAACCAAAACTGCCTACTTCCAGATCCTTAACTCTGCTCTGCCTCAGCTCACCTTCCAACACTTTCTGGTCAACCTCACATTTTCCATTCTCTGTAAATCTGAGCTTATGCTGAAACTCAGCTGTCTGTGTCCTATTGGCAGCAAGTTCTAGTTACCAGTCGTTGCTGTGCTTGCTGACATACATTGGTTTCTAGTCTGCCAATTCTTCAATTTTAAAATGTCATCTTAGCATTCTAATCCCTCCCTTTCCTGTCTTTGAAATGTCCTCAACCTCTCAGCTCTCTGGTGTCTGTGCTCCTAACATTATAGGTGTATTCTTTCTGTGCGTCCCCAATTTTATCATGTCACCATTGGTGGCTGACCCTTCAGCTGATTAGACCCTAAATGCTGTCATCTGGAAAACCACTTGATCTGTGGTTATACTGGAGCTAAACTTTACTTAAAATTACATTTATTTAGAGTGAAACATTACAAGCATATACCTCCTATCACAAGCCGACAAGAGTTTCATTAAGTGCCTTTATCTATACTTTCAAGTAAATCTGCAATTAGTACCCTTCACTTGCTCATAATTAAACACAATTGCTTCACAATTAACACTAACCTCTTGAATTTCCTCTCCCGACCTTTCTACTTCCTTTAAGATTACTCCTGATCCTGAACTCTTTTGATCAAACCTTTGAGCAATTTGTTTTACTGTTTCCTTACACGTCTCAAATATTGTCTAAGATCCCTTGGTGAAGCGCCCTGAGCCATTTTGCTAAATAATGTTGCTGTAGTTCTTGTTACTGACATGAGTACATTAATTTAAAACCATATCAAAATTATTCTTGGACACATGAAAATGATGGCCAACATGTGCTGGGATGTTTGAGCAGCCAGTTGTAAATGTGGGCCAACTTTGTTTTCAATGAACTTGCTAAAATGGTGAAGTCAACTAATGCATGCCACCATATTTATTCGACAGCTATTACTTGAACATCTGGAGTGCCTTGTGTCAAGACATGAGCGATCTCTACGAATGACTGTGGTCAAGCGACAATCACAATCTCCATCGGGAGTGTCCAGTGAAGTGGAAGTCCTGAAGGCTCTGAAATCATTATTTGAACATCATAAAGCTTTGGATGAAAAGGTGAGAATGTAAATAGTGGTTTGCGAACAAAATATAATTCAGGATCTTGTGTCTTTTTTGTGAACTTACGCAAAGCACATAATAAATAGCAATGTTAGATTAAACTCCAATTCTTCAGAGTCGTGATTCGAGATCTGCTGGGAACCTGTTCTCATTTTGAGAGAGAGATTGTTATTCTGAATTTCTTAATCTCATTTTTTTCTAATTACTATGATTTTATACTTTTGAAGGTCTGTAATGCTGGACTTCTTATTTCTTTATTTTCTAAATTTTTTTCCCTAAAGAATTTGTACTCAAGAATCTCTGCCTCGGTACCTTTGTACCTAAAATGGTGTCGTAACTGGCGACTTACAAACTTTTCACTGTTCTCAAGTGATTACATGTGACAATAAAGCAAATTCTATTCGGTAAAGATTGAATTGGATTTTGGAGTGAAACGCTGTATTTGAAATACTTTGAGTGACTATTCTTCAAAAGTCTTGGGCTCAGTATGTTGTTATGTATTTACTGTGGACTCGAACTGGAATTCACTACCAGTGTGATTGGCAGTTGCTGCATGTGACTTTGGGTTTTCATAGAATTTGGCCAAATGCTGAGAAATGGAAAGACCTGAGGCTGTCCCTGAATGTGAAAAGCTTTGCTGGTAGCTGGGACTACCTTACTGTAAGAAGGGAGAAATAGAAATTGAATATTTGTTATTTGACAGATGCCAAGTGGCATTATGCTTATCTGTGTTGGGTTTTCATTATTTGTATTTCACTGTTCATCGATTTTGCTTCTGACATAAATACTGTAGCCTTGGGAATAGAGTTCTGTTCTGGTCTTTCCCTACATCTGAAATGAGAATAGACTGTGCTGCTTAAAAATAAAGTGGTTGCTCTAAATGTTGGGACTATAGCGTAATGGAATTTCATAACTCAGTTACTCCAATTGTTTCTATTTTCAGAGGATCTTGATCAATTCTGTTCCAATTGATTTTTTTCTAGAGCTATAAACTGAATTGGTAATATTTTGGACAGTGGTTTTCAAATACTGCAGTCAGCTGTTCGCTCTCCAACAACCCTGTGATCTGACTTGGTTTATTCACTTTACCTGTCCTGTTGCTAGTTCCTGGTAAAATTGGATTGCCAGCCACATAGTTGGCTTTATAGGGAATTTTACATAGTTCATTGGGAATGTGAGTCAATCCAAAGTCATGTATTCTCATAAGGGAGATGATCAGATCAAGTTCAACTGGCACAATGTAAGTAATATTATTCTTATTTACAAATAAAGAAAGGTAGAATGTAAAAGCAGCAGTAGGCCATTTGACCGCTCGAGCCTGATTTGCCAGTCATTATGACTATGGCTGATCATGGAGCTCAATACCCTGATACAACTTTCCCCCAATATCCCTTGATTCCTTTAGCTACAAGAGCTATGTCTACCTCCTTGAAAACACGGAATATTTTGGCCTCAACCATTTTTTGTGACATTGAATTCAACATGCTCACCACCCTCTGGGTGAGTAAATTTCTCTTCACCTCAGTCCTTAAAGGTTTGCCCCTTACGCTTAAACGATGACCCCTGATCCTCAACCCCCCCCATCATCAGGAGCATCCATGTTGCGTCTTAGTTCTGTTAGAATTTTATACGTTTCTCTGAGATCACCCCCTCATTCTTCTAAACTCCAGTGAGTACAATCTAACTCTCCTCATGTCAGTCCTGTCATCACAGAAATCAATTTGGTAAACCTGCCCATCCCTAAGTTAATTTGAAAGTGGCACACTTTTAGATTTATATGGACACAAGCAAATGTAAACAGGTCTGTGTTACTCTGGGACACAGCTATACTTTTTCTCTCCAGTTTGAAAGTTTAATCCTGCTGGCTTCAGATGTCTTATCTAAACTGGAAACATTGGAGGTAAAAGTGAATTTTTACTTTGATCGGTGGCAGAACTATACCCACTTAGATCATGATTCTCAGTACGTAGAGGCTTTTTGCACTAAAGCCAGAACAATTCAGAATTAATCCTGTTTCTACAGTCCCTCTCCACAGTCCTATATCTGTAATACTTTTCACTAATTATGTAGTTTGCCTGAAAAGGTGCATGCTGTCTTCTGCATCAGCTGTTTCTCTACAGCTCTACACACTCTAACTGCTGCAATGATACATGTCATTTGTGCTGCTTAGTAGTGACCAGAGACTGTCTGGCAGACTAACCAATTCACCAGTCATCTCAATGAACTCCTCATCTGAATCCCCAGTAGCAGAATCCACTCAAAACTTATCACTGAAGGAGCTGTGAGACCAAGCTTTCCCCACATACTAATGCTTGGTGATTTACATTGAATCACCCTCTAAGCTATGTGTAATATTGGTATCAGACCCAGTGACTGTGAATCAAATCAATTGATGGGATCTCTTCATTAGTCCCGTGCTTTTGCTCTTCATCATCTTTGGGCTGCTGTGGTTGGGCAGATGATAGTCTTGAGTATGTGGAAGCAGAAAATCAGCAGGAGATGGCTAGGGAGTGAAAAGAGTATGGAGTGGGAACTAAAGTCCATGATGATGCCATCTACAGTTTTCTTCACTTCAAAAGCTTAAACACGCGTACTAACAGATTCAAGAACAGCTTTTTCCCTGCCATTGTTAGACTTCTGAATAGACCTCTCAAACTTTAAAGTTGATGTCGATCTCACTCTTTGTGCACCGTCTCTGCAGTTGTAACATTGTATTCTTCACTCTATTCTATTACCCTAATGCACTTTAGCAAGATTCGCCTGAGCTGCACGCACAACTTTTTACAGTACCTAGATATGTGTGACAATAATAAATCAAATAAAAGAAAAGTATGTCAGATAGCAGGAGGAGAGTGAGATGAATGTTGAGAAGAGGTAGAAGGAAGAAACATACTGTCGACTTGAACATTCTCAATGACATCCATGCTCTCTGCTGCTCTGCTTTTAAAGATTGCCTTGAAGAACAGAAGGCTAGCTGCACCATGTGCTTTCTGCAAATTCTGCTCAGCTCCCTCATGTGCAGAAGCAACTGATATTGGAAAGGATGTTTAGCCCTTCTACACAATAGTAAATGAAAGTCTAAAATTTAGGTGCTGCCTATCTCTGTCAGAATTGCCCTGGGTAAGTGACAAATCACAATCCCCATGACTGAAAATGTCCCAAACTGGTCTTTAGTTATTTATTGCCGAAGGTGGAATGTTCCCAAATAGGCAGTTGCCACATTGGGATCTAGTGAGGCAATGCTGTAGGAATGTTCGATTTTATCTGCAGTTCACAACATAATTAATTCAATCTCCATGTCCTTTTGAAGTGACCCCTATAATGATGTGACTCATGGAGACCATTAGCATGCTGGTTATGTTAGTGGCTTATCTACCTACGCATGTAGAGGTAACCCAAAACATCCATGTGTTTTCCATGTGCTCAGGTTGCCAATGTAACAGAAACTTGGTGCAATTACATGGGAAAGTTGAAATATAACACTGAAGAGAGAACTTAGAAAGTGACAGATAGCAATGTGTGTCAGTATGAGATTTCATATGAATTGCCACTGATACCAATAGTTGATATCACATAGAGCTTACCAAAGGATCGCTGTGGAACTTGAGAGCACAATGAGAGTCCTTCATTGCTGGAGGTTTAGAGTTTAAAAATAAGGAGGTTATGCTGCAGCTGTATAGAGCGCTGGTGAGGCCACACCTGGAGTACTGTGTACAGTTTTGGTCTCCTTATGTGAGAAAGCAAGCATTGGCACTGGAGGGGATGCAGAGGAGGTTCACTAAGTTGGCTTATGAGGAGAGTTTTAATAGACTGGGACTGTATTCATTGGAATTTGTAAGAATGACCAGGGGATCTTATAGAAACATATAATGTTATGAAGGGAATAGATAAGGTAGAAGCAGGGAGGTTGTTTCCACTGGTGGGTGAAACCAAAACCAAAGGGCATTGCCTCAAAATAAAAGGAAGCAGATTTAGGACTGAGTTGAGGAGGAACTTCTTCACCCAAAGGATTGTGAATCTGTGGGATTCCCTGCCCAGTGAAGCAGTTGAGGCTGCCTCATTGCATGTTCTCAATGCAAAGATAGATTTTTGGACAGTAATGTTGTCAAAGGTTATGGTGAGTGGGTGGATAAGCGGAGCTGAGTCCATGCAAAAATCAGCCACGATCTTAATGACTGGTGGAGCAGGCTTATGGACCAGATGGCCTACTCCTGCTCCTATATCTTATGGTCTTATGTTCTTATGTCCAGAAGAGGTGGGTTTGTTACCACATGTCACAGTATTTTATTTTAAAGTCAGTTGGTACTCACTATCCATTGCAACTAATGGTACTGATCAGCTTATTCATGACCTGAGCAAACAGCAATTCACCAAAAGGGAGATTATTTGTATCCTGAGAAAGTAAATCCTAGTGATTTTTCTGTACTCTGTCCATAGAATGACTTTTCATTCTCCACAATTTCCTTATGATCCTTTTACCTTCTAAGATATATTCAGACTTCAGACCTTTATCACTACAGACTGTGTTTGAATTATTACAAAAATTACCCTTCATTGTCACAAGCCCTATTGACTTCCCTTTTGCAATGTGCTTGCTACCATGCTGACTATTTACTGAGAAAACAGTGTCAATATGAGTAATTTCTGTCTCCATCTCTCCTTCCTGCTTTCCCAGCAGCACAGCTAGCTCTGCGTACAATCATACTGCCACATTTAGATCACAGAAAAGTAGTTTCTGTTTTAGGGATTGCTGGTGTTATATCTGTGGCATTCAGTTGACCTTGTCTCTCGCTGCGGAACTGGATCGCCAATTTACATTTGTGGTTGTAATATATACTGGACTTTTGCATGCTTGTGTTTGTGATCAGATTTGTAACAAGCATGTTGTTCAGTGATGGATTTTGTTTTGTAACGTGGCAACGTATTGATGCCAGATATGCCATCCATTCAGAGGGTGCAAACCCACTCGAGATTTATCGACTGAATCATAAGTAGAGTGTTGCAACCATTAAGCACTTGAAAATCAACTTCTGTCTCATATTCCCCACTCTGCTCTGACCACGATATCCCCTCTCCCCACTATCGTACAGCCTATTCTTGTTTAAACTCACAGAACCACAGCGCGGCTAGAAAATGTAACCTGTATGTACTAGGCTGTTGTGACTCTAAAGTTGGGTCCTCTTGTTCTTTGGTATGTGTTGCACCACTACTGTGCTGCTCTAATCCTAATTTCAGTTTCATTAGTATAACCTACAAGGATGATTCGCAAAGTTCTTGAATGCAGTTTCCTGTTCTTAATCTCTCAAGGTTCGAGAACGACTTCGAGTTGCATTGGAGAGAGTATCGACACTAGAAGAACAACTGTCTTCAGCCAATCAGGAGGTAGGATTGGAAGTTACAAACAATATTGTTTCTTTTCTGTCATTTCAAGAATATTAATAAGTTTAACTATGAATGAGTATTGGTGCAAACTTGAAATTTATTGAGGTGCACTTTACGAATTTTTTGCAGTTTAGTCGGGAATGCATAGGGAATATGACGTTGAGGCTGCACACTTGTTTACTCTAGAGACCTAGAGACTGATCACTTATTCTTCAATCCACTCTCTGTCTTTAATTTATTTTACTCAAACAGATTGCGTTAACTCATCTTTAGTAAATAAACTCATGCCGTAACGTTAGTGTAAAAATGCAATTTATAGAGCTCTAAGCTGAAATAAATATTCCAGCATTCAGATACTGAGTCATCTTGTCTGTCTTTTCAGTGGGCTGTAAAATCAACGTTCACTTTTTCTTTACTCAATTACATCTGTCCCCTGTCTTTTAGGCAGTAATTATTAAAGCTATCTGATTTTCACTAGCTCCTTCTCAAACACCAGGACTTGTGCATTGATGCCATCTGCTTGTTCAACTCTAGCTGGGCGTTACAGGAGATTTTATCACGTGACTTCCTGCCTCTAACTACCCAAGCAATCTCTCATCTCTCTTTCTTCCCTCTATTTTCAGTAGTTTTGTAGCTGAAATAAAAGTGCAGAAAGAAAATGAATAATGCACTGCCCCCCCTGTCCTTTTTGTTTGATGCTGTGTTGCATTTTTTTCCTGGGATCCTTGTGGCAACATTGGGTGATTACTCTTCAATTACTAAAGGAACGTTGGCAACCCTAATGCCACCCAATATTTCACCCTTTTGTCTCACCAACATTTGGTCAGTGTGACTTGTTTAAAGACTGTGTCCCTCCGTACATGGCTTATACATTTCTGTTGAAAGAGATTGTTGAGAACAAACCAAGTGTGAATGCATAATGGGGTTCTTATCTGTCAACTTAGTGAAACAGCTGCAGTTCTACTGTTAGGAGGGTGTAAATACAAGGTCTGATTTCCCACAGTATTGAAACTGGTAGCTGAAGATAGCCTTCATAGTTCGTTTGATTGTAAAGAATAGTAAGCATCATTGTAGCTCTAGTCTTCGTTATTGAGTGCCATGATGTAATGGCACACAGCACCACTGTTCACATTTAGTGCAACAATTAACTTTTCAGTGTATGCTGCAAAAAATAGGCTTACTTCACAGGAGTCTCAACAGACTTCTTGATTTTCTTGTCATGAGACAAATGACAAGAAGAAGTGGACAAGTTATTAAGAACAGCTATCTCAGCATTGAGGACAATTAGATTTTGGAGTTTTATTAAAACAATTAGAATGTGAGTGTCTCAAATAAACTATCTAAAAATGGTGAGTTCAGCAGCACTGCTTTGGGGCTGGCATGCTGACCACAAATTAATTAATGGGCTAATGCCAGAGAACCAAACATAGACTGTTACAGTACTTTTGATAAGTTTATGATATGATCAACCAATGAAACTAAATAATTGATTTGGATATTTTTGTGTATCTTGAAATGATAGTCTGGAACCTGTTAATAAGCAGGGATAGAGTTCAAAGGATGCCCGTCATTCCAATCATAGAATTCCTACAGTGTGGAAACAGGCCCTTCAACCCAACAAGTCCACACCCACCCTTGGAGCATCCCACCCAGACCCACCTAATCTACACATCCCTAACTACTACGGGCAATTTAGCATGGACAATCCACCTAACCTACATGTCTGTGGACAGTGGGAGGAAACCAGAGCACCCGGAGGAAACCCAAGCAGACACGGGGAGAATGTGCAAACTCCACACAGTCAGTCGCCCAAGGCTGGAATCGAACCCGGTTCCCTGGTGCTGTGAGGCAACAGTGCTAACACTGAGCCACCATGCCACCCCACTAACAGCAAAACATAAAACAGCAAACCATTTCCCCCCAATTCCTAACATCCAACTTCGCCCCGGTTTCTTGATGCTCAATTGCTCCTTGTATTATTGTTGTAAAGTGAAATGTGGGTAAATGTACCCTGGCTAAACTTGGTTAGATTACGGTAGCCCTTTTTAATGCAGGCATGTTACACTGTGAAGTAGACAAACGGGGACAAGTGTTGAGGGAAGGTCCAACACAGCATTATTGAATGCTTTATTAAGAAAAAACAATATTTATCAGACTCTACCATTGGTCTTCAATTAAACTGTATCAAATCCAGTCAAACTCTGTCAGTCTCTTCATTGAACTCCTCAGTAAATAATCTTAAATCTGTAAGTAAGCTGGCTCAAATCGACACTAGCTAGATTCTGGCCTGGCCAATCCATGAGTACTGGCCAATCCAGAGGGATTGCAATGAACACAGACTGGCCACTCCCCAAGTAGTATACTTGTTGCACAAGGAAAGCAATTAGACATCTAGTAATGTTTTCAGTGGTCTGGGAACACAATGCCTGACTTCTCTCTTGATCAGAGGGTTTTCCCAGGTGCAAGAGATTTGAAAGAAGAGCTAGGCAGTGAAAAAAATTGAGCTTAAAGGGATCTGAATGTTGAAACTTTTGATTTTTCATTGGTGAGTAGCAGCATTTGTAGCAGGAACCTTTCATCCCTTGTTTCTTCACCAATTTTAACGTAGCAAAAGAATCCCTCAAGATCAAACGGTAAACCCAGGCCCATTGGACCTTTGCTGAGAAACAAGTCTGAGGGTTAGAAGTGTTTTAGAAACCAGTAAAGGGCTGCCAAGAAAGTGGATTAAAAAAAGAGGGAAAACCGAACATGAGAGCAAACAAGCCAGGAATATAAAAATAGAGTGCAAAAACTTTTACACATATGTTAAAAGGAAGCGAGTAGCTAAAGTAATCATTAGTCCCCTAGAAGCAGAGACAAAACAAATTATTATGGGCACAAGGATATGGCAGAGACCTTGAATAAATATTTGTGTCTGTCTTCACGGTCTAAAATATAGAGGACTATAATGAGAATTTTTTTCCCTCAAAATACTGCAGAATTCCAAAGATGCACAGCCTACATGTCTGTGGATGCTGCATTGTGTACTGTATCTAACGCTGGAATAGGCAAATTTTTGGCATTTTAGTGAATCAAAGGAGATGGTGATGAAGTTACAT
The DNA here is from genome assembly GCF_021869965.1 of Rhincodon typus. NCBI lineage: Eukaryota > Metazoa > Chordata > Chondrichthyes > Orectolobiformes > Rhincodontidae > Rhincodon > Rhincodon typus. Next base: position 22,338,130 of record NC_063356.1, read on the forward strand.
ACTAAACACTGACTTAGGCACTAAAAAAGCTGAGGAAATCATATGAGCATATAAAATGTGCTAGATAAATCTAGGGAAACAAAATACAAAAAAAAACAGAATATGATGGCCTACATTTATTGCTCTAAAAGAGATGGTTGCAAAGATACGAATACTCTGGATATGATTTTCTAAAATTCCCTTTATTTTGGAACAAGCTCAGCAGTTTAGGAGTTAGCAAATGTAATATCACTTTTCAAGAAATGACAGAGAGAAAGAAAACAGGGAACTACATTCCAGTTAACTGACAGCTTTTAGGAATGTGCTCGAAGCTATGAGTAAGGATGCCTTCTAGAAAATAATATGATCGATCAAAGTCAACATAGGTGATCAGAGACCAGTGCTGGGACAAGCTATATCAGAGACTTAGACAAAGAGACAGAGAGAAATGTACCCAAGTTTGCTGGCAATACCAGACTAGGTTGAAATGCAAATTTGGTGGAGGACACGGGCTGCAAAGAGATATCGATAAATTCAGTGAATAGGTAACAAGTGACAGATGGAGTATAATGTGGGAAAACATGACGTTATTCACTTTGGTTGGAAGAATGGAAATGCGGGTTATTTCTTAAAAAACACATGTAAGTTGCAAATGTTAATGTCAGAGAGGTTTCTGTTATGACCATGTGCCAGGTAAGGTTCCACAATTCATTTTGGTTCCAGATTGGGTATGACAAAATGTTTATCTCCAAGCAGAGGAAGAGTGACCTGGCCCCACTTCTTCAAACCCAGGCAGGTACGTATAACAGCGTTCGGTCCTAGTAGTACACTCCAGTAGAGTTGAAACTGGCATTTTAAAACCCTTTCCTTGTGTCTTTTTCAAACAAAATGCACAAGTGTCTGCAGTTTGGAGAATAATCTGCAGTGGAGTAGTTTGCTGTTGAGCTGGGGTTTTAGCCTCCTGTTATCTTTGTGGTCAGAAGTACAATGTGAGAGAGAGAGAGTACAGGGATAACAAGGTGTAGAGCTGGATGAACACAGCAGGCCAAGCAGCATCAGAGGAGCAGGAAGGCTGACGTTTCGGGCCTGAATCTGCTTGAAACTTTTTTGACACTTTAAGTGTTATATTCTCTCTGTCTAGACAGCCACTTAAATTGACATCCATAGTCATTTTTGGCTCGATCATCTCTCTTTTAAAAACACATTTTGGAATTGCAAGTTAAAAATTGTCAACAGCACTTTGAGGTTCTGATCTGTCATTGTAACAACTCAAACAAGGAACACAGAAAATCAGCACACAGATTTGACAAGTAATTTGGAAAGTTCAAACTCATTAAATTTTCTTAAGACAGAGATGGATAGATTTTTGAACAGTCAAGGAATTAAGGGTTATGGTGAGCAGGCAGGTAAATGGAGCTGAGTCCATGAAAAGACCAACCATGATCTTACTGAATGTTGGAGCAGGCTCAATAGTCCATATAGCCTACTCCTGCTCCTATTTCTTATGTTCTTGGGGCTTTTTAGCTTTTATTGCAAGGGTATTGGAGTACAAGAATAAACAGTTGTACGAGACTTTGATGATACCACTCCTGGTATACTGTGTGCAGTTTTGCTCTCCCTATTTAGGGAATGATTTAGCTGCTTAGTGGTACACTGATTAAGCACTGACTGTTTCCTGGGTTGGGAAGTTTGATGTATGAGTTACTAAGAAAATTGGGTCGATGCTGCCTGGAGTTTAGAGAAATAAGGTGTGATCTCATTGAAACATTGAAGACTGTGAAGGGGTTTCACAGAGTCAATACTGCCAGGTTGCTTTTGATGACTGGTGAATTTTAAACGTGGACATTTTCTGGATATGGCCTAAAACATTGAGGACTGAAATGAGAATTTATTTTCCCTCAAAGCATTGTGAATCTTTGGAATTCTGCAGCCTAGATGCCTGTGGATGCTGCATTGTGTATTGTATCCAACATTGGGATATGCAGATTTTTGGCATTTCAGTGAATGAAAGGGGATGGAGATGAAATGTTAAAGTGAAGTTGAAGCCCCAAACCAGCCTTAATTGTATTGAAAGACAATGTAGATTCAATGGGCTGTATGGTTTCCTCCTACTCCTACTTTGTTATGTGTCCATTTTGGTTGATCATCTGAAGAGTGACGAGTTGGGGAGAAACCTATGGAGAGGTAAAAGGATAAGAATGAGGGTCGGTGCAGAATATGGTAATAAATTCTATCTTATTTCTGCCTAGCATTGAATCTTGGACTGCCAATTATTTAAATACAGCCATTGTAGCTTACGTTATATTTACTGTAGCCATTGTCCAACTTGTCTGAATCGGGTCTAACTCTGCAGGTTCCAATAGATTACTGATCCCCTTACTTACAAAGTATGCCTTACCTTCAAACAACAATGTTAGCATTCTAGCAAAGGATGAGTGTGTCAGAACTGTACATAATTTCTAAAGCTGTACGTTTCCTAAATTTGGAGTAAATTTAAACAATCTGGATTGAATTTCACCTGAGGATGTAGTTGTATTCCCACCAACTGCACAATTGCTGAAATATCATCAATGTCATCACTCAAACTGTGAGGGGACCATTAGAGCTGCACAGGGACTTAGACAGATTACCTGAATGGACATGAACATAGCAAATGGGAAAAGTGAAGTTATCCACTTCAGTAAGAAAAGTGTAAAAAACACAATTGTATTTTACTAGTGAGAACCACCTAGTTTATGTTGGTATTCACAGGGACCCTTGTATAGCCAACAACAGGAGGTTTCACATGCAGCTGCAGCAAGCAGTTGGGAATGCAAATTATATGTTAGTCTTTATTAGAAGAGGGTTGAAGTAGAAGAGTAAACAAATCTTACTACATTTATTCAGGGTGCTGGGGAAATCGTGTGGAGTACTGTGTAATGTTTCTTGTTTTCAAGGGAGTGCAATAAAGAAGTTTCACAGGATTGGCTCCTGGAATGAGATGATTGTCCTATGGTGAGAGTCTGAATAGAGTGAGCCAATGGCCCCCCTAGAATTTTGAAGAATCTAATGGAAACATGATATTCCTAAAGGGTTTAACAAGGATCCTGATAGAATATCATACTTGGTGCAACAGTGGCTCTAGAATTAGAGATTACAGTCTCAAAATAGGAGGTTACATGGTAGCCATGTAGGATTGAGAAAAGGTTTTTTTTAGTCAAAGGGTTGCGAACCTGTGTAATTCTTTTTACTGCAGAGTTCGTAAGTCAGTCAGTTGTTAGTTTTAGACACTGTTAGATGGAATTGTGCATACTAAATGAATTGAACGATATAAGGGCAGGAGGGTGAATTTTAAGGCAAAATAAAACAAAGAGCTGCTGATGGTGATAATCTGAAACAAAGGCAAAATGTGCTGGAGAAACTTTATCAGGCAGTGTCAGAGTATTTTTCTGCTGTGTCTCTGCAGCACCTTCTGAATTTTAAGGTAGATGACCAGCCATATTAATATTAAATAGTGCAGCAGCCTCAAATAGCTGAATTGCCTACCTCTCTAATTTTCCATGTTATTTTATGTTCTCTCATGTAAAATGATTTGGCTTCATATTAGCTAAACTCCCATATTGTCTATTATATAGAGGCATTAATTTACAGTAGAAGCATAGAAGTCCTACCGTGCAGAAAGAGGACATTCGTCCCATCACGTCTGCACTGACCCTCTGAACAGCATCCTACACAGACCCAGCATCCCACCCTATACCTATAACTCCACCTTTCCAATGGCTAACCCTCCTAGCCTGCATATCCCTGGACACTACAGGGCAATTTAGCATGGCCAGTCCACCTGACCTGCATATCTTTGGACTGTGGGAAGAAACTGGAGCACCCAGGGGAAACCCACACAGACACGGGGAGAATGTGCAAACTCCACACAGACAGTCGCCTGAGAATGGAATTGAACCCTGGTGCTGTGAGGCAGCAGTGCTGCCTGAGCTCTCTATTGAGCCACCATATTGCCCTAAAGTAGTAGCAGAAATTGAGATTTTACGCATTTTGATCATATATAGTGATGGCTTATTAGAAGTTAACATCTCAGATATTCTTGTAGTGCATGCTGTGATTATAGTCTTTTTACTATGGTAACTGTCTTTATCCTCCTCTCCACTTGAATTAAATGGGAAGTGTCAATGGTATTTGAGGAGTGTGAAGTGTGATAAATTCTTAGTGATAATGCGCTCTTCTCTCTGGAGAGTAATTATGGGCATTCTGACACTGATCATGATGCCTGGTCTAGATTTAAGTGACTGGATTGGTGCCTTGGGCTCCAGCAGAAAAAGCCTGGGCAATTATTTTAAATTTTAATGACGTAGCTCAAGATTGTTGATCATGTACCCTAATGTTGTCAGTTTTTATTTTGGGAAATAGTCAGCCCTATACAGCGTTTGATACCAAAATCTTCAGGTCACTCGTCTGTAGATTGTGTGTATGTTGCTGCATAGCTATTGAGGAGTTTACTGTGTTTCTCATGCACTCAAGATTGTTTGTTGTTGGTCTTTTCTCTCCCTCTAAGCGTTGCCTTCCCAGATTTACTTCTAGCTAACAAAGGCTGGCATCAGATGATAGAACGTGCGAAGTCGTGGTAGTTGTTGCCATTGAAGGATGAATGTTGAGCATTTTTGAGGCCTTCAGGAAATGTCAAATGGGAAATTGTCTTGCCAACTACTGGGCAAACCCATGAAACTTTGAATTTTGTGATGTTTTCCACTGCGAGGGTTCTAAACTTTGATGTTCCTGAATGCCCACCCCTCCCCCCCTCCCCCCCCCCTTATTGTTTTAAAAATTTTGCAGGCCCCCCCCCCCCCCCCACTCCTTTTCCCAAACAGAAAGCAAGTGATTTTTCTGTATAAAAATCCTCTCTGTGCAGCTCCAATTCATTGGGTTATTGCTGCACCGCTACAGGACAAGGTGGTCCCAACACAGCACAGTATCCCCTCTTTCTCACTCTCTGTCTTTCCACTAGTTCTAATCCCCTGATAACCTTCCCTCTCAAAGCTCAACTCTCTCATTGACCATTTCCAGTATATCAGTCTTACACATCCTCCAATTGATCATCAGTCAAACAACCCTTCTCACCTCAACTCTGATGCTTTAAAAAATGGATAACAGAAGTATACATGGAAACAACAGCCACATAATAAAGAATATTTAAGTAACTTTGCAAACTGTTAGTTTTGCTGATGGTAATTGTCAATGTGATGGTTGTCTAATGTTGATATATTCCACTCTTCTTCCTCCAGAAAGGCACTCACTCATCATTTGACTCTATGTTTGCTTCCTGACGTGATTGACAATTGTGACAATGCATATAAAATCAGGACAAAAGGATTAACTCAAAAACAGAACTGTGTACATGCTGTGAGCTGTTATTGATTGATTTCAGTCATCATGGTATACTTGAATTGGATGGGTTATGGTTGCCACATCTCCCCCAGCCCCCTTCTCAGCCACTGGGGGCCTGGCAACAGAGCAACCATCTAGTTCAAGTATCTGACAACTACTGAAATCATCATGCTTGTTAGAGGGAGTGAACAGAGGTCCACGTTGGCACCAAAGCCACCAGTTTGTTAACTTCAATCGAACCTTTTATGCCATGGTATATTTTTCATTTTCAAACCTTTTCCTTCCAAAAGCCAGAATTTATTTATGGCTGATCCATTGAAGGCTCTTCACAGACCCCTAGTTGTAAATACCCTCAACCTACTGGACACATGGAGATTTCTGCTATGAGCATGACATAATCTCAGATGGAATGCTCCACAGCTGTTGAATATCATTTTTTCACCAACGTTCACCTGATAACCCTGACCTGCTGATGTTAAATATTATTTGTGGGCAGTTACTTCAGCATTGGATCCAGACATTGCCCAGGTCTTTCACATTTTTGAATCTCATGTTTCCATGAAGTAACCATATGAAATATGCTTTAGTGTCCCTTGTTTGTTAATGACAGGACAATGGTATGTATACGTTACTTAATGTTTTAAATTGGAGAGTGATTTGGGGTTTATCATTAGCATTATAAGAAGCATTGAAAATGATTTCCGAGCACAGTTTTAAAGGCTTGAGTTGCTTAGGTCTGACTAGTAATGTTGGGCTAATTAATCTGGTTTGAAGACTTAGATCAAGTGTTGCCAGGCAGTATTTTTGTTTTGTTTTGTTGTCTGGATTTCAAAAGAATGATGATCACTTTCTCCTGTAGTGTGTAACAAATGGTGAACTCAGTCATTGTAACTGTTCCTTGATGGTATATCTGGCCCTGCAGCCAGCTGGCTGGGTCACCTCTTTTTAACTCTTCCTCCACCTTGAGCATTTCTGTTTCATTGCTTGTTTGTCCTTTTTTCATTTTACTTTTGAGAAAGACCAATTTAATTCTTGAAATAAGCTCACTAAGTAACAATGGTTACATTTCATGAGTTTGAAGATTAAAAGCATGTTTGTTTCATTCGAGCATTGTGTAATCTCTGTGAACCTGTGCTGTTGTGTTTTCACTTGAGTGAACTCTAACTGTGTGTCTTTGTGTTTTGCTATATAGATTGTTTTGGTTACTTCATTGGGTTACTTTGATTTCAGTTCCGCCTGTTTGAGTTTGAGCTCTGGTGGTATATGGTCATTTAGATGACAACCCCATCTCACAATGTGATATTGGTTGTCGTGTGAACCACAATTCATCTCTGACCAGGATGTTCTCTATCCTCTTCCTTTGTCAATAGGTTTGCAGTAAGCTGCATGCATTTCTAGGTGGGTGTCCTGCAGGTTTTGCGTGTTCATGTTTACAGCACTATTTTGCTGCTTGTTTTATGCCTGACACTTGGAATTGAGCTATTTCAGTGGGACTGCTGAACTCCATGTGCCATGGGCCATGTCCTCATTGAATATCTCTGCAGTGTTTTGTTTGGCAGATTCACTGTGCGTATTTGAACAGTGACATCAGGGTCATTCTGACAGCCAGTTTCATGCAAGAAATCAGAAACTCCTTCCTCTCCATAATGTTACAGCATGAGCCTGTCTGATGTCTGTTATATCAAAGGCAGCCAATTTTTTTTTTTTATTTGGTCAATCCAAGTAACTGTCAATTGAAGTAACTTGAATTGATCAGTGTCCTTCGAATTCAGCAGCATTTGGCACAATCATTGCAGCGGGAAATGCAACAGTTTCTGAAAGCTATTGTCAAGATCTTTGCTCCCTCAGCTAACTGTTTGCCACAGCTCCCATCATTTCTGTTCCCTTGTTCAGTCATTTCCGTTCCTGTCTATCCAGCCTAATCTGCTTATTCTGGGAGTCCTTGTGAGTTTGTGTTAACAGTGGGTGAAGAAAATGCAATGGATTAATATTTAGTGTCCTTGTTTATGCTTACCATTGGTGCTTTAAGATCAAGAATTTGAGTGCCGGGATTGACAGATGATCAAGGCCATGTTGCTTTTTTCTCTTAATGAGACTTGAATGTATGAGTCTCTGATCATCAGCTTTACCAGTTGAAATATAGTGATAGAAACCGCTCGAGTCCAATCAAGCATTATAGAAGCTAATACTCAAAGGGAATGTAAAATTTCATGAGAAACTAAAGGAATGAGGCTACTCCTTTCAACGTTTACTTAGGTTTGTACTGCCCTACTTTGCTCCCAAATTATGTAAATAAGATTCAAGCCCAATCACTTCATTGCAAATGAACTTGCATGACTCAGTTATTCGTCATCATGCTGCTATAATAAAGTCTTGCGCTTAAGACTGAATTTTGAGCTGTAAGTTGTAAAGTAAAATAAAATCATATTCTACTTTGATAAAGTGATATCCTCCACCCATTCCTTCCCAACCCATAAATAAACCAAACTTGAGATTGTGAATGAGCATTCAGTGATGATACACTGCAGGGTGTTATTTTAAACATCAGATTTTTCTTTTGCTGAATGAGTATCTGTCTGCAGGCAATCTTTCAAATTGATTTTATTGCCTACAGAAATTCATGCATCCAATATAACCTTGACAAGCAGCTTAGTTTCCTGTGAATGACTAATCGGAGGGTGATCTGCCATGAGCAAAACCGCCCACACTACTTTTCAGAGGCCATAAAAATTCTTGAATCCTTGAGTCAGGTTACTATTGGAGATGTAAATGAGGTTTCAAAAGATCTACAGTCTCCATCGTCAGAGAAGGATGCTAGCTATTTATTCTTAATTAACACCTCCTGAAACGCTTGCACTGAGTATTTTTGGAAACTTTTAGACAAAAGATTTTCAAAAGCAGTATCACCTTCAAAGTACCAGGTCTGTTCTGCAAAGCGCGATGCAGTTAGACACCCAGCGAAGCGAAGACAACTGTGGTGACAGCGTTTTATCACACTGTTACCACTAATTCTATTTACAGAAGTGCCACATTTGGAAATGCGTGTTTTTAAAAAAGGGTTGCTATTTCGAAAGAAAATTATTCCATTTATAAACTGAAGTGTTGCATCATTTTATTTACAAACCAGATAACTTTAGTTAACTTGTGGTGACCTGTATCACAATCTGTAATCTTGCTTTTTATAGGTCCATTATAAATGGAGATATGGAAATAATAGAAACTCACAGCACATAAATAGGCCACTTGGTTCAACAGATGTCAGGTAGTGTTTAAGCTCGATGCAAACTGCATCCTTGTTATAATCCCAGACCAGAGTGTTGTATCTTTATTATGATGCTGAATGAGCTGACCACATTGTGATACAATCTGGTTAGGGACTGATAACCTTGACTTTTAAAGGTAAGATCCAGGGAACTCAGTAAAAGAAAACACAGGATTCTACAGTTTTGAGCTAACAAAGAAAATCTGCTATACAAGTTAGAACAATGATGGAATCAAGAATACCTGTACAACTTATTTCTAGCACCAAGAATTAACATGGGGTTAACATGGGTAATATACTGTGACCGAACACTCCGTAGCACATGTAAAACAACCACTGTATTCAAGGAACATCCCAAAGATCTTTCAGCAACTCCCCCTGACATTAATGACATTGGGGTCATCAAATCTCAGTCGTTTTCTTAAGGGATCATAAATTTTCACTTTGCATATCCAGTCTTGAAACTCCTTTGCAAAAGCCACTCTGTTGATGACTGCTGCAAATACCTTTCCTGTTGCAGTTGGTTACTCTCATGTTTCCCCTGGACTCCAAAACTGTGCTTCAGTACTCGACCACGTGGATAATTCCAGTTCATTGCCGACGGCTAACTTCACCAAGCCAATCGTGCCCTTTGGTTTTTCCCTGTCACGTGGTGTTACATCAAGCAAATACTGTTTGTGAGCTTTTCATCCCTCCCTCTCTCTCTCTCAGTTGCGCCAATGTATTAATACTGGCAGGCTTTTTCTCAGCCCCTCAGGGCGTCCCCATCACAATCCCACTTTTTCAACTCCTCAGGGACATATTGTGAGTTTTGCCTCCAACTGTTAGCTGATTACTAATTCCTAGAAGTTCTTCCTGAGTAAGTTCACCAAAATCACTTTTCAGTGACCCCCATACTGTTGCAAGTAACCTCTTGAAAACCTTGCAACAAGGCCTGCCCCTATTGCTGGGCAGAATTGAATGTTGCCATCTAGTAACCGTGGAAATGAGTGTGCTCTGAATGGTAAATTTCACATGCTAGCTCCCCTTGTGAAATCAACAATAACTTGCATTTATGTAGTGACTTCAACCTTGTCAGTCTTCTCAAGGAGATTCCAAATCAAATGAAACCTCACTCTCAGCTACACTGGGGTAGGATTTTAGGACAGGTGAATAAATGCTTGGTCAGATAAATTTATTTTCAGAGCTGTCTTAAAGGAGCAGATGAGGTGGAGGCCTTTGGAAGTTTAGTGACAGAATTCCAGAGCTTAGGATGGTTGTGATTGAAGGAATGGCACACAAAGGTGGAGAGAAGACACCTTCTCTGGTGGGAATACACGCTCCAACATCTGTTTCAGGCTAGCAACATGCTGTTATTGATTGAGACATGGACATGACTTTAGTGGGCTGCCTGTTATCCCAGGCCAAGCAGATGCTGAATTGCTCCAGTAGATATAAAATCAACTTTGTAGGAATCTACAATGTATTTTGAGGAATAATAATTTGTGTGATTTTTCAAGAAGAACATTTTGATTTCATTTGAGCTTTGCTTTTATCCAAATCTCCTTTGAACCACGAATATGAACGAGTACTTTTAAGTTCTTAAACCTTTGAACTTTTTTCAAAATAGAAGTCTAAAACAATATTAGAAGTTAATGGAGTTTTAAATAATCTGTGCTGCAGTGTCTCTCTGCCAGCTCCATGTGAAGATTATAGGAGTATTCCAGAAAATTAATGGACTACTATCAAGAATGAGATTTCTTTTTTGAAATAAATAAGCAAATGAATTCTAGTGTTTTGAATTGAAACAGAGTGACATAGTTACAGCAGCATTTTGTAATCAACTTCTTCACAATTAATCTCTCCTAATTGGGCTAAATGTTAAAAGCTTTCTCTATGTTCAGGTATGTAATCAGCTTTGGATAGAGGACTTTTTTTCCAGTGTTGAGAAATAGGGCTGATGTTGAGTGGTTATCTTGCATCATTCATCTACAAAGATTGCTTTTAAGCTATAATTTCATTACAGAATTGTCACCTATTTCCACTGCTGACAATGTTTCTCATATAAATAAGTGTATTTGGTGAAACAAAGTGCCATCTCAAGAGGACCATCTCACTACTCTACAAGAGGAGACAGTAAAGTGAGCAACAATCAAACAGACTGGCAGCCAATTAATTCTCTGCATTTTTGTTCACTGAACAATGATTGAGGCCATAATAGCAGCCATTGCAGCTTTAGAACAGGAGTAATCAATTTTGTGTGTGAGGACTCACACTGATTAATTTTATTGACGTGTACTGAAATACAGTGAAAAGCTTTGTTTATGAGTGGTACAGGCAGATCGCAGCAAGCAAAGTATGTACAGATCAAAAAGACTTAGAGACATGCAGGTTACATTGCAGGTTACATTCTTTGAGGCTAGAGTCCATTCAACAGTCTGATAACGGCCAGAAAGAAGCTGTTCCTGAACCTGCTCGTGTGTGTGTTCAGGCTTCTGTATCTTCTGCCTGATGGAAGAGGTTGTAGGAGATCATTACCAGGGTGCGATGGGTCTTTGATGATGTTGGTAGCCTTTCCGCATCAGCGAGCCATGTAAATTGCAATTTCCTTCCTCATCCACATGGCCAGTGAGCAAATTTCAGATCAGTAAAGAATCAGAGGTTTAGGAATAGGAATACTGACTTAACATTCAGCCCCTCAAGCCTGTTCTATCATTCTGTTGGATCTTAGGCAGCCTGTGCCACAACATCAAGATGCCTTCCTCTAACAGAAAAGAAAAGGCACACTCAGTCTTGAAGGTTACAAGCATCTCCAGGTCCCCACACATTTGGACGAATGAGTTGTAGATTTGCACTACTTTGTGAGGAAAGAAAAGTGCCTCTTTATTCACTCCAGGACAGCTCTAATTTAAGAATCACTCAGAACAGACACCTACCCACCCTGCCATTATAAACTTCCCAGTAAAGAAAATAGCTTCCCTGCTTGTCAAACCCTTTTGATTTAAAAGGTCAGCAGTTATGTTTACATCCTAGAGAATCTGATCAATTGCTGCCAGTCTCACTGAACAGGAGTCCATAAATCAGAATAAGCTGTTTCCACTGAAGGCTTTTTTAAACTAATTCATCAGACGAGCTACATAACCCAACAACTACATAACCAAGTTGGAAGGTAATACAGTCGAGACGACTGAATCAATGCTTGATTAGCAATCGTAGGAGATTGTTTAACTGGCAAAGTCACAAGATATGCAACTCTGTTGTTGTTGTTAATTCATAACTTGAAATGCTTGTGTTTTTCCCTCCTGTGATCTCCTCCATCTGTATGCCTGGCATTTACCTTCCATTTTCATAATACCAGTTTATTCCTCATGTTCTTTTCATCTTCCGATCTACTGATCATGTTACTCTGAGGCTACACAAGTAGACAGGGTGGTTAAGGCGTTTAGCATGCTAGTCTACATTGCTTAGACCGCTGAGTGTTGGAGTTAGGACATCGTGTTGAGGTTGTACAGGACGTTGGTGAGGCCATTTTTGGAGTACTGTGTACAGTTCTGGTCGCTCTGCCACAGGAAGGATATCATTTAATTGGAGATGGTTCAGAAGGGATTTACCAGGATGTTGCTGGGACTGGAGAATTTGAGTGATAAGAAGAAGCTGGATAGACTGGTACATTTTTCACAGGACCACAGGAGGTTGAGGGGGTGACCTTATAGTGGTTTACAAAATCATGAGGGGTCTTGATAAGGTGAATAGCAGAAGTCTTTTCCCTAGGGTGAGGGTGTTCAAAACTTTTTAAGGTGAGAGGAGAAAGATTTAAAAGGAACCTGAGGGGCAACTTTTTCACATACAGAATGGTTCGTGTATGGAATGAACTGCCAAAGGAAGTGGTGGATGCTGGTGCAGTAACAATATTTAAAAGACTTTTGGATAAGTATATGAATAGGTAAAGTTTAGAGGCATACGGGCCAATTGCAGGCAAGTGAGAGTAGTTTAGTTTGGGAAACTTGGTCGACATGGACAAGTTGGACTGAAGGGTCTGTTTCTGTGCTGTATGACTCTAGGACTCTATAAATCTGGGATTACATTCCAATATCCTCAGTGGTTTTGTGTCTCTCAACACTCAGGACAATGATTAGACCAGATATTGAAAACATTTTGATTTTCAGTCAGTAATTGAACCCATTGCTTTGTCCTCGTGTCACGTTGTCATGTTGACATTCTGTCTTGTGGTGTACTCTTTTACCCACAAACTAATGAGATTTTCCTTGCTGGGTCTTGCTCCTCAGAGATATTGAACCACACTGAATATTAACATCTGCTCTCTCAATGCCTGTTTACCCCCTTCCCCACCCCCAAGCTTTGTAGCCATTCTCCCACTGCCTCTCCTGCCCCTGTAGCTGTTCCTTTGCCACTGTCTCGCCACACTTGCCTGCTCTGTAGCCACTTCCTTACTGTTTCTCCCAAACTATATAGCCCTTCCCTCAGCACAGCCCTGCCTTGTTGCCAATCACTCACCACCACTCCCTCCCTGCCTTTTCCTGTTCGGTCGCAGCACCCTCGCCAACACTTTCACCGTGTAATTATTCCTCAATGTGTCTCTCTTCCTTGTAGCTGCTCCTTAACCCCCTCCCCTGCCCCGTAGCCACTCCTTTGCACATTTTCCTGGTCTGTAACCACATCTTTGCCCCTGCCTGCAGGATCCTTACCCATACTGCTGCGGCACCTGTCCTCAGGCCTCAGGATAAGCTTTACCACTCATGTTTCCTCAGCTCGCTGCTGTTCCAATCACAGCCTGTTTTACTCCTTTTTTTTTGTTTTTAAAAAGTACACTTTATTCATGAAATATCCTTTATATACATACATAGTCAGTAAAGCAGTTCGGTGCTTTACAGTGGCATATGAAGGAAACAAACAAACGTCAGAGTTTGAGATAACAAGGTGTAGAACTGGATGAACACAGCAGGCCGAGCAGGAAAGCTGACGTTTCGAGCCTAGACCCTTCTTCAGAAATGGGGGAGGGGAAGGGGGTTCTGAAATAAATAGGGAGAGAGGGGGAGGCGGATAGAAGATGGATGGAGGAGAAGATAGGTGGAGAGGAGACAGACAGGTCAAAGAGGCAGGGATGGAGCCAGTAAAGGTGAGTGTAGGTGGGGAGTTAGGGAGGAGATAGGTCAGTCAAGGGAGGACGGACAGGTCAAGGGGGCGGGATGAGGTTAGTAGGTAGGAGATGGGGATGGGGCTTGAGGTGGGAGGAGGGGATCGGTGGGAGGAAGGACAGATTAGGGAGGCGGGGACAAGCTGGGCTGGTTTTGGGATGCGGTAGAGGGAGGGGAGATTTTGAAGCTTGTGAAGTCCACATTGACAAACGTCGGAGTTTGACTTTCTCCAACAAACAAACCAAAGGTATCTCTTACTTGTACATGTCTATATTTACATGCATTTGAGACACCAGGAGCATCCAATAACTGAATGGACCCCTATTTAATTTCAACAGAAAGACACCAGACACTTGTCTTTCCCCACTGTGCCTTGGCAGCAGTTGCTAAAATTCTCTCCCTTTTATTTTTGCTGCTGATAGGCTTTGTAACACTAGCCTGGCAGCAACAAATGTGGGAGAGAAACAGCCTTCTATTGGAGGGGAGATAGTAGGAACTGCA
>NC_063356.1:22352782-22384168 GCF_021869965.1 Rhincodon typus
GGTCTAGGCCCGAAATGTCAGCCTTCCTGCTCCTCTGATGCTGCTTGGCCTGCTGTGTTCATCCAGCTCTACACCTTGTTATCTCTCTTCTATTGGAGGAGCAGCTCCTTAGAGAAGTGTATGTACTTGTGTTTGCATGTATTTTGAACATTGGGTAGCAGATCAGTTAGAAACCTTAGGCAGACTAGACCCATGCTCATGGGACATCCTGAACATCAGCGAGAAAGGAGTGTTTTGTTCAAATGGAATGCCTGAAATTCCACATGTATTTAGGCTCAAGCTTCTGCAGTGAGACAACACCAGAATGGCCAACCAATTAGACTATGTGCCATTTGTCACTTGAAACATTTTAATTAAAAACACCAAACCCAATAACAATTTATGCCCATATTTACATTATAAATTTCAATCATTCAAAAGTGACTAGGTATCTTGCATGCATTCGATTGGGACAAGTCTGTTATGATCGGTGGGAAAGATATTCTTTCACTGGACTTGTTTATATTCTAATTAGTATCACTGACATTCAAATTAATTCATTGGACTTATAGATACTCTAATTAATCTCTTGTGGTATTTTTCATAAACATTAGTAATCACAAAGATAAGATATGCTTTGGATAACTGCATTTCAGTCCATTGCTAGAATTTGAGAATGGTGTTTGGTCTTGTATTTTCCTGTTAATATCCTGGATTGTTTCCCTAACATAGTCGTTTTTACTGACTGAATATATCATATGTAATGAGTACAGCAGTACCATAAATTTTATGACCGGACCAGAGACCTACACTGAGAATCCATGAATTGAAATTCTGCTATGGCCCCTTGAGAATTTGAATTTGATTTGCTTTAAAAATCTGATAATAGTAAAAATGACCTCAAGAATGTTGATTTATTTCTTTTAAAGAATTGGTTTGTTGATGCTCTTTAGAGCAAAATACCTGCCATCTTTATCTAATCCAGCCAATGCAACTCCAATTTGTCACCATTATAGTTAACTTCTAACTTCCTACTGAAGACCAAGTTACTCAGTTGTATCGAATTGCTCAATATGAGCATTGAATACCTGAAGTTGTGGTGAGCATTAACAGCTGGGAAAAGGTTCCCACATTCTGAGAAAGTTTTTTTTTGAAAGGTGAGAGTAGAGGAGACTCCAGTGGCCTGGTTTCTCATCAATAATGGAGCATTTTTGAAAACAGCTCACTATTTTGGAGCAAGTAGAAGTGAAACAAGTTGAGGGAAGTCAATATCTGCTCTACTTTGATTTGGTAAAGAAATGTCAGATGGTTTAGTGAGGTGCAAATGGAACAAGTGTTCATCCTTCTCATTGCAACAGATACATGCTACATCTTGATTTTTGTTCTACATTTATTTGCATTCACTCACTAGCTATTTTCAATCCATCATTAATAATCTTCGCTTAGTACCTGGCTGTAATATAGAAATATTGGCAGTAGGATTTACTGGGGAATAGAGGGATAAACAGAGTAGAGAAAGTCAATGAATTATTTATAGTTTTGCTTTTCTTCTTCTGTATATCTTCCTTGGCTTTGGCCACCAAGGAGCAACTTGTCCCTTGGTTAAACAAATAGGTAGATTATTTTATTTGTAGAAGTAATAGCATTCCTAATTTGATAAAGGATTATGTATATTATGATTTTGGAATTTGGATTTCCAACTTGAGGTCAATGGATTTTTGGTTTTAGTTCTGTAAAGGTGACATTTGAAAAAAAAAGCCATTGTCATTTTTGAACAGTGAATTCAAACATAATTTCCAAGAAAGTATGTAACTTAAGCTAAATGACCAGCTAAACTGCTTGGGGAGTTAATTGCTGAATGTTTCCTAAGTTGTGTTTTACAACCTGCAAAAAAAAAATGGTCACCAGTAGGTTGAAGGAAAGTAGAAGGAAGATAGAAGGAAAGATTCATATCACTAGAAGGGCAGTGAATTTGTACAAGTCTTCAGATTGCAAGCAATTAGATGGTAGAAGTCTTCTCGGCTGGGAAAGTGGGAAAGAAGTCTCCAGCTGATTCACAAGTCTAAGTAGGAGAATTGGAAAGTATTAGTGAGTTAGATTGACTTATGTGTATCTGGGTGAGACCAAGAGAATCACATTCAGTGAATGTGTAGAAAGTCAGTTGAGTTGAAACCTTGAAGCGAAGGTATTTTACTTGGGGTTAGGGTTGAGGGATTTCATTTCCAGTCAAGCTTTCTGAGTTATTACAACTTCCTCAGACAATTCTAACAGATTGGTCAGGTATGATACCCCACTGACGAAGCCATGTTGACTCAGCCCTATTTTGCCATGCACTTCCAAGTACTCTGCAATCTCATCCTTAATAATGGACTCAAAAATCTTACAAATGACCGAGGTCAGGTTAACTGGCTTGTATTTTTCTATCATCTGCTTCTCTCCTTCTTAAACAGGCATGTTATATTAGTTATTTTCCAGGTCTGTGGGACTCTTACTGACTCCAGTGATTCCTGAAAGATTACCAACAACGTCATCACAATCTCTTTAGCTATCTCCTTCAGAACCCTAAGGTTTAGCCCATCCTGTCTGGGTGATTTGTCCATCTTCAGACCTTTTGGCTTCCCCAGCACCTTCCCCTTACTGATGGCTACTACACTCACTTCTTATCCCTGACTCTTGTGAAGTCCTGGTGCACTACTGGTGTCTTCCACCGTGAAGACTGATGCAAAGTACTTATCGAATACCTCCACCATTTCTTTTCTCCATTACTACTTCTCCAGCTGTGCAATATCCACAATTGCCTCTCTCTTACCTTTTAGATGTCTTTAAAAAAATCTCTTGCAAACTTCTTTTATATTACTAACTAGCTTTCTGTCATATTTCATCTTCTCTACCTCATTGCTTTTTTAATTATAATCTGCTAGATTTTAAAGGCTTCCCAATCCTCTGGCTTCCTACTAATCTACAACCACATTATTTGCATTATATTGAACAGTGCTCCCACAGGTACCTTCTTAATTGTTTATTTCTGGGAAGATCATGCTGGAAGATGCATAGTTGGCACAAAAAAGGTTTAGACTGGGCAATGGTCCAGTTTCACAAATACTTTTCCGTACTTAACACTTGCTAGGTCCTAACACATTAGTGCCTGTTGAGCTTTGATCAAATAATATACATGTAGCTAGCTGTATCTTGCAAGAGTAATGCTCAACACATTGCCTTGGATCACTGTATTTGGTTAGCTATAGCCAGAACCTATTAAAGTTACAAAACCCTAAAGTTCTGTTGCAGGACTATGTTGATATAGATTTATGGAAGCAAAAGGTTAACGTTCAATGTAGTTTTAAAGTTTTGCATTGGTTGATTGGGAATTTTCGGGAAAGTTTTATTCTGGATCATCGAGTTTTAGTACATAGGTTCCTGACCCAACATTTTCAATGCATTGAATATCATGTTTTTTCAGGGTTTTTGCTTCAAACATAGATGTAATGCTGATAGTAGTAACTATTTATTTTCAATCTTCGATGTCATAGGTTTTTCTGTGTTGTGCAAATTCCTTTAAAAGAAAATTATGCTAATATCCACTAAGTTATCATTGGATGAGAGTCAATCAAAGTCAGAGATTTAGGACCCACAAAACTGTTTCTCTTGTGGATGCTATAGTTTTCCTGTGGCTTTTTGGATCACTGAAACATAGCTGTGGGTGAGCAGGATTCAGACCAGCAAGAGCAAATACTTTTCAAAGACAAAAAAGTGCAAATGGCCCTTGTGATAAAATACTTGATCATTTTTGTTTCTATGAGAGGCTTAGCTGAGGAGTTGCATCAAGGAGGCAGCAACTTATTTTCTGAAACCTTCTATCCTTCTGTGGATGAATGAGTTTCTTTATCTCTGAAAGCTCAGATCTTCTCTGATATCTACACATTTCTTTTGAGACCTACTTCACGGGAGCCCTCCTTGATTCCGGTGCTATCACTGTACTGAATATGCCAAGTGGAAAAATGAGATGTAAAGAGGTGGATCAGCAAATTATTTCATGTGGATCTGCCATTTCCAGGGCATTTGTATCTTGTTTACCTTGTGTTACTTTTATCACTTGATGATTGCCCATTAACAAGGCAAGCCATTTCTTTGCAACAATATGCAGATCTCATTAAATAAAGAGAATGATTATCAATGCTGGATGCTACAGTTTCTTAAGATAATAAAGGAGTGACAAAGTTCTGTAGAAAGGTATCAGTGATGGCTACTTTTCATATGTTGAACTTTGCTCTGTGAGATGGTAGTACATATCCCCCTTTATATGTGGTAAAGTCACCCTTTGGAGAGCTAATGGAACTTGAGTCCCAACCCTTATTGACAACAATGCCACTTACTTTCTGTTTTGAAAATAAAAAGTTTGGAGAATATATTTTTCTTCAGTGTAACTAAATTCTTCCATCTAAAATAGCCCACATTCCAGTCTATCCTCCTTATTCTTCTCTTACATATTGTGTATGGAAGTTCATTCCATGTGTTGATTTTGTTTGTTTTCTGTTGATATCAGTCCAAATTTTACAAGACTGAACCTTTTCCAGCTAAAATAAAGTTGGATTTCAGTTCACCACATTCTATACCATGTATTTTATAGTCACTTACAAGATTCACCTCTTCAGTGCCATTTTCCAGGTTGAAATGATCATATATTTCCAATGCATTATCACAGTTGAGACTTCTGATAATAGGGGATCAGCCTAATGGTTCTTTTCTGCTCTATTTTCAGCACTGGAATCTTTCCTTTTTTGTCCAAACAGTTAGAACTGTGAAGAGTACTTAATGTCATCTTGACCAAAGCATTTGATGGTTTAATGAAAATTTAAGACTTATAATATTTTCGATAGGTTATTCAAATATTTTGCTGGACTTGTTGACTGCCACACTATTGATTGGCATTTTTTTTTAAAAATGGTGTTTAGAGCTTAGACACATGTTCATGTCAGTGTTTATATTCTTCATGACACCTTCAATTTTCTTGATCTAACCCCATCAATCTATCCTTCTGTTCCTTTCTCCATTGTTTGCTTACTTCACTTGCCTGTCACTCCATTTATGATGCTCCCTTCAACTCTCCCATATCATGAATTCCACATTCTAATCACAACTTTTCAAGCCATTTCTCATGAACTCCCTGTTGGAATTATCAGCAGCTATCTTAAATGTATGGCCCAGAGTCCTTGCCCATAAATGGAAATAACTGTTCCAAATCTAACTTCCCAGTCTCTTATTCTTAAAAGTCTCTGTCAGATCACTAAGTCTTCAATCTTCTTGAAAAAGGAGACCCAGTCTGTTCAATCAGGAAAGATTAGTATAACCTCTTGATATTGAGTGTTGTGTCTGTTAGCAAAACTGAAAAATAACATATAGAGCAAATATCTGTCTATTTCTGCCTGTGTGCAATATTTTGTATTTTTTTGTGTAAAATTTCATCTGCTTCTCTTTGACTTGTTCACCCTTCATGTTCTGTCATGACTAAGCTTCCACATCTGATTGCACCCATCTTCCTCTTTGGTATAAGCTCAAATTTAACGATTTTGTTCAAGGCATGAATAAAAATTCTCTAGTGATCCCAAATGACGTTAGACCAGGGCTTTCCAAAGTGGGGCCAAGTCCCGAAGTGGGGTCACACGTTAAAATTTTGGGGCATGAGATCTGAGACCGTAATGACTGATGAGGAGTCGGACAAAGATACAACAGCCATGCCACTCTAACGGGCCCTTGTGCTCTCAGTTCTCATCGAGAGGTCATGACAATTTTGATACTTCGAAATGGGGTCACAGTGGAAAAAGTTTGGAAAGCAGTGACATAGCTATCTATTCAGCATTTGACACTAGCTGACTGTTTGTTCTTGCCTCACTAATATTTTCCTTCATCAGTCAACATAAGATAAAAGGTGAAGAATACAAAGTCACATTTAGCGCACTTCCGTATAACCACATTAGTTTTTTTTTCCCACAATTATGAACTGCCTTTCTTCTGATCCTGTCTGGACTTGTTCATGTTATTATCAGCACAACTTCTGTCCCCAAACATTAAAATATAACATCAAAATTAAAAACATTGATTCTTGTGGTTTAGGGATTGCGATGTTGTAGAGGAAATGAAATCCTGTCTGTATAAGTTGCCCTTTGGGGGTTGGAGTTTTTGTTTTGTTGTAATCAGAGAACATAGAGGTTCAACAACCAATGTGCATGATAAACATATGAAATGATTTTGCTACCAAATTATTTTTTTTAAAAAGTCTATCTAACCAATACAGCTGCTCTCTTATGGAACATGTGTGGAGGTATGCTTCTCCATATGGGTTTGCATCTTGTAGACAAGTTGCTTTCTTCATCATTTCAATAGGTTAATGGCAGTTGATGCACAGTTTAAAACATATATCAGTTTACAGTTCATGGACAGGCACTAATGTTATGTGAGAGATCTAATTCCCAGAACTGAAGTTCAGGCTGAATTCAGTGATTGTTTGGAAGGACATCAGACCTTCAGCTGTGCACCTATTATTGTGGATCAGATCCTGACTCCACCGACCCTGAGAAATCCATATTTATACCTGGACTCCTGAGGGAAAGCTATCCTCTTGACTTCATTAAGGATTGCTGATGCTTCCTGGCTGTGTATCTCTGCGAAGCAGCAAAGAAAGCAGTTATATGAGCCTGGTATCTCTGGCTGACGGAGAACTGCAATGCAGGGATGCTATGAGCATCCAGGTAGTGTCAGAGTCAGTGAGTGAAAAGCATGGAGAAGGCAGCCTGGTCCAGTCCATGAGGTGGCTGCATGTCCCTGAATGTAGCATTACAACGATAATTGCCAATGCAGTTCAAGCTGCTGCTTGAAGTTCAGATGCATCTTCTAAATTGATCGATGATGTGCCATCTCAGGCTGGGATATCTCAGATACCAAGTCTGTGGATGTGGAATGTATGTGGCCCGGTACCCATAAATGTTCCCTGAGATGTTTGTGCCCAGAGTAAGTGGTGATCTGAATCTGCAGATCACATGTTCCAGTTTCCGGATCAGGTTTTCTCAACAGCTACCTTCTTTCGTGAGATAGGAAGCTTAATATTAATTATGCAAGTTGGGTTGTCAATGAGGTATTTAACAATAATTCCCCATAATTAGCAATGAGCCACTGCCCGGTGAGAAACTTGCCTAATCACTTGTGAAACACATAAAGAAAGCACAAAATGCTCTTAACATCAAGATGAGAAGTCGCATGACACCAGTTTGTAGACCAACAGGTTTATTTGAAAATCATAAGCTTTTGCAGCGCTGCTCCTTTGTCAGATGAAGGAGCAGTGCTATGAAAGCTTGTGATTTCAAATAAACCTGTTGGACAATAACCTGGTGATGCATGACTTCTGACCTTGTCCACCCCAGTCCAACACCGGCACTTCCACACCATGAACATTAAGAGGGACCTTGGCGCATTTGTTACCCAATTCTGCCGTACATCTTGCCACAGCCCATGTCCCTTCGACCCCTGTAAGATTCTGCCCAGTTTTTTTTTTTAATTTGAAGAAATTGAAATGATGAAGTGTAAACAAGCTGGGAGATTTTTTCAATCATTTGAATAGGTGGACATGAATAATTTGTCTGGTGTTTTACCTTTGGCTATCCAGTACTTTTTCACATTTACCCATTGCAAAGGGACAATTTGTTTAGAGACAAAAGACAGACAAAATAGCTGAAGTGAATTTGGTTACATCGGCATAGTGAAGAAGACCACAGTCACCTCTGATTAGGATGAAGTGCGTCAACCTGACAGTGCCAAGCACAGCATGAATAATGTATCTTTACAATGTTATGCATAAGTGGCTGAAAGTCACCTCCATTCAAAACATTATAATACTTCCATAAATTAGGTAGAGATGCTGGAACAAAGCATACAAGAGAACAGTTCCATAGATGGTAATTCACAAAGATGAGCAGCACAGCCTAATTTTTCATATTTTCCTGACAACTTTGATTTTAGTCCTGGCAGATGATGATGTTATTCAGACTGGCAGATGAATGCATATCTACAGCCCCTGATACAGGACAGACCAACATTGCTGAGCTTGGCATCGTGGATGGCCTAACAGAGGATGACTGTTGTGGCCAACACTCAAGGAGAATCTTAAGTATTCTGCTGTGGCACCTGAACAGATAGACTACGAATTGGTTTCATTGTTCATCTAGAGAGAGTGTTTCTAACCTGTCAATATCAGATTACTGTTCATGGCATCTTGCAGTGACTAAATTGGTGATCACGTTTCTTACATTTCAACAGTGACACTGCATCAAAAGTACTTAATTGATTGTAAAGTGCTTTGATAATTTCTGGCTTGATGAAAGTTGCTACATAAATGCAAGTTTTTTTTTAAAGTCGGTTCTTAACCCACAACATTGAGATTGAAGTGAGTGTGTTGTTAGTGGTCCTAATGCTTTTGACTACCAAGAGGGCATCATTTTAGAGAAAGCCATATGATTAATGCAGTTGGCTCGAACAGTAAGATGCTCCTTTAAAACATCTATCCCTTGTAGGACAAAATGGAATTATATTTCATTCTGTTAATGGCACTGTAATAGGCATTGATGGGTTACACTGACTGAAATGAAGTTATGTTGAGATTCTCAGCTTGGAGTCTGTATTTTCAGAAATAGTTTCATCTTAAGGGAGAAATAGTACTTCTTTTTATAAATAATAATAAAAAAAATACAATGGTTGAGCTAGACAGTAGCTAAAATGAACAAAATTGTGCCACGTCCACAGGTAAGACACCTTTGTGGAGATCGTTATTTTAACAAAAATTTCAAAATGCTTAGCCTCAACCTCCAATAAGAGATCTTCAGCTTTGCGTGGAATAGTGGTTAGTGTAATGATAATCCTCCATATTTCTCCAAAAGCATGTGAGGAATATTTTAAGTGGCCAGTAAAAGTCAAATCAGCTGCAAACAAACTGAAATAAATTTGTCAAGATTTATTGCATATGTGTCTGAATATCATTAGACTTCAAGTAATTCAAGAATTCAAACGACAACTGATAGAAAAACTTGAATATCAAGCTTTTCTTTTAAGTCTGGAAGTAAAATGATTGAAAAAATGGTTGTAGCGTCCATATGAAAATCAGGATCAAAGGAAACAATAACGACGAAAAGATTCTGCTTTGGAAACATTTAAGTGTTTAGGTGCAAATCACTCTCATTTTTAAGACAATTCTTTATGGCTCAAGGTTTCATGTTCTCTCCTTTACATATTTCTAAATATAAAATCTTGCAGGAATCTGTTCAACTGGAATACATTTCAGAATGTAATTTGAAAAGAAATGAAGAACAATTATTGATTTGAGTGGAAATTTGAACATTTATGATTCAGCTAAAATTGGTTTATCCCGAAAAAGTAGCATTTACAATCTGCCTGTCTAATCCACCGCTTGGGAGCAACCTGATTTGAAATAAGTTGAAAATGTGATATTAAGAAAAATTTATTTATAAAAATTAGAGAATGCCATTTACTCATATTGGTGACAATAGCTGGTTTGTAAGTTTTCATTTTTATTAGTCCTTGCAGCTAAAAAAAAGACAAGCTTAATTTTTAAAGAATCGGAGACTGACAATAAAGGACATACACATTAGTAACAGAGGTAGGCCATTCAGCCCCTTGAGTCTATGTCATTTATTAATTGTAAGATTGTAAGTTCAAATTCATATCCCCACCTCGCCCTGATAACATTGAAACACCTTACTTAACAAGAACTTGTCTATTTCTGTCTTAAAAGCAATCATTGATTTTGCTTCCACTACCTTTCCAGGAAGGGAATTCCGAAGATCCATGACCATCTGAAAGATTTTTCCTCATGTTTATTTTAAATAGGTGACCGTTCTGCTCCCTCAACCCTCCCGTTCTATATCACCCATAAAAGTAAACACCATCTCCATAAGCACATACCAAGACCCCTCAGGGTCTTATATGTTTCAATCAAATCATCTCTTATGCTTGTAAATTCCAGCAGGTACTGGCCTAACCTTTAGTCCCACCTTTCCAAATAAGACACTTCTTCCCCACCCCCTCATCCATTCCAGGTATTGGTAAAGTCAAGTTTCTCTGAACTCCCCAATGCATTTATAGCCTCCCTTAAATGAGGTGACCAATACTGTGCATAGAGCTCCAGAGTTGGTGTCACTAGGGCCTTAAATTACTGAAGTGTTTCAATGTTAATGAAAATGTAAATAGAAGAAAGTGATTTTGATTCATCCAGCACTGAGCTATTGGCCCCGCGCGTTTCCACTTAAGCAGGCTATAAACGGTCAAAATTAGAAAAGAAAATCGGCAGTTTTGTGGGCTGGCTAATGTCCAACTCATTTTTGTTTTAGTCAGATGTACAACAGGTTTAAAGAGGAAGTGATGGCCTTAGTGGCATTACTGCTAAACTATAAAACCAGAAACTCAGTTAATGTTAATTTTGAGTTGAGAATCTACTGATGACCATGAAACCAAATATTGGGAAAATCCATTTGGCTCACTAATGCTCTTCAAGGAAGAAAATATGCCAAGCTCATTTAATCTGGCCTACGCGTAACTTCTAACCTCAGCAATGTAGTTGACTATCAATTGCCCTTTGAAATGGCCTAGCAAGTCACTCAGTTGTATCAGTTGTGACAAAGTCTTAACAAAGAAATGAAACCAGATAGACTGCCTGGCATCAACCTAGGCACCAGAAACGACAGCGGCAGAAACAGCCCTGTTGACTCTGCAAAGTCCTCCTATTAACATCTGGACACGTGCTAAAATTGGGAGAGTTGTCTTACAGACTAGCCAACCAACAGCCTGATTTAGTTATAAACATGGAATCATACCTTACAATGTCCCAGACACCACCATCATCATCCCTGGATATGTGCTGCGCCACTGGCGGGACAGACCCAACAGAGGTGGCAACGCAATGGCATGTAGTTGGGAGTCCTCAACATTGACACCTGACCCCATGAAGTATCATGGCTTCAGGTTAAACATGGGCAAGGAAACCTGCTGGTTACCACATACTGTCATTCCTCAGCACTCCTTAATTTTGAACAATGCTTGAAGGAAGATTTGAGGATAGCAAAGGTGCAAAATGTACTTTTGGGAGGGGGTCATTTCAGCAGCAGAATTGTACTCCAGCACAATCTGTAACCTCATGGCCTGACATATCCCCCACTCAACTGCTAGTATCAAGTGAGGGGATCAAGCCTGGTTCAACTGAGAGTGCAGGAGGGCATGTGAGGCAGTGACCATCTCCAATAAGAGACAATCTAACCACTGTCCCCCAACATTCAGTGGTGTTACTATCACTGAATCCCCCACTATCAACATCCTTAGAGTTACTATTGATCAGAAACTCAACTGGATTTGCCACATAATCATAATGACTACAAGAGCAGATCAGAGGCTAGGAATACTGTGGCACGTAACTCATTCCTGACTCCTTAAAACCTGTCCACAATCTACAAGACACAAGTCAGAAGTGTAACGGAATATCGCCCCCTTGCTTGAATGAGTGCAGCTCCAACAATACTCGAAGCTTGACACCATCCAGGACGATGTAGCCCACTTGATTGGCATCACATCTATAAGTATCCATTCCCTCCTCCATGCTCATTAGCAGCATGTGTATGATCTACGAGATGCACTGCAGAAATTCACCAAAGATTCTTACACAAGCTCTTTCAAATCCACAATGACTTCCATCTAGAAAGTCAAGGGCAGCAGATACATGGACAACACCACTATCTGTAAGTTCCCCTCCAAGCCACTCACCACCCTGGCTTGGAAGTATATTCCTTCACTGTCAATGGGCATTGTGGGTCTAGCTACAGCATGTGGACTGCAGCATTTCAAAAAGGCAGCTCACCACCACCTTCTCAAGGGTACTCACGATGGGCAATGACTGTGCCAGTGGTGCCCATATCCCATGAATGGATAAAACACAGCAGCTTGATTTGCACTGTAATGAATTTGAGTTTCTTGGGAAAATTGCACAGTGTAAGGACAGTGCATCCTAATGGAAACTCGAGTGCAATGCATGCTACAGAATGTTTAGATTAAGCATTTATGAATGCATGGAAGTGTGCAATAAATAAACAATCAAACCTTCTGTTTGCAGTGGAGTTTGCATTTTACTCAGTAAATAGAATAACCACCTGTATCAGTTGTTAAAGAGGTGACTTTCAATACCTTTCTGTACGGCAAGTTTGACCGAACAGAAACTTCAGGACGTCAACTGAAATCTATTGGCTAAACAAATTGTCTTCAACCTAGTGTACTTCATGGATAATTGTAAACAAATAGTTTAGCTATCAATTTAAAAGAACCGGGATAATCTACAAAAGGAAATCTTACATTGCATGAGAATTTACAATGAAGATTAGGTGTTACTTCCTTCTATTCGACGAAGATATACCAAACATAAGACAAGGATTGGTGAAACAATGTGAATTATCTA
The DNA here is from genome assembly GCF_021869965.1 of Rhincodon typus. Lineage (NCBI taxonomy): Eukaryota > Metazoa > Chordata > Chondrichthyes > Orectolobiformes > Rhincodontidae > Rhincodon > Rhincodon typus. The sequence goes on from NC_063356.1 coordinate 22,365,261, forward strand.
TTTGAAGATAAGACTGTAATTATTTTTAATCAACCTGTTCAGAAGTGTTTCACACATCTCTGAGGCAGGTGGCATTTGAAACTGGACCTTCTGGCCCACCCAGAGGTGGTACCACTGCACCACACAGACCGCAAAGATAAAACTGTAGATATTTTCTAACCAACCTATTCAGAAATATTATTCACCACCTCTTAAGCAGGTGGGGCTTGACCAGGGCCTCTTGGCTCAGAGGCAGGGACAGTACAACTGTGCCATAAGAGCCCTTCAAAGATATGACTGTATGCAAATGCTTATGAGGTAATAAATATACATATCTAACTCCTACCATCTAAGTACAGTCATGGGCCTAATGCATCACTTCCTGTGCTGATTGACTTCATGTTAAGATGTGCTTCTTTAAAGGTATATGCACATCATCGTGCAACTTCCTTTTTATTGAAACTAAAAGCTTACTTTTAAACAATGTAACAAAAGAATATAACATTGTGTCTGAACAAAATTAGAAAGCAGAATCTCAAAAGTTATAATTCCTGAATTACTATTTGATCCACAAACAATTTGGCAAAGGGTAAATAAGCTTAAACAGATGCATGAGGCCCAAAGATTAGTGTGAAAGAAATGGGTTTCAGTTCTTGTGCTGGCGTCAGTGCTGAGGAAAGGGTGTGTCACATCTTTTTCAAAAATAATTCATTACCAATTTATTTGTGTTTCCCCATGCCAATACATTGGTGCCAAGGAGCTATTTTCCGTGTGCATTGTTACTTTAAGTTTAATGGAGGGGTGATGATTTTTGAGGAAATTGCTGAGTTCTTCTAATCTTGCTTCTGTCAGAGCCAAAATCACTCATATGTCCATCTCAAATACAGCGAGTAATATTACTATGTATGCCCTTACAAGCGAATTAGTGAGAATGAAAAAGGAGTCACTGAAAAGCAAAAAAGTATCCTCAAAAATTGGAAGAAGTCTTCAAGAAAATCAAAAAGGAGACCTTGAAAAATATTATTTGGCCTCTTGAATTTGTGGAACATTAAACTGAGTTGTAATGGACTTCTACTGAAAGAGTGTACAAATAATGTTAATTAAGGGATAAATATATATTTCAGTCTCCTACCGTTTGCTGTCATAGAATGAATATACCACATCCTGTCAAGCTATTTGTGATTGACAGTACAGCTCCTTACAGGTACATGTGCTTCATATCACGGTACCTAGTAGGAATAAGAACATTGAAGATGACACCAGTATCGTTGCAGATCAAGAGCTATGATGTAAGAAACATAACTTGTGAATCCCCCACTGATCAAGAATCTATCTCAGGCTTAAATACGCATAAGGACTCTACCTCCATAGCTTAAAGTGGCAAGGCATTCCAAAGACAGTCAACTCTCAGAGAGAAGAAATTGCTCCTTATCTCAGGCTTAACTCAACACCCTTTTATTCTGAGACTATGCTCTCTGGTCCTCGACTTTCCCATGAGGGGAAACATTCCATCAGCATTTACCTTGTCAAACCCCTGAAGAATCCTATATGTTTCAATGAGATATTCTTTCATTCTTCGAAATCCCGGTAAGTACAGTCCCAACCTGTTTAGCCTTTGTTCATAAGACAATTCCTCCATGCCAAGGATCATCCTAATGAACTTGAACTGAACTGCCTCCAACGAAATGATATTTTTTTCTTCGATAAAGGGACCAAAACTGCTCACATTACTCCAGACGTGGTCTCATCAGAACCTTGTACAGTTGCGGTAAGACTTCTCTACTTTTATACTCTATCCGCCTTGAAATAAGTCGAGAGCACTTAGGTACATGTTTGGGTGGGAAGAGGTTAATGTTCAGAGTTAAGGTTTGTTGAAGAATAGGAAGTGGATTAGTAAGTGGAAATAAAGGAAATGGGGCATCTAGGCATAATTTCAGATCCACCAAGGATGAGGGCTTACAAAGGCTTAATGATGTGGAAAAGAGATTTTAGTGAGAAAGTCGCAAAGATAATGCTAAAGATTTTGAAGGACGCTTGGGAGGTAGTGCAGAAATTGAGATGTCAATTATAGAATGTCACTTACTTGTGTACAGAAAACGGTTTTTAGATTTTTTAATGACAGGAGCAGCTTGTTTGAAATGCTAATTTATGAAGATTTACAGGCATTGATGTAGTAATACTCACTAATAATTACGAAATCTAATCTGGAGGAAAATATTCTTAGGAAACAGCAATTTCCAATCATGAGCACACTGCATCCCCAGTGTAGGCAACATCTTGCTTTGCTGATTCAGAATTATTGGCTTTATCTTACAAGAAATTTTGAAACAATAACATTGCACTAACTGTCAACTTTCATTCTGACATGGGGGAGCTGGAACTTTATTATTCAATAACATGTCACCTGAAGCTGTATGAAAGGTATTATATGGACATTGATGTGTGGATAAATGCAGCAGTTATTTTGGTGCACAGCAGACTCCCAGAAACAGTGAAAAGATGAATAACTGCTTCGCTGTTGGTTGGATAAGGGGGGTTTGTGTTGTAATAAGATGAGAATTTCTCTCTCAAAGTAAGCTAGGAAGACTTGAATATCTACCTGAGCTATGAGAATGGGGAGAGGTGAGCTTGTTTCAACAGCTGATTCAAAGGACAATATTGCCGAGAATGTAGCATTGCCTAACAGGGACTCTGGACTTGAATACTGAAGTAAGATAGGCTTGAACCTACAAGTTTGTAATACAAAGGCAAAATAGCTATGTTATTTGGCTGATTGAAATGCCCAGGTATAGGCTAAGTTTCTAGCTTTTTAAAAATCTGTCCACATAATGCAGACATTGCCAAGGCCAATGTTTGTTGCCTATCCTGAATGCTTTCCAAAACTGATGGAGAATTGCCTTCTTGAACTGCTGCAGTCCATCTGATGTAGGTAGACCTACAGCACTGATAGGAAGGGAGTTAATGGCAAAGTATTTCCAAGTCAGGATGGTGCAGAAATGGAGGGGAACGTGCAGTAGTGATGTTCCCAAGCAACTGCTGTCCTTGTTCTTCACGGTTGTGGAAATTGCAGATCTGAAAGGTGCAATTTGAGGAGCCTTAGTAAATTGCTACAGTACGTTTATTATATAATGCCTACCGCTGCCAGCTGTAGCCTATGAGCCGGCTGTGTTGGGCATGAGTTTTTAAGCAATAGAGTACCAATAAATTCGGCTGCTGTGTACTGGACAATGTCAAGTTTCATGGCGGTTGTTGAAGCTGCACTCATCCATGGTTGTGGAATATATTTCATCATAATCCTGATCCTTGTCTTGTGGAGGGTATGCATTTCTTGCGGAGTCAGGCATTAAATTACCCGCCTCAGAATTCCCAGGTTGGCACTATGGTGGCTGGAAAGTATTATTTCTTCCACCCCCAAAACTGTTGTGATTTAGTTCCCTCCCTTGTTTTCTCCACTGTTTTCATATTTATTCATGTCAAACTGGTCCCGGAAGGCAGTGTTTATGATTAGATAATTTAACAGTTGATTCCCAAAATACAAGAAAGAACTGGCTTCTTCCCTTGGCGTGCAGTTTTTGTTATTTGTTCATTTGTTGATTAGGTTTATTTAGGAAAAAAAGAGGTGGGTTCTTCCACAGTTGGGTGTTGGTTTCTGGAGAGGAAAATTATCCAGAAGGGACAGACTGAAACTTGTTTTTGTAATGAATTATAGATTTACATTGAAACCTTTGTAGATCTCTGGAAGTCTCTTGCTGTCTAATTCATCATATGGATATCAGTCCTCAAAACGTTCAGGCTGATTGCTCAATGATTATGGTAGAGTGAGTGATAGGCCAGACCACAAAGTTTCAAATTGGAGGCAAGATTAGAGTTAGTTTCAGATCAGGCTGAATAGTGTTGATAACAGAAAACCAAGAACTACTCCTGTTACATGTCAAATAGTGTGCCTTAAAATGAAGCTCCAGTTTAGGTATTAGCTGTTCTCACAGTTTTGTCAAAATTATAATCTTCAATGCTGTCAAATGTTGACTTGAACATGGAATTGGCTTTTCCAATTAGATCTGTTAACCTTTAATACCTGTGCATCTCGAACAATAGATTTTCTCTAAGATGTGGAAATAGGCTTATGATGTTTCATTACTGAGAAAGAGTTGATTAAAAATCAGAGCTTTACAATGCAGAAATGATTCACAGCATGTGCAACAATTCTCTGGGATTGTATATTTGGTCCCATTCCACTGTGCTGTCCTCATTTTTCATTCTCAAAAATGTCTATCCATTCCCCTTTTGAAATCTATTAGCAATTCTGTACCAAATTTGGTTTTGATATTGCCCATCCTAACAAAGCTCTGGATGAAATAATTTATCGTGACCACTCTGGTTGTTTTCAATGACTTTTTAAATCTCTGCTCCCTACTAAACAGTGAACTTGCCAATGGGAATAATTCTCTTTGTTTACCTAATCATTGCTTTGGTTATTATAAACTGCTGAAGGCTTCCTGTGCTTTTCTTTTTGCTGACATCTTTGCCACTTGTCTACCTTAGCATTTTAAAAATTCGATTATAAAGTCAAGAGGCTGGAGGCTTGTAACAGAGAAGATTTCCTCTCCTTTTTGAGTAAAAGTATACATGAAATTCAGTGGGTCATTATTCACAGAGGCAACACTTCTGTGTCAAAAATAACCTGTCACTGTCCAGTTCTGTCTCTCTATGCTTGTGTTTTTAGGCCAATGTTGGTCTTTCTATTCTTAATGAAACAATATTGCTTTTGATGATATCTGCCAATTTATTACAGAAGGTGAGAGAGGCAGGAGCCTGTGTAAGATAAGAAAGAGGAAATAAAGTATGTCATGACTTATCATTATCAGGAAACATGATATACAGTTGTGATCAAGTAGCCACAGAAAGCAATAATGTGCTGCTGATTCTATGTCTTAAGTCTATTTTGTAATAAATGAATGCATAGAAGCAATATAATACCAATGAATGCATTATATACATGGAGATCAGGCAAAACAGCATGGTCTAATGTCTGGACAAGCATTGTATAAATGAACGTGCCTTGTAAGGATAATTAAACTTCAAAGGCCAAATTTCATTCTATTTGACCCTGTCCAAGATTATTGCGAGAGAACCTCCTTGCAGAATAAAAGTAGGAGTTCTTGTTATAAGAACTGGATTATTCAATTTAACTTTAATTGTACTGTATGCCTTAAATTAATTAGAATTATGGAGTGGGTCAGGAGAGCTAATCTAAACAGGTCTTTTAGTTGTGACTTGTTACAAGGTGCACATATGCCTCCAAATGTTTCACAGAAATTTCTTGCATTTAACACGATGAAGAGTGATACTGGATAAAATCAGTGAAATCAGTTGGTTCATTTTAGGACACCGGGTCAGGACTCCCGAGGATGAAGAATCAGAGTGGAATTAACGTTAACTCTATTTCACTCCACAATGTCGCCAGACCTGCTGACTTTCTCCAGCATTCTCTGTACTTGTTAAGTCAGGGCATCCAGCTGACCAGGAGCTTGTCTCTGTTCTGTTGATGAAGTCTATTTTCTTTCTTTTCCTTTTGCTGCATGCTAGGCTGCTAACAGTCATTGTTTATTAAATGTTTGCTAGACCCAGCCTCCATGTTTAGTAGTGGTATCCCTGAGTTCTGCTTGTCTTGCCATTGCATGAATATAAATAACTATTCTGTCTGATATGCAACCAATTTCTGACTGGTTTCTCAGGAGTAATAATCATATCACCTCTGGTCATCTCCTAACTAGTTCCTTAAAATATGATAACATTTAAAGGGAAGTACTATTTTTAACGAGGTATTTACAAGTATTCACATTAGACCATGCCACATGATTACAGAAATCAAATTCTTCTCACTATGCTGAAGAGACCACATAAACATGAAAAAGGATTTATATAGCCTAGTCAACAAAAACAGAAATTGCTGGAAAAGCTCAGCAGGTCTGGCAGCGTCAGTGTAGAGAAAGCAGAGTTAATGTTTCGGGTCGAGCTCTGAGGAAGGGTCACTTGACCCGAAACATTAACTCTGATTTACAGCATCTGCAATTCTTTTGGTTTTTATTTATGTAACCTAGGCTGTCTTAAAAGAAATTAAAGGCAACTGATATAATAAGCTACCATGGCAAGATAATTTTTGAAAAATAAATTCAGTCCTCTCTTGTTCCTGCTCCCTGATCATGGAAAAACTTAACGCGTTGCAAAGTATCAAGTTTGTATAGTTCCAAATCTGTCAGTGGGGAAAAGATAAAGAGCAGATTTGAAATTTCTTCAAGTCGCACTGAAGAGCTTTTAATTATTACTTGACTTTATAGCACTAATTAACTTAAGGAAATGGGAAGAAATGTTTTTATACTTACCCTGATCTCGCCATCAAAGTTTATTTCTGTTATAAAAGTCATGAAACGTGGCAGATCTCTGTATTTAAAAAAAAATACTTCTTCCAGACAATATGACTGATAAAAATAAGATTTCTAAACTGCACAGTGGTTAGCACTGCTGCCCTACAGCATTTGGGATCCGGATTCCATTCGAGCCTTGGGCAATTGTCTGCGTGGTGTTTGCATTTTCTCCCCGTGTCTGTGTGGATTTCCCCCAGGTGTTCCAGCTTCCTCCCACAATCCAAAGATGTGCAGGTTAAATAACCCAGGTTAGGTAGATTGGTCATGGTAAATGTGTGGTTATAGTGGTGGGAGGCTAGGATATTCTTTGGAGGTTTGGTTCAGATTCGATGTGTCGGATGGCCTGTTTCTGCACTGTGGAATTTCTATGATAAATGCATCATGTTTCTGTGTGAATGGAGCTTGACAGTAACAAACAGACTGTTTCCTGATTTTTTTTTAATGAATGTGTTTGTTAATAATATCAAAACACATATTTGGTCATTTTGCTTTATTTGACTGAAATAATAATTGTAGTAGAGATCAGATGAACTATTGCTCGATGAGAAGTTTCATTGTTTCACTTTTTAATGTTTAGTTATGTTATAAAGTGGAGGCTGACCCCCCACTTTGAGAACTAAAACTGAAACACCCAAAGAGGGAGTGCCTTGCCCTGTAATCTGTAAAAATGAATGTGAAAAGTGGTGTAACCTGCCTTTCAGCAACTTCTAGTGGTTAAATAAAATAAATCCCTGACACTCACTTTACAAACAACAAATCACAATTTATTTATCTAGTGAACAATTTACTATTAACAAACCGAATAAACCCCTTCTAAATACTAACTATTCCTGAATAAAACAAGATTCTAACGGCATGCTGTTCCAATAAATACAAATCCCACCTGTTTAAAATAAAATTTAAAAAAATAGAATTCAGTCTGTTGAAATTAGTCAGGTTACATGTGGTCTGGAATTCTCTGTGTCTTCTCTGTCAATTTTTCTATCAAGAATATTCACCAGTTGTGCTGTGGGTACCTTTTTCTCTTGAGATGGTGCTTTCTCTAAAACTTAGAGGAATCTGTAAGAGCCAACAATTCTCTCTTGAGAGCTGAGGGCTGTTAACTCTGGCAGGTGGCAGTTAGCTCTCCTGTCTTTGCCCAAATGCCTGTTCTTTTATACCCTTGATGACATTTCAATTTCTTGCAATAGGATTGTTCCTACGTTGTCAAACAATCAGATTTAAATATAATTGGTTTTTTGGTATCTAAGAGCCTGGTTTAAATTGATTGGCTAAATTCAAAATCTTGTTGTCTTGGTAAAAACTGTTGCTTGGCCGGCTAACTGTATGGCCTTTTGATACAAATGTTTCAATTCAGGTGCTCTCTGTGTACTTGCAAACATTCAGGCTGCTGCTCACAGATTTTTTTTTACATCTCTAAGCATAGAAAAAGCACACCATCTTTTAAAGGGACCACAAAATGCTTTCCACCTAGCATTTTACTAACACCAAATTCTAACTTCCTGTCTCTCAATCCACAAGTAGTCTACCCAACTTTGCAACAGTTTTCTCAGCCAATAAAATAGACATCAAAGTGCATTAGTGGCACTGTTTATTTTGGCGAACAACACTTCAATCCCGGGGAGCATCATTTAATACATTATTTATTGAGTCAGTTTGTGTTAAAAGATGAGTAGAGAGCCAATGACACTGATCTGCTTATTATGTTAAATTATTACCTGTACTGAGGTACCAGTATTAATTGTTGGTTTAATCATAACGAGAAGCCTAGATATAGTTATAAAATCATAGAGTCAGACAGCATGGAAACAGGCCCTTCAGCCCAACTCATCCATGCCGACCTGGTTTCCTAAACTGAGCTAGTCCCATTTGCCTGTGTTTGGCCCATATCCCTGTAAACCATTCCTATCCATGGACCTGTCAAAATGTGTTTTACATGTTCTAATTGTACCTGCCTCTACCACTTCCTTTGCAGCTTTCTTGATCCACTACAGTCCATGCTCTGTCCTATATTATTAATCCATAGTAAAACCATTTTTCCTTTCTTTCCTTCTTGGTTATGTTTTCTATTTTGGATGTTTGTGTATAAGACATGCATTAAAATAAAATTGTTCTTGAAAATTAGCTAATTTGTGTTTGGATCATTGTTCTATAAGCAAAAGATACCATTCAGTAAAAGCAGAGTTTTGCAGTTGCTGGAGATCTGACACAAAAACAGCAAGCGCTGGAGAAACGCGGGTGGTCTGGCAGCATCTGTGGAGAGAGAAACAATGTTAAAGCATCGAGTCCCATGTGACTTCTTCAGAACTACTCCCAATTACCTGTCCATTTAAGATTCTTTATATAAAAACCAACGAGGTGTTAAAATGTGGAAGATGCCTCAACTATGCTCCTCTTCTCACCTGCACTGTTTTGCTTAGACTGAAAATCAAGATTGGAATCTTTTTGATCTGAATGTCAATGTTGCAGTTTTGCCAACAGGTCCATTAAGAGTGTTGAATGGTTCTAAGATAGTTTTAGAGGTGCAGATGGATGAGTAATATTTGTCAGCAGACTGTAACAAATTTATTTAATTAATTGTTGCACAGTTGATATCTAAGACTCAATAATTTTCTTCCAGCCAATTTGCTGCAATTCTACCAAATATTTGAAAGTGCTTTAAACACGTAACATCCAGCTATTAAACTGTGTTGGGTAACTGACTCAGTGTTACACATGATGTTGGATTACAGCTTGTAACTACTGATTTTCTACCTGGGAAGGTACCATCAGCTATGAGAAAGATAGCTGGAATAAACGTGTTTATTCTCTACGTTATGGAATAAAAGGTGGCAAGGACTGGTGGGAGGAGACAAGTGAGAGGAGATAAGTTAAAGAAGAAATTAATATTTTCTGCTGTTTAACTGTGAGCGGGAATTGGTGTTTATAAGTGATTTTTGCTTGGTATTGTTTGTTGCTATCAAGTGTCTAATATGTAGAACCACTGTTTGTATATTGCATGTGATATCAAATGATTGAACTATTTGTATTTAACTTTCTGACAACAGTACATTGAGTTAATCTGTTATCCAGTAATGCTTCTGACCCTTTAGGGTGACACAGTGGCCCTGTGGTTAGCACTGCTGCCTCACGACATGGGTTCGATTCCAGCCTCAAGCAGCTATCTGTGTGGAGTTTGCACATTCTCCTCATGTCTGTATGGGTTTCGTCTGGGTGCTCTGGTTTAATTCCACAGTCCAAAGATATGCAGAATAGGTGGATTGGCCATTCTAAATTGCTCGTAGTATTCAGGGATATGCAGGCTAGGTGGAGTAGCCATGGGGATTGCCGCGTTACAGGAATAGGGTAGGGGGTGTGTCGGGGTGGGTCTTGGTGGGATTGCTGTTTGGAGGGTCATTGTAGACTTGATGGGCTGAATGGCCTGCTTCCTCACTGTAGGGATTCTATTCTATGATTTAGTCATTCTTAGGTGCGCTACAACTATCTTCAAACATCAGGGAAGATACACAAAAAAGCTCATGTTCATGATGAAATCTTGGACATTTTGTTTCTTTCTCTCTGGTTAAAATTAATTTTAATCATTGACCCAGTGTTGATAAATAACTAATCTTGGGTACCATTCATTGTCCAATATCATAAATTATTTCAAGCAACACGTTGCGCAATCTGCCGTTTTATACCTTTTGTGGTTTGGTGTCAGATTTTATTTGATAATGCTCCTATAAAGAGCCTCAACTACATGAAAGACACTATACATGTTGGACATCCAAAATTTGGCAGTCTGAAAGCTGGATTTATCCATAAGCTAAATGTTTCCTAAATGACTAAAAGTCAGTTAAATTGAATTCAGACGTTTGTCAAAATACTGGGACAATTCAACAAAAGTGCTACTTTTCAATGATGCACTGAGCTAGTTATTGACTTCCCCACCTCATTTACAGTGCCCACAATCCAAACCAATCCAATCCAACCTGACCTGAGTGTTCAAAATCTAGGTTAATCCAAAAATTGACATATTCTCAGTCTTGTGGGTACCATATTTTAGACAGTCAACTTGTGGTGTTAGTCCACAATTGTAATCAATCCACCATTGGTGTTTTTGCCTTCAATTGTATGAGTCCTGAGTTCTGTCATTCCCTCCCTAAACCTCTACCTCTCCAGTTCTCTCCCTTCCTTTGACACATTCCTTATAAGATCCTCTATGACTGAATGTTTAGTTATCTTCCTTAAAATTTACTTTTATGGCTCAATGTCAACATTTGTATGATAAAACATCCATGTTTGACTTGCAGTCACTTTATTATTGTAGTCACTCTCTAAATTCAATTTACTGGTCTTTTTTTCTGTACCTTGGTTTTTGCTTGTGTGGTATTTTCACCCTGCAGGTAATGAGTGGAACGGATTTGGAAATATTTTGTCTTACCTCTTAACACAAAGCCACGGTCCTACTCCAGAAGTTTGAACACAAAACTCTGATATTTCAGTGTACTATAGAGTGTTGCACTTACGGACACATCATTTTTCAGATGCAATAAGACTTTGTTTGCCCTCTCAGACGGATATAAAAGAGCCGATGGCAAGAATCTAACGGAAAACAGGGAGGCTTTACAGTCTTTTCTCCAATACTTCGTACTCTATTAACAGCTTCTAAAATAAAAGCTCAATATCACATTGCTGATTGTGCAACCTTTCAGTATGCAAATTTACTACTATGTTTCTTCTGTTACAACAGTGACTACACAGGTAGTTCTCCTATAACACAATAGCTGTGTTCTTGTGCGACCTTGAGCTATAGAAGATCGAGCTATAGAAGATCACCATAGAATATCACGTTTTGGGGAAATTGCTGTAGAAAATTGCTATACTGTGCAGTAGAAGGGTTGCGTTACCCGAACAGCTTCCACTATTCATCGGTCACGTTATAGACAATTCTTGTTAATGAAACATGCATTATAGCATACACTTCAATGATACCCCATTGGCTGTAAAGCACTTTGCAATGACCTTAGATTGTAATATGGGGCAGAAAAATGATTTTTCTAATAAATCATGAACAAGCTGACACCTAGATTGAAATGCTGACTGCGACCTTAAACAATGATGGACACACGTAACATGTGTACTAAGTGAGCAGTATTCAAAGTGTGGATAAAGTGAGCTCCGTAAAAGCTCTGCCAAAATATTTGGACTTCTTTCAATATTCAATAATTTTATTCAATAATTCAAATAATTCAAAAACATTCAATAATTTTAAACTCAAGAGAGAAGAAAGCAAATAAAAAGTCAACGACGACAGATTTAAAAATTAATATTCTTAATTCTTCAAATGTATTTTTTATTCCACATTGCATGTGATAAATAGCTGGTATGGGAGGTGCTAACCCTGGAGAGTGTAGCATTTTCCTTGGATGTGAGAGATAACTTGAAACCCCCTTTTATTTTTTGACGTAATTTGATGACCTGGGTTTTACATCCAATCTCAAACTGATGACACTCAGGTCCTAATCTGAGAAACTGACCCACAAACATCTAGAGAGTTCTCTGGCTTGGATTTAATCTTTCTCAACATTAATTTCATTCCAGCACCGGCAATAGCAGATGTCTGGTGTTCAGGGATAGTAATTTCATCAAACAGGGTAAGCAGGCGGTCACATTGAAGAATTCTCACAGACAAAAAAAGCAGGGAGCAGAGAGTACTTATTGTCTCTCACTATTTTATGGGAAATTAAGCAAAATTTAGAGCGTGTACATGAGATTAAGGTAGAAATTAAGTATCTTAACTATAACAAAAAAGTTCAATGTAAATCTCAAAGTGTAGAGCTGGAGGAACACAGCAGGCCAGGCAGCATCAGAGGAGCAGGCAAGCTGACATTTCGGGTCAGGACCCTTCTTCAGAACAAAATGTCAGCTTTTCTGTTCCTCTGACACTGCCTGGCCTGCTGTGTTCCTCCAGCTCCACACTTTGTTATCTCTGACTCCAGCATCTGCAGTTCTTGCTATGTCAGTGTAAGTCGCTCTGTTTTATCATATTTGGAGATATTTGACTCTCCACAAATATAAGATTATTTATGACCTGGTACACCTTTAAATATAATTATTTCTTCCAATAAGATGTAGCTTTTTAAAGGCTTTTACAGCAGGAGCAGTGTAAACACAATTTCAAGTCAATTCAACTGATTTTCAAGATTTCCATCCTCAGGCTGCAATAGCACACTTTGTAGAAGACTATGGAATCGTTGACAACAACTTCTGTATTTAACTGGTCATGTGGAAACTTCAGAAATTACTGAGTTTCATATTTGTACTATTGATTAATGTTGACAGTTTCTTGTCATTTTGTATGTTTTGCCTCTTTTACCGTGCCATTAGGCTGAGGTGGTGGTACAGTGCCACTGGACTACTAATCCAGATAGCCAGGATATAGCTTCAAAACAAACCAACACTAGGCGCAGTGTCAGTAATCTGGGTTTGATTCTACCCTCAGGTGACTATCTATGTGGAGTTTGCACATTCTCCCCGTGTCTGTTAGGGTTTCCTCCCATAGTCCAAAGATGAGCAGGTTAGCTGGATATGCCATGCTAAATTGTTCATTGTGTCCAGGGATGTGCAGGTTATATGGAATAGCCATAGGAAATTCAAGGTTACTGAAATGGGGTTGCGAGGTAGGTCTGGGTGAGATGCTCTTTGGAGGGACAATGTGGACTCGATGGGCCAAATGGCTTGTTGCTGCACTGTAGCGATTCTATGAATCTGGATTTCAAAACCAAGCTCAATGATAGTGTCCAGGAAACTATCTCAATTGTCATAAAGACCCACTCGATTCACTGAAATGATGGAAATCTACCGTCATTACCTGGTCTGACCTATATGTGACTCTGGGCTCATAGCAATGTGGTTGACTCTTACCTGTCCTCTGAAATAACCTTGCAAGTTACTCAGTTCAGGAACAGTTAGGGATGGACAACAGTTGCTTGCAAGGCCTGCAATGCTGACATCTGACAAAAGAATTTTTCAAAATAACTCAAATGAAGCTAAATGATGGGACATTTTCCTCACCTGGTCCCTGACTGTCCTGGTTATGTCTTTACCTTCCTGCTGTGCCCTAAGCATGCCTCAGTTTCTGTCTTATTTGCTCCATTGTTAATTTTCATATAAACAATGACTTACAGGCAAAGCTCTTCTGGCCCATACATCCTGTCCAATGCAATTGCTATCAATTGCATTTTGCAATGTATGTTCCCCACCCAAAGTAGGGTAATCTAAATCTAGATAAAAACCCAGCGCAGTTTAGTTGAACAAATTTTGATATATGACTCCACTCCCTTTGGCATTCAGAATTTCTCGGGGAGATCACTTTGGCCCCAATGATTCCGTGCAGACTTTAGTTTTTGTATGGGGTCATCTCTGCCCCAGTTAAAAACAAGACTGGCTCCTGCTTGCTGGTATGCACTTTAATGTCATCTGAATTGTTGCTTTGGAGCCAACATGCTTCTTTCTCCCACTGTATTTCTATGTGTATATTTGTGTTTACAATAGAATATTATAGCAACATGCAATCTGAATAATGCATACATTGTTAATTGCCTTTCGTTGCATGGCTTCCACTGTATGTTTCCTGTTGCAGATGACTGTACTGAGACAACAAACTGTGCATACGCAAAGGAAAGCAGGAGCTAGTGAGCATGCAGAAGATAGACAAATTTCAGACAGCAGTGAATCTACTCAGAAGACAACGTGGAAGGTAAATAACTTCAGTCATTGGATACTCTGGTACAGTACACAGTTTTCATCGTTCAGGCAAGGATATGAGGGTGCCTTTTTTATTATTTCCAGAATCTCTCAAATGTTATAGAAAAGAAGGTGACCATGTGGCCCATCATGTCTGTGCTGGCTCTCCAAATTAGCATTTCACTTTGTGCCACTCTCCTGCCTTTTCCTTGTAACCCTGCATATTGTTTATTTTTAAATAATTATCTTATTATCTAATAATACCTAATTTCCTTTTCTATTCCTCAACTGAACCTGCCTTCGCCACACTGTAAGGCAGTGATTTCCAAATGTTTTACGTTTTTGTTTCTTATACCAAGTACTTTAAATCTGTTCTTTCTCCAGAATACTGACAAAAAAAATTATGGTTAGCTTCATTTCCAGTTTAGTTCCCATGAATATTTCAGTGCTTGATCAAGAGAACAATGCAGAGAATGTTGAGGTTTGTTCGTTATACTTTTTTTTTAAAAAAGCGGAATTGCCAAATTGCAATTTTAGCTGATGATAGTGCTGGACAAGTCAGATTCCAGAACAAAACATGCGTTGATAGATTATATGTTTAATCTTTTTGATAAATTGATCAATGTGCTGGTTAGTCACCAAAACATAGCAATGTGAGGCTGCAGATATCCTTTAATAACAGAGCTGAAGTTTAATACACAAAAGAAAGATCTTAAAACAAACACTATACAACATTATCCAATACAGCCTTTAAATTTCTACTTAATGGTTTCTCCAGTTTCTGTTTTTGGAACTATAGTGACAATTTATTGACGTCTTTGAGTCTGATGGTGTGCACTTTTCACAATTCATGAATCCCTACAATGTAAAGGCAGGCCATTTGGCCCATTGAGCTCACAACGACCCTCCAAAGAGCATCCCACCCAGACCCACCCTATCCCTGTAACCCCACATTTACGATGGCTAATCCACCTAATCAGCACACCCATGGGCACTCTGGGCAACTTAGCGTGGCCAATTCACCTAACCTGCACATCTTTGAACTGTGGGTGGAAACTGAAACACCTGGAGGAAACCCATACAGACACAAGGAGAATGTGCGAACTCCATACAGATAGTTGCTTGAGGGTAGAATCGAACCTGGGTTTCTGGCACTGAGAGGCAGCAGTGCTAATCACTGAGCCACTATCCTACCCTTAAAATGACCTAAACTTTTTCCAATTCTAACAACCTGAAGATTTCTCTCCTAAACTCGTCCATCTTAGAAACTTCACAAACTAGAACTAAAACATTGCTGCTATAGTGACTGGTTTCCTCTAAACTGAGCTGAACTAAAGCCTGCTAGGAGAGAACCCTAAAAAGTTGCTTCTGAACTCAAATTCTCTTAATTCTTCTCAACTATAGTTCTGGTGTCTTTTTGGACTGAAATGAAAAGAAAGTAAATATTCACATGAGGCTGCAGATGTTCTTTAACAGCAAAGCATATGTTTATTACACAAAAGGAAAAAGAACAGACAAACCATTACACTGTTCAAAAGATTTTAAAACAGACATTGAACATTGAATAGTTTTAATGTGGCATAAACCCAAAAAATAAACATCATATTCCATTAACAGTGCAGGGGTTTTCCTGAGCCGTTGATTACTGTTTACATACCTTCCTGGAGCTGGTGCATTTTTGGCACTACTCCAGAATGACATTCTGACCTTTTTTAAAAATAAAATTTCCAGGACTAACTACATCAATATGCCCCTCTTTTTAAAACAATCCAAATTCCAAAAATGAATATAAAATATTCCATCCACCTTTCATCACTCTCAAGAAGAGAATTATAACTTTTCACTCTTGAAGAAATTCTTGTGAATTAAAACTCAGTGCACAGTAATATGATCTTTTCTCCACATTATGGTCAGCTTGCTACAGAATCGCTTATGTTATTAATCTTCTTTTGGAGCTGAGCTCGAAGGGAAAGGAAACTTTTTGTAAAGAGATATTTGAGATGCTTGATTGTCATGCAGAAATCAGAGACAATGATTCCATTAGGACCAATTTTCAAAGGCAAAAAAGCCTAGTTTTAGTCTAAGGACTTATATTGAAAGAAACTATTAGTACTTAAATGACTTTCTATTAGAAGTAATTATTTGACTATAATTAAATTAATAATCTATAGAATTGAACATTTTTGGATTAGTTAATGTAAAATCTGAGCTTGGCAAAGCAAAATCGCATTTACTGAATTAATAAAGTGACCTAACTAATTCCTGACTATGATAATACTTTATATTTCCATTCATGGAATAAAAGTCCATATTACAATGTCATCTATCTATATTCTGTGGTTAGCTATTATTCCTGTTAAATAAAAGGAGGCAACTAATGACAGTCCTTCTACCTGACTTTCTCTCTGTCTCTCAATCCAAAAAGAAGACTAATCAAAACTGCTTTAACAAAAATACAAATCATGGTATTTTGAAAGTGCCTTTTGTCAGACATCATTGAAAAAGCATAGGAAAGGAATAGGGCATTCTGCTTGTACCTGTGTAATCCTTCAATTAGATCATGTAATAGCCTTATGTTCAGGTGGAAGTGTGGAGTCCTCATAACCTGAAAATTGTTTATGGTGCAATGCTCATCTTACTAAATCATCCCCAACTGATGAATTTACTGCTTCACAATTTATTTGTCACACCTACGGATTTGTATCCATCTTCAGCCAGAAGTGCCAAGTGGATGGTCTATCTGAGCCTCCTCCTGAGGTCCCTAGCTTCACAGCTGACAGTCTTCAACTAATTCAAGTCACTCCACCTAACATCAACAAACAGCTGAAGACACTGAATACTGAAAAGGCTATGGACCCTGACAATATTCTGGCAGTGGTACTGAAAACTTGTGTTCCTGAACTAGCTGCATCTTCATGCTAAATTGGTCATAGTGTCCAGGGATGTGCAGGCTAGGTGGATTAGCCATGGGAAATGCAGGGTTACAGAGATAGGGTGAGGGGTGAGTCTGGGTGGGATGGTCTTCAGAGGGTCAGTGTGGACTCAATGGGCTGAATGGCCTGCTTCCAGACTGTAGTGATTCTGTGATTCTAGCCACGCAGTTCCAATGCAGCAATAACACTGGCATTCACCCAACAAAGTGGAAACTTGCCCAGATGTGTCCTGAGTACAAAAAGTAAAACAAATGTAATCCATCCAAGGACTGCCCTATCAGTCTACTCTTGATCATTGGCAAAATGATGGAAGAGACCATCGATAGTGTGGTTAAGTAACACTGGTATAGGAATAGCCTGCTCACCCGTGCCCAGATTAGGTTCCTGAATGGCCACCTGGTTCCTGGCCTTATTACAGCTATAGCTCAAACAAGGACAAACTAAGTGAATTCCAGTGGTGAGGTGAGAGTACTGCTCTTGACATCACAGCCGCATTTGACCAGTTGTGGCATCGAGCATCCTTAATAATAATAAAGTCAGTATGAAGCAAGGAGAAACTTTCCACTGGTTGGAGTAATACTAGGCATAAAGAAAGAGGTCAATCAGATTTCCTCAGGCCCAACCATCTTCAGCTGCATCATCAATTCTTTCCATTATAAGGTCAGAAGAGAGGTTTTCACTAATGATTGCATAATGTTCAGCATCATTCATGAGACTCCAGATACTGAAGCAGTCGTTATCCATGTGCAGCAAGACCTGCACAACATCCAGGCTTGGGCTGACAAGTGGTGAGTAACATTGCCTGGCGACTATGTGACATGAATGACCACTTCCAACAAAATAGGTCCTACCATCACCCCTTAATGTTTAATGACCTCCCCATCATCGAATCCCCTACTATCAATATCCTGAATTTGAATTGGACTAGCCGTATAAATATTGTAGCTACAAAAGCAAGTCAGAGGCTGAGAAATCTGCAGCAAGTAACTCCTCTCCTAACTCTACAAAGCCTGTTCATCATTTCCAAGACAGAAGCCAGGAGTAAGATGGAAAATACTCTCCAGTTGTTTGGATGGGTGCATCTCCAACAGTACACAACAATGAAAATAGAAATTGCTGGAAAAGCTGAGCAGGTCTGGCAGCATCTGTGGAGAGAAAACAGAGTTAATGTTTTGGGCCCAGGTACCCTTCTTCAGATCAAGAAGCTTGACACTATCAGGACAAAAGCAGACTGCTTCTTTGCCACCCCAAACACCAGCTTCAACATTCATTCCCTTCACTAGCAAATCACTAGTGGCAACATTGTGTACCATCTTCAAACTGCATAGTAGTAACTCACCAAGGATCCTCCAACAGTACTTTTCAAACCTACAACCTTTGCCGACTTGAAAAACAAAGGCAGCAGATACATGGGAAGACCAACTCCATGACTTGGAACTATATTGTTGTTTCTTTACTGTTGGTGTGTCAAAATCCTGGAAATACCTCCCTAACTGCACTGTGAGTGCCCCTAACCTCCGAGGACAGCAGCAGTTCAAGAAGGCACCTTGCCATAACCTCCAAGGACAGCAGCAGTTCAAGAAGGCACCTTGCCACCATCTTCTCTAGGGCAATTAGGATTGGGCAGTAAAAACGCTTAAACACATGCCATGAAAACGTCTTAAAAAAGGCTGGTTCACCAATATGAACACTGAGAAAGCTGATGAAAATACTTAAATTTTCCTCCCAGTTTAAAATGCCAACAAAACCTCCTGTGGATGAGAGACAGAACATAGAACATAGAACATAGAACATAGAACATAGAACATAGAACATAGAACATAGAACATAGAACATAGAACAT
>NC_063356.1:22384178-22387714 GCF_021869965.1 Rhincodon typus
AACATAGAACATAGAACATAGAACATAGAACATAGAACATAGAACATTGAACATTGAACATAGAACATAGAACATAGAACATTGAACATAGAATAGTACAGCACAGTACAGGCCCTTCGGCCCACGACATTGTGCCAAACTTTTATCCTAAACCTAAGGTCTATCTAACCTCCACCGCTACCTTATACTATCATCCATATGCCTATCTAATAGCCGCTTAAATGCCCCTAATGAGGTTGACTCCACTACCCTCTCCAGCAATGCATTCCACGCCCCGACCACTCTCTGAGTAAAGAACCTACCTCTGACATCTCCCTGATATCTACCTCCTTTCACTTTAAAACTCTGTCCCCTCGTAAAAGCTACCTCCACCCTAGGAAAAAGACTCTGGCTGTCTACTCTATCTATACCTCTGATCATTTTGTACACCTCTATCAAGTCACCTCTCATCCTTCGTCGTTCTAAAGAGAAAAGCCCTAGCTCTCTCAACCTTTCCTCGTAAGACCTTCCCTCCATTCCAGGCAACATCCTGGTAAATCTTCTCTGCACCTTTTCCACTGCTTCCACATCTTTCCTGTAATGAGGTGACCAAACTGGACACGATACTCCAGATGTGGCCGAACCAGCTTTTGTATAGCTGGAGCATAACTTCACGGCTCTTGAACTCAATCCCTCTATTAATTAGATGATAGGATGAATGACAGTCAGATAAGGCAAATATAATCCTCAATAGCTCTTTGAGGAGCAATCTGGTCTTCTCTTCCCCCCCAGTATACAAGAAAAACTTGGCTGAAACAAAAACAGAAATTTCTGGCAAAACTCAAAAGAAGAGCAGTCACTAGACTCCCCACAGGTGCATCCAGACCTGCTGAGTTTCACTAGCATTTTCTGTTTTTATTCCAGATCTCCAACATCCGCAGTTTTTTGTTTTATTTTAGTATACATTTGGCTGCACATTTCTTCAGTAGCCCATATGCAAAGCCTTAGAGCAGGCTATCCACGCACTGCCACACAATAGGCTAGGGTTCATTCACATTCCATTTAAAGGGATGCTCACTGCTTTGAATTTTCTGTCCAGAGTTTTCTGTGTATATTTAGTCCAGTTGCAACATAACAGCATAGTTCTGTTATAATTGAGAAGAAACAATTATTGACCTAGGCTATGTTTGTGCAGCATGTGTTATGTTGCTGGTTTGTGACCAGTTAATGTTGTAGTAGTACTTGTATCTTAAATTGTGTTTCCTATCTCAGAGGCTAAATGTTAGCCAGGGCTAGACTGTCAGGAGTATTGTGTCGATGCAGCTATTTTTATATGATACATAATGCAATAATGTTCCAAACCAACTGTGTTAGAAAAGAACTAAGCTATACATTTATTTAGGCAGTGTAGGTGGGAAATGAAGTTTAGCACTATCACTCACATCTTATTACAGCAAGATAAATGGACTGCTGTAGTTTATCTGTTAATTTCCCAAGGCAGCACTAGCACTTTCATATGTTTGAATGTTTTTCCTTTTTATGAGATCCATTGGAACTCCTGTTTTGCAATAGGTCAATAAGGATTAAAAAAAGTGAAACATAAAAAGTTGAGGAAAAGAAAACTCTATGTTTGAAGATTGAGAAATGAAATATACTGACGCAACATGCGAAGCTATCATAGCAGTTTAAACTTGGTGAAAAGGAATGTGCTGCTGCCCTTTGTTCAATCTCTGCTTTTGGTCAATTCAAAAATTTTAAGATAACAAAGTGTAGAGCTGGATGAACACAGCAGGCCAAGCAGCATCAGAGGAGCAGGAAGGCCGAAACATCAGCCTTCCTGCTCCTCTGATGATGCTTGACCTGTTGTGTTCATCCAGCTCTACACCTTGTTATCTCAGATTCTCCAGCATCTGCAGTTCCTACTATCTCAAAAATTTTAAGTTCTTTTTAGCACAAGGCTATAGCTCCCTCCAAATAAGATGCTAAAGA
Organism: Rhincodon typus; assembly: GCF_021869965.1. Taxonomy (NCBI): domain Eukaryota; kingdom Metazoa; phylum Chordata; class Chondrichthyes; order Orectolobiformes; family Rhincodontidae; genus Rhincodon; species Rhincodon typus. The sequence goes on from NC_063356.1 coordinate 22,386,147, forward strand.
TTAATAAATTGCAGTAAACTGTTGTAACAGGATCAGTACTAGTCAGCATGGATTCACTAAAGGAAAATTATGCTTGATAAACCTTCTCAAATTTTTTGAGGATGTGATCAGTACAATAGATAAGGGTGAATCATGGATGTTGTGTATCTGGGCTTTCCAAAGGCTTTTGACAAGGTCCCACACAAGAGATTAGGAAGCAAAATTAAAGCTCACAGTATCGGCAGTAATGTATTGATATGGATAGAGAACTTTTGGCAGACAGGAAGCAGAAAGTTGGAATAAATGGGTCCTTTTCAGAGTGGCAGGCAGTGACGAATGGGATGCCACAGGGTTCAGTGCTGGGACCCCTGATGTTCGCAATATATATTAATGAGTTGGATGAACGAATTGAACGCAGTATCTCCAAATTTTCAGACAACACTAAACTGGGTGGCACTGTTTGCTATGAGGAGGATGCTAAGAGGCTGCAGAGTGACTTGGGACAGGCTGGCTGAGTGGGTAAATACTTGGCAGATACAATATAATGTGGATAAATGTGAGTTTATCCACTTTAGTGGCAAAACAGGAAGGCAGATTATTATCTGAATGGTGGCAGTTTAGGAAAAGGTGAGGAGGAATGAGACCTGGGTGTCACGGTGGAACAGCCGTGGAAGGTTGGCATACAGGTGCAGCAGGTAGTAAGGAAAACTAGTGTCATGCTGATCTTCATAGCGAGAGGATTTGAATATCGGAGTAAGGAAGTCTTGCTGCAGTTACACAGGCCCTTGTTGAGGCCACACCCTTGAGTATTGTGTTCAGTTCTGGTCTCCTGGTCTGATGAAGGACATTCTTGCTATTGAGAGAGTCCAGCAAAAGTTCATCCCATCCTGGGATGGCAGGACTGACATATGAAGAAAGACTGGATTGACTGAGCTTGGACTGGAATTTAGAAGAACGAGGAGGTATTTCATAGAAACGTATAAAATCCTGATGGAACTGGGCAGGCTGGATGCAGGAAGAATCTTCCTGAAGTTGGGGAAGTCCAGAACTAGGGGGTCACAGTCTAAGAATAAGGGATAAGTCATTCAGGACTGAGATGAGGAAGAATTTCTTCACTCAGAGAGTTGTGAACCTGTGGAATTTTCTCCCACAAAAAATCTGTTAGAGCCAGTTTGTTAGATATATTCAAAAGGGAGCTAGATATGGCCCTTGCAGCTAAAAGGATCAAGGAGTATGGAGAGAAAGCGGGAGTGAGATACTGAAATTACAAGAATCAGCCTTGAGCATATTGAATGGTGGTGCAGGATTGAAGGGCCAGATGGCCTACTCCTGCACTTATTTTCTGTGTTTCTCTGTTAATTACTTTTACACTAAGCAATAAGGAGCCAATCACAAAGTTCTCTGAAGCGAAAGAAAATTTAAATTTATTGCCCACACAACCTGAGAAAAATAATAAACACATCATGCACCCTACCTTTGTGCGATCACGTAAGCCTGCCACACCCCCCATATCTCCCCACAATCCTCACCCACCCACCCACCCACACACACACACACACACACACACACACACACACACACACACACAC
>NC_063356.1:22387724-22395798 GCF_021869965.1 Rhincodon typus
CACACACACACACACACACACACACACACACACACACACACACACACACACACATTCTCTCTCTCTCTCTCTCTCTCTACCACGCCATACAAAGGAGAGAAAATGAATGTTTAGAGTCCATTGACTGTCTTTGAGTCCAAGGTTGATTAACCAGTATCTCAGATGCTTGGTTAGCAGCTGCCTTGAGTGCTTCTCAATTTTCTGGTTGTTTCTGTGGGAACTGGTTGAGTTTCTTAGAGGAAGAAAAGGAAGAGACAGCAGCTTCTCTTTCAGTGATATCCCAAAGACACTCAGAACTGCCCTTGAAATACTAGTTCCACTGTGCATTTCAGAGAAGTACTTTTGAGTGGGTCTGACTCTGACAGTCATGATGCAAATGTACAGTACTTTGTATTTTGTTAATGTCTCCCTTAGATTGTAATAGATTTTGATGGGGGTCTGGATGGTAGAATCTCACACTCCATCCCCAGCGACGATTTGACTATATTTTCCTCACCTGCACTTCGATGTGGCTTTGCATTGTTAAACAGTTTGCTTTGTTTCAGTTCAATTTGCTAACAAGTTTAAAAATCATAACTTCAAAAATAAGGTGGTATGGCTCATGACAGTTGTGAAAGAGAAGAAATGTTGCAGTTTTGAAGGATTGTTCCAAGTAAATGTTTGTAAAATCTTTGTCCCTAATGAAATGGAATTTTTTTTCCAGTGCGGTCTGCAGTATGTTCTACATTTGTTTTGCTGTTTTGTTCTAATATATTTTAGCACAGCTGCATGCAGTGTCTTTTTTTTTGCTGTAGGCAGTAAAATAAAGACAAGTCAGTTGTTACTCAGTCCAGAAAATTACAGGGCTCATCATTATTCAGTGGAGCTTGCGTTGGTGAAACTTGGTCAGTGATTTTAATTCACTTACCTTGAAAATAAATGGAATGTAATCTTGCAATGAAATTACTGGTCAATTATGTTGAAAAGCTGAGGGCTACACATCTATAACTAAACCAGCACTTGGAGCAAAAGAGATCAAAGGATATGGGGGACAAGTGGGAACAGGCTATTGAATTGGATGATCAGCCACGATCATAATGAATAGCAAAGCAGGCTTGAAGGGCTGAATGGCCTACTCCTGCTCCTATTTTCTACGTTTCTAAGGGAAATCTGCTATTTTGCATTTTGGTATGGTTTTATAAGTTAGAGAAGTTGGGGAAAAAGTAACTAATAACCAAAAAATACATCTATATAAATAATTGCCTTATAGCGCAGAAGCATCAAAGATGCCTGGCACTCTATACCCCATCTCTGTTTTGGAAAATCGGATCACAACATTGTACTCCTCCTCTCGGCTTACAAATAGAAATTGAAGCATGATGACCCAGTGCAGAAAGTAGTGCAGTGTTGTCTGAGGCAACGGAAAGGCTTCTACGGGACTGCTTAAAGTTAGTGGACTGGTCCGTATTCAAGAGCTCAGTGGCCAACCTAAATGAATATGCCAATACCGTTTGTAGACTTTATTAGTCAGTGTGTGGAAGACTGCGTGCCGAAGGAGTTAATTCGAATATTCCCCACCCGGAAACCATGAATGAACTGGGAGATCCACTCCCTACTGAAGTCCAGGTCTGACACATACAATTTGGGCGACCCTGACCTATACAGGAAACCCAGGTTGGACTATCGCAAGGCCATCAGAGACGCCATAAGAGAATACCAAACTAAACCCGAGACCCAGACCAACAATGCGGATACCTGTCATTTCTGGCGAGGCTTACACAACATGATGGGTGATAAAGTGAAGTCGAACAGAATCACAGGCAACAGTACACCTCTATCCACTGATATCAATTCTTTCTACACTTGCTTTGAATAGAAGGTCAGTGAAACAATGTCACCTGTCCTAACAGCCTCGGAACTTCTGTACCCACGGTCACCGCAACAAACGTTCAATTAGCCTTTTTGAGAGTCAACCATGGAAAGCGACTGGCACAGATGGTGTCCCCGGCCGTGAACTCAGATCCTGTGGGGACCAGCTGGCAGGAGTATTTGCAGACATCTCTAACCTCTCCTAACTAAGATCTGAAGTCCCCCTCCTTCTTCAAGAAGACCACATTAATCCCAGTGCCAAAGAAAAATCATGCAGCATGCCTTAATGACTACAGCCCGATGGCTTTGACTTCCATAATTGTGAAGTGCTTGGAGAGGTTAGTCATGGTTCACATCAACTCCAGCCTACCAGATTGTCTTGATCCTTTGCAATTCGCCTTCCGACAAAACAGGCCTAGAACAAACGCCATCTCCTTGGCTCTACAGTCATCACTGGAATATTTACCTATGCCAGGCACCTACTTATTGCCTATAGTTCTGCCTTCAACAGCATAATTCTAAACAAACTTATCTCTAAACTCTGAGACCGAAGTCTTGGCTCCTCACTCTATAACTGGATCCTCGATTTTCTGACTCATAGACTGCAGTCAGTAAAAATAGTTGACAACACCTCCTCCACCATAATCCTCAACACCAATGCCTCACAAGGCTGCGTACTCAGCCCCCTTCTATAACCTTTATACACTCACAACTGAGTGGCCAAATTCCAACCCGATTCCATTTTTTTACAACACCACTGTTGCAGGTCGAATCTCAAACAATGATGAGACAGAATACAGGAAAGAGATTGAGTGCTTAGTGGCATAGTGTGAAGACAACAATCTCTCCATTAATGTCAGCAAAATGAAGGAACTGGTCATTGACTTCAGGAAGAAGAGTGGAGGGCATGCCCCTGTCTGGATCAATGATGCTGAGGTGGAGATGGTCAAGAACATCAAGTTCCTGGGTGTGATGATCTGACCTGGTCCACCCATGTCAACTAGCAGTCAAGAAAGCACAACAATGTCTCTTCTTCTTCAGGAGGCTAAGGAAATCCGGCATGTCCTCAAGGACTCTTAGCAATTTTTATAGATGCACCATAGAACGCATCCTATCTGGATACCTCATGGCGTGGTATGGCAACTGCTCTTCCCAAGGCCACAAGAAACTACGGAGAGTTGTGATAGCTCAGTTCATAATGCAAACCAGCTTTCCATCAGTTGACTCCATCTATACTTTATAAACGTTGTCGAATAACAGAATCCTATGGTGAATATTGTGTTGTGAGGCTTGCAAGCCTCAAAAATTAAATAAATGTTTTGCAAGTTCTCTACTTGTACCAAGTGCCACCAAAATAAAATTTAATGCTGTAGTCCTAATGTGGTTCAAAGAACCCTTACCAGGTTAAAACTAAACTGCAACATTCAATGTTTTTGCCAAATTTTGCATCATGAGTAAGTACTTAATTTGTTTTAGAATCTATTCTGATTTTACTTAAACTTCAATTTTACGGTTTGTTTCCTACTTTACATGAAGTTTAGAAGGTTGCAGCTAATTTTGATTTTTGTCTTTGCTACTGGTCCCTCTTTTGGAGGTGGTTTGTTAACTGTGTATCTAATGTTTAATTAAACACAGCCAGAGGGCACTAATTGTGTTGTCACTTGGGCCGGTGTGCAAGGCCACTCATTAAAATAAGTGTGCGGTTTAGTTAAGTGGTGCATATTTGTAATGTTTCACTCTAAATAAATGTTAGACTGTGAAAAGATTGACTCCAGTTTTATTTTCACCAACTGGTTTTTTGAAAAATTGTGGTGGTGGTAGGTGGCAGGCAAGTGTAATATGATGGATTTTGTGTGTTGTGGATTTCTTTTTTAAAACTGACTTCCTGTTTATGTGAAGGCTGGTTTCTCATCCATTCAAACCCCTGGATTCTGAAAACAAGTCTGCTGATTTCCCAGGACTGCTGAAACTTATCTTGGAGGTGCTTAAGCATATTCAAACCCCGAAGAGCTGCTGCCTTTGTACATTTTCAACAGTGCATCTGAATTCCATCATTGCCTCAATGAGTAAATTCTCCTACATTGCTCTGAGCATTTCTGGTCAGATGCACTGCAGAGGTGGTCAGAAGATTGCAAACTTGATCTTGATCTACTCAGCAGCATTCACATAAAGCAAACCAGATAGTGTGCTCAGGTTCCAGAAGTACTTGGAGATATTAGATTTTCCTACAGACTGAAATCTTGCACACAACTCGTTCCATTTGACTTCCTTCCTTGTGTTACTCACTCTACAATTGATTTCTTTCCTCTTTCACTCCTCTGCTTTTAGTGAATTTATATTTAACATAATTCTTCCATTTCACTTTCAGTCCCTGATAAAGTGAAATATTTTCACAGCCAACTTATATATTTTGTTCTGAAATTACTCCACTCTATCAGAGTTGCATATTAGGTAAAGCAGATTCAAATAGTGTGATGGTGATGTGGACTGTTTCTATTAGGGTGGGCCACAATATTGAAAGGAAACTTAATTTTGAAATGATGGAGGATTTTGATGGGATGAATAGGGGAAAGACATTTCCCATGCTGAACCAAAATGTCAGCTTTCCTGCTCCTCTGATGCTGCCTGGCCTGCTGTGTTCCTCCAGCTCCACACTGTGTTATCTCTGACTCCAGCATCGGCAGTTCTTACTATCTCCCATGCTGAATGTTCATGTTGAGAGGTCATCTGTATTAAATTATGTTTAAGACAACAAGACGAGAGGGTAGGAGAGGTTTTTATGGTATGAGGACTGTTCAAATTCTTTGTTACAAAGAGTGGTTGAGCTAGTCATTGAAGCTTATGGGAAAATTGAATCAACATTTAAACAGTGTGTGCTACATGACTGATGGAGAGAGATTAGGCTTGTGGGAATGGAGTCAGATTATTGTAAAAATGATGGGTTGTAAACTTGACTGACATCAAGCTGTCACTAAATGTACATCTCTGGAGGATGACATCAGAATGAAGATTAAAAAGGCTCTCTGGAAATAGAAAGGTCCAGTTGGTTTGAGCACAATCCTGTAGAAATGAATTTTTACCCAGTTTTGGGCGAGAGGATCAATCAATCAAAATGTACAAAACTCATCCTGACTGATGCTGATCTTTCAACGTCAAGAATGGATATGTTCATTTTAATACTTATTCAAAGCTCTCATGAGGTGATGTTATTAGCAAAATGTTACGTTGCATCAAAATTGCCTCAATCTGTTCACTGACATTTGTCAAAAAGTAGTCACTCCATACCACTAATTTTCTTTGACTCAAACAATTACTGTTTTTCTAAGAAAAAAATACTGACATGCATGACCGTAAGTCAGTCATTATCAAAAATTCACTGAACTGACTATAAATATCCACGATACATGTGTTTGGTTCATACATTTTAGAGAGTTGCTAAGGAAAATCCTTAGCTCCGAGCTTTAAGCCCACAGGTTGTGGTTTCAGTTCCCATGTTATAAGCCATGCTTTGTATCAAAAATAGCTTTATTTATTGGATTCTAAAGCCAATATAATTTTAATTTTAATAGACTGGACTGCATTTTAAAAATAAATTAAAAAACACCTTCTAAGGTGGCTGACCATTCACATAGTTGTTCATCATAAATTTCAAAGAAAGTGTCCAGAAGAACTCATCGGTGACCGTCACTTTACAGGAACATGATTTCTGCATAATCCATTTCCTGCATAATCCACAAACTATCCAGACAATCAATTGCATGTTCATCTGGACAGAGGATAAACCATTAGATGAAATTACTGAATGTGAAACAAGCCATTGCATGCAATTACTTTGGACAATGCACTGTAGCTAAGAAAGGAACACCTCTGGCCAAAATCTAATCCTATCTCTGCCATGGACCTAGCATCAACTGCTACGACTGTGGTTGAGTAACTGGTCACTTGGTGAAAAGGGATCATGTGATAAGTCAATGAACCTTCTTTTATGTTTTAAGAATCTGATTTTCTCGCAGGTAAATAGGATAGTGAAGATGATGTTTGGTATACTTGCCTTTATTGGCCAGTGCATTGAATATAGGAGTTAGGAGGTCATGTTGTGGCTGTACAGCCACTTTTAGAGTATTGCATGTTATTCTAATTTCCCTGCTATTGGAAGCATATTGTGAAACTCAAAAGGGTTCAGAAAAGATTTACAAGGATGTTGCCAGGGTTGGAGGGATTAAGCTATAGGGAGAGGCTGAATAGACTGGACTATATTCCCTGGAGTGTTAGACGCTGAGAGGTGGCCTTTTAGAGGTTTATAAAATCATGAGGGACATGGATAAGGTAAATAGGCAAGGTCTTTTCTCCAGGGTGGGGGGGGGAGGGTCCAAAACTAGTGGGCGTAGATTTAAGGTGCGAAGGGAAAGATATAAATGGGACCTAAGGGGGCAGCATTTTCACACAGAAGGTGCTGCAAGTATAGAATGACCTGCCAGAGGAAGTGGTGGAGGATGGTACAATTACAACATTTAAAAGGTATCTGGATGGGTATATGAATAGAAAGGCTTTACAGGGATATAGGCCAAATGTTGCCAAATGGGACTAGATTTATGTAGGATATCTAGTTGCCGTGGATGAGTTGGACCAAAGGGTTTGTTTCCATGCAGTACATCTCTATGACTCTAGTCAGAACAGAAGAAGACATGGAAAGGAAATCTCTTTAATGGGCACTCTGTCACTTTCCATCCTTCTTTCAAGCTCAAATCTTCTCTGTTTGACTATCCATGTGCCGCAGGCTTTGGGTTTAAGAATCAACGCAGCAGTTGTAGACTTCAGGGAACTAGACAAAATCTGTCCATCAATATTTTTAAATGGCCTTGATGCAGAATCTGGAACACTCTTTAAGCCCAGTCTGAACACATCCAAAGTATCAATCTACGAAACCAGTGTATAATTGACTTTTTTGGACAATTGTCAGCTATTTAATCATTCTCCCACTTTAGCTTCTTTGTGTCTGTTTGTGTTAGAGACAACTTTTGTATGTATGTGCATGAGAGAGTCAGAGAATTTTGCAATTTTTATTCAGATCTTTATTACTTACAATACGTATTATTTTCTTATAGCAACTTTAAAGATAAACTTTAACTTATAGCAACTTTAAAGTTAAAGACGTATGTGCCTTTTAAAGACCCTGCACTTAAACAGTCAATCATTCACTAGATTGGCAAATGTGTTATTTTTAACATTGGAGTCAAACAGGAGGGGGAAGTGTTATAAAGCAGAGGTTACCCCCCATAACTAAAATCGAAACACCCAGAGAGGAGCGTGTCACCCTATAATCTGTGAAAAGTGGTGCAACCTGTCCTTCATCAACTTCTAGTGGTTAAATAAAATAAGCCCCTGATACTCACTTCACAATCAACAAGTAACAATTTATTTATCTAACTTTAATAGTGAACAAACTAACTAAATTATTAACAAACCAAATAAACCCCGTCTAATTTGTAACTATTCCTGAATAAAATAAGATTCTAATAGGATGCTCTCGAAATTACAGCCAGGTTATGTCTTCCGGAATGTTCTGTGCCTTCTCCATCGAATATTCTGTCAGGAATATTAATTAGTTGTGCAGTAGGTACCTTTGATTTAGATGATGCTTTCTCTAAGACTTAGAGAAGACTGTGAGACCTAGCAATTCTCTCTTGAAAGCTGAGAGCTGTTAACTCTGGCGGATGGCAGTTGTCTCTCCTGATTTTCAAACTGCCCTCCCATATCAATTTCTTACAACAGGATTGGTCCTTGTTGTCAAAACCATCAGATATAAATTTAATTGGTTTTTAGTGCCTGATTCAAATTGATTGGCTAAATTCAAAACTTGTTGTATTGATGATAAAACAAAACTGCTGCTTCGCGTGCTATCTGTAAGGCTTTTTGATATAAATGTTTCAATTTGACAGTTTTCTGTGCATCTGCAAACCCATAAGCTGCTGCTCACAAACATTTTGTTTAAATCTCTAAGCATAGAAAAAGCAAATAATCTTCTAAAGGGACCACACACTGCTTTCTCTTCTAGTATTTTACAAACACCAAATTCTAACTTCCCGCCTTCCAATCCACAAATACTCTACCCGACTTCACAACAGAAGCCATTGGATGTCCTGTGATAGTAGGAACTGCAGATGCTGGAGAATCCGAGACAACAAGGTGCAAGGCTGGATGAACACAGCAGGCCAAGCAGCATCAT
>NC_063356.1:22396198-22420305 GCF_021869965.1 Rhincodon typus
ATGATGCTGCTTGGCCTGCTGTGTTCATCCAGCCTTGCACCTTGTTGCCATTGGATGTCCTGTTGCCTGAATATAATAGTCCATTGCAGCTCTGAGTATGTGATTTGAACTAATACTGGATAGCATTGCTGGAGTTGTGTCCAGCAGATGATACTGAAAACTTCAGACAGATATAGAATATATCCACAACAATATTCAGAGAAGAACTGGGAGATGCCCTTGTATCCTGATCAAAATGTTTCCCTCATCTAAACCCACCAACAATGGAGAAACTGGACCTTCATCTCACTGCTGCCTGCAAGGCCTTGCTGAGCACAAAACACACACTGCCTTTACAATTAAACATGACTGCACCTCTAAAATAATTCAATAGAAGATTAATTAATTAATCAATAAATAATTGACATTTCAGAATTCCTTTACAAAGCAATCATGCAGGTATTACTTCCCCAAAATGTACTTCTTCCTGAAGATTTCACTCCTGCTCAAAAGAGAAGGGCCAAGTCTCCAAGACAAATCTTGTACAGCAGCATTTTAACAAAGAGCAGATCCAGTGAGCATACTCTAGGTTGTCAAGGATTCTACTCATATGGGATTGCTAATCTTAGTTGAATACTTTTCCTCCAGGCAGAAATAATCATGAAAAATTACAGACAGGTTAAGGAAAGCAACTCTCCATTATAGATCTTCCATAGAAAATTGGTGATTTCCAATGTCATGTTGATTTGACAATAAATGAAGATCTGTGAATAACTGAAAGATGGGTTGTTAAACCTAAAATAATATTCAGAAATGTTCATCAGTACTTTACCATCATAGAGTTAGAGTATTTTGGTTTTTATCTTAATTAACACCAGCTCTGTACAAAGTAAAGGTCTTCCCATTGCATGCATCATTTTCACCTTTTGTCATTCAGATATCTATTTATATACTAATTATATAACTTCTGAGGGTTAAAATAAGCCTGTTGTTTGAACTGAAAGTGGCTGCAGGTAGTCTGATGTTGCTTTCCAGCTATTTCTAATTAATGCTTCAACCCACCTTTAACCTTCATCAATTTCTATTTAACTTTTAAGTACAGATGAAATGTTCGCAAAGTGCAGATCACTCAATAATGTTGAAACTAAATGTAAAATAGCCTAATTGATTTGTTTTATAATCATGTTGCAAAAATGACTATGTAATTGGTATACTAGACATTACCTACTTTGGACTCTTATTTTGTATTTTTGCTTCTTGACTAGAGTTACTAATTTTCATAGTAGCCACAATGTTTAGCAAGTAATCTAGGAGAAAAATGCTGATGAGAGCGATGGTTCTCTGGTGACTGCAGCTGACATGGCACCATAGCCACTCAGCTGTACAAGGAGTGGAGGTGGAAGATTGGGAATGCAAAAGTGACAGGGGATGCTTTACTTGGGAAACAGTATTTCTACATCCAGACATGTGAATTCAGGATGGCGTGTTGCTCCCTGGGGCCAGAATCAGGGAGGTCATTGAATAGTTTCAGAACTCTCTGGAAGGACAAGATGAACCATCTGAAATTAAGGTCCAGATTGGTACCAATAACTTGGGCAGAAAGAGGAATGGGGCAGATTTTAAGCATCTAACAACAAAAGTGGAAAGCAAGAGCTCAAAGGTACTAGAATAACAAAATAGTAAGGTACTAGGTTGTATCTAAGTAGAGCTCGACCCCATATACGCTCCACAGCGAAGGAAAACCGGAAGTGAGATAATCCAGCTCAACCGACTCCAGAGTTTAAATAACAGGCAGAAAAACACAACAGCACTTCATTGGAGGCTGCACTGATGATGTTACCCAGCAGGGTAATGAAACATCTGTGGAAAAACAACGAACCAGCTCGGCGAGCCAACCAACCACAGCATCCACAACCTGAGCTACAAATCTACTCTAAAACCTTAGAAGGTAGTTCAGGTACTATCACTGTATATTCCCATGAAGGGGCAACGGTAAGGTAAACAAAACTGGAGGTTCCTGGAAGATGGAAAGTAAAGTAAGGCAGTAAAAGGGGGTATATAACAGATGTCATGTGGATAATACATTGAGAACCAGACTAAGTGGAGAGAGGAATTCAGAGAGGAACTGAAACACAGATAAGAGTAGCAAAGAGAAAAGATGAGAAGAGATGGCCTATGAATACAAATATTAATCCTTCTATAAGATTATAAATAGTAAAAGGATGGTAAAAGGAAGAATGGAGTTAATTAAGGCAATAAAAAGTGAATTTTACATATGGAGGCGGAAGCAGAGTTGCATTGCTAAATTAATACTTTGCATCCATCTTTAACAAAGAAGAAGATACTGCCAAAGCTGTTATGGAAGAGAAGATAGTTGAGATACTAGATGGGCTGAAATTTAAAAAAAGAGGACGTACCAGAATTTCTGTCTGTGCTTAAAAAGTGATAAATCACTAAGAATAAACAAAATAAATCCAAAGATACTGAAGGAAATCAGAGAGGAAATTGTGGAGACATAGTTCATAAAGATAGTATTCTAAACTTCCCTACGTACAGAGGTGGTGCCAACTGTTTGAAGAATTGCAAATGTTATATAGCTGTTCAAAACCAGGGTGTAATGAGAAACTGAATAATTACAGGCCCATCAGATTAATCCTGGTGGTAGGGGAGCTTGTAGGAATGATTATCCGGGTCAAAGTTAATAGTCACTTGGAAAAATGTGGATTCATTACTAAAAGCCAGCATGAATTTGTTAAAAGGCAAATTGTGCTTAACTAACCTGTTTAGCTTTTTGATGAGATGACAAAGGAGGTTCATGAGGCTAATTTGGTTGATATGGTTAATCTATATTAATAGCCTAGACTGGAGCGTACAGAACACAATTTCACATTTGCTGTTAATACACAACACAGAAGTGCTGTGAACTCTCAGGAGGATACTGTTAAACTTCAAAAAGGGCATAAATAAACTGGTGTAATCAACATAAAATGCATCAATTTTGAAATATACTGGTTATTGAAGTCAATAGTTCCTCATTCGGTTCCAATGAGGCCAGTGGTTCTTCTGTGCCAATGATCTGATTAGGATCCTACAGTACAGCTATCTCCTCAGGCACTTCAAACCTGAGTTTGGCCTCACCTCATGAATAATATTTGATTTTTATCAATAGGCTCATTTCTCAAGTTTTCTGCTCTGAATGCTTTGCTGCTTCTCCCAGATTTCTTGTCTGATTGAATTCTTGAATAATTAGAAACCCTTTGCAACCAGATACAAGAATAGCTCTAAGAGCTAATGTTCTATCTGCAGCTACACTGACCAACCACTCAGAACAATAACTGAGTTGCTTTTACAGTCAACTGCCAGGACAAAGAGTTGGTAGTAGAATTCTGACCTCCAACTGGAAAACCAATTTGGAGCAATCAAAATGATTTAATATTTTTTGTCGTCCTGAACCTGTCCTGTTTATACTACAGGTTGTGTTCACCGGCAACAGGAAATTAGATATACACATGTACTTAATTGGTTTTGTCAGTCGAGGTAGAATGTTTCTTATTTTCAGGAGGATGTTCTGCCCATGCCATTTATGTGAAAACCTATTGTTGACCAGTACTTTTTTTTAAATTATTCATTCATGGGATGATAGTGTTGCAGGCTAGGCTAGCATTTATTACCCATCCCTAATTGCCCAAAGGGCAGTTAAGAGTCAGCTGTATTGCTATGTGTCTACAGTCACTTGTAGGCCAGACCAGGTAAGGACGGCAGTTTCCTTCCCTGAAAGACATTAGTGAACCTGATGGGTTTTCCCCGACAATCATTAGACTCTTAATTCCAGATTATTTTCCTCCCTCTGTTTTTAATTGAATTCAGATTCCACCATCTGCCATGGTGAGATTTGAACTCGGGTCCCCAGAACATGTTCTGTGGAAGGGTCACCAGACCCTTAACGTTAACTCTGATTTCTCTTCATAGATGCTGCCAGACCTGCTGAGCTTTTCTAGCAACTTCTGTTTTCATTTCTGATTTGCAGCATCCACAGTTCTTTCGGTTTTTATTTTCCCAGAACATTACCTGGGTCTCTGGGTTAACAATTCAGTGATAATACCATTAGGTTACCACCTACCCTCAAAACTTAAAGTCATCTGCATTTAAATTAAGAGATAGCAAGAACTGCAGACGCTGGAGTCAGAGATGACACAGATTTTCTGAAGAAGGATTCCGACCCGAAACGTCAGCTTTCCTGCTCCTCTGATGCTGCCTGGCCGGCTGTGTTCCTCCAGCTCCACACTGTGTTATCTCTGCATTTAAATTAAGACCTGCATTTTATCTGACATAAAAACAATGAATGGTGAAAACATTTACCAGGTTGGGTAACATCTGTGGAGAGAGAAATAGGATGATCTTTCATCAGAACTGGGGAAAGTTAAAGATGAAATTGATTTTTAACAAAGGGTCAGTGATGGAAAAAGCAAAGGAAGGTCTGTGATAGGTTTGAAGATAAGAGAGAAGGATTGATAGAGTTAATCTTCCGGGGCTAAATAAAAGATCTACCTAGAGCTGGACAAAAAAATGCAACAGAAAGCAAACACAACTGGGCTAGAGATTAAAGTCTGCTATAGCTAAAAAGTGACTGTAGAGTGCCTGATGAAATGATGAGGTGCCGTTCCTCAAATTTACATTGACCCTTCCTGGAACCATGCAGTGGGCTGAGGATAGGGTTGACAGTCTAGGTGCAATGTGGAGAATTAAAATTACAGGCTATCAGAAGCTCAGGGTCATGCTGGTGGACCATACAATGGTTTTTATCTGCACTGGCTGAAGGACATCCCTGACAGGTAGGATGAGTAAAAACATTTTTCTGCCCTTTTACAGAACTGGCACAAATACTAGTCAGTTGGTCTGCCATAGGCTGTGTACATTGGATAACCAAACATTGTGCATTGAAAATTATCTCAAAATACAAAGCGTCATTCAGCCAGCAGGACCATTTTTCATAAGGTTTCCGGCGAGAAATTTATGACTTATATTTTTGAACAAAAATCTTTCAATTGGGTTTAAGTTTCTGTTGCATGTTGAACATTATTTTCTTGCATGTTGTGGTTGAATGAAGTCTTTATAATTCAGTATTATGCTGTCTGTGAGGACAAAATATTTCTCACAGCACGGTGGCACAGTGGTTAGCACTGCTGCCTCACAGCGCCAGGGACCCGGGTTCAATTCCAGCGTTGGGCGACTGTCTGTGTGGAGTTTGCACATTCTCTGCACGTCTGCGTGGGTTTCCTCCCACAGTCCAAAGATGTGCAGGTTAGGTGGATTGGCCATGCTAAATTGCCCGTAGTGTTCAGGGAGGTGTAGATTAGGTGGGTTATAGGGGGATGGGTCTGGGTGGGATGCTCTGAGGTTCGGTGTGGACTTGTTGGGCCGAAGGGCCTGTTTCCACATTGTAGGGATTCTATGATTTCTTTCCTTATGTCTCATAATTCTATTTTTTGAGTTTCCAAAATGATTTATGAAAGAAATGTGAAAAATTTACATTTTCACTGGCTATTTCGTCTATGACATAAAGGATTTGAATGTCAAAGGTTAAATCAATTTCTACATGTAATGAGACCCTACTTATCAGTAAAGATAACTCAAGTATGACTGAGTTGGTAATTGGAAACACTTCAACCTTAAGCTGAGTTTATTAGGTGATGTTACAATTTTGTATTTAGATTTGTATCTCTTAATCATTATGGACCCCAATTTTGACTATGCATAGAACACCATGTATATAATGCCTGCTGTTCTGCCATTAACATTGCAGAGACTTTCAAATGGATCAATTGATCCCAACGATGAGGTCAGCCAGGTTGTGGAGATGCAGGATTTACTGGAGAAACAGAACTTTGAGGTGACCCAGATGAAAGAACGTCTGTCTGTACTATCAGCACGTGTGGCAGAGCTGGAGGAAGATCTGGACACTGCCAGGAAAGATCTGATCAGATCAGAGGAAATGAATAACAAGTATCAGCGAGACATCAGAGAGGTGAGGTGTGATCTCATTCAAATGGTCAAAATTTAAATGTGCTATATTTCTGTGCATTGAGTGAAAAATGTTTTCATCGGAAATGTTAACAAAATTTTACAACTGTTTGCATTTTTTGTAATTGGCCTAGTTGTTCCTATTTTGAGTATCCAGAATCTTCAGTGTAAAGACTTTTTCAGGTATATATAGAAACTACCAATAATTTATTATTGAGAATTTTTCCCCAGTAATGCGGTGTTAGGTAATTAGATCAAAATATGATTAAACATTCCATAAACCTCACATATATACTTGATTCCATATCACTGCATGCTTAATGTTGCTGCCTTTAATTACTAGAAGATCAAACATATTCTGAATTTTGCTTTCCCCCTACCATCACAATTATTTGAGTACCACCATTTACTAGGGCACACCATTCACAGACCAAAAAAGTGACAGGCCTGTTGTTCAGAGTCTGATGAGGTCATTTTGAACAGGTCAGAATAGAGTACGATAATGGTAAGGATTCACTGTCCCTTTCAATGCTGAAGAATTTTCATATTCCAAGTTCATATTTGGCATTCTTGTTGTGGTGAATAGACAGTGAAAGAGGGGTAGACTCCCTCAATCGCTTTGTAATCCTGAACATTGAACTCAGATTTTTCTTGCTCCTTGTGTTTGGATCCTTTGATTATTCCCATTATTGCACGCAAGTGCTCTATCACGGAAGCAGGAAGCTTTCTATTGTTAATACCTCCACTAGACCACAGCTCTTTAACCAGTCATTAGGAAATGCATGAGGAAAATCCAGATGACCAACCAACAATTATTCTACTATCTGCAAGACCTTTAGCTTAACCATTTTCCATGAAAACGATTTATACAAAGCTGGGATTGGGAACTTGTCATGACATAAAGTAGCCTCGTTCCTCTAGGTACAGTGAAATCATAAGCACTACAAAACCTTGCTATGTCTACAACAGAGAAATCTGATTATTACCCCAGTTTTAACCTACACCAGAGCTTTACAGCTGTGGACGTGCTCAGAAGTAAATGCCCGTGTGGCCAAACCACAGACTAGTTACCTGACTGTCCATGTAAAACTTCAACTCACCTTTTGGATTCCAGGGCGAAAGCAGAAAACTTTGGAGCTGTGGGTCTCTAGCCATAGAAAGGTACCAAGAGAGGTAATAAGAAATAAGTAGTGTTGAGGTTTGACCCCAGGTTAAAGTCCAACACGTTTATTTGAAATCACAAGCTTTTGGTGCATGAAGGGGCTGAACCCCGAAAGCTTGTGATTTCGAGTAAACCTATTGGACTATAACCTGGTGTCGTGTGATTTTTGTCTTTATCCACCCCAGTCAAACACTGGCACCTCCACATCAGTTTTGACCTGAACTGTCCAGTGTACTGGATGACGATGATGTACCATGACCTAACTGATGTTGTTGTGCTTGAACATCGGAATTCATTTCCTCAGCAGCCTCCACACTTTTAAGTGAGTGACAAAATTTATCGGCTAAGCAATTTCGGTGATTTTAGGGAGTGTTGTTGATTCTGAGTCACAGATCTCAAGCTGGTAAAGAAACTGATGATTTCGGAATGTCCCAGTGTGCTCCATGACCAAAAAAAAATTTGTGTTTGAAGTGCATTCGCTGTTGTTATTCAGAGAAACATGTAGCAAGGAGTCAGTGAGCCATGAGGTAAATTGCCAATTATCCTTTTTAATTGTGATAATTGAGAGAGAAATATTGGCTCAGGGACTAGGGGAAAAGTGCCTCAACTTCTCTTTATATGATACCTTTGGCATTTGTTCACCCAGTTAAGGACATCTCATATAATGCAGACCCTAGCTCAGTGCTGCACTGAAGTGTCACCTTTGATTGTCAAGGGGCTTGAATCCATAACCTTCTGGTCTGAGATGAGAGTGAACCAGTTTTGTGGTGCCCTGATGTTAATTTAACACACACACTTTTGTTGGTTTTAGGCAATGGCACAGAAGGAGGATATGGAAGAAAGAATCACAACACTTGAAAAGCGTTATTTAGCTGCACAGAGAGAGTCCACGTCAGTGCACGATCTTAATGACAAACTTGAAAGTGAACTCGCGAATAAGGAATCTCTACACCGCCAGGTAAAATGCTTTTAGTTGCTAAAACAATTAATGTGGATATTAAAGCTATGTATTTGGCTTTTTCCCTTCAAACACGTAACAATGAAGTGACCATCACTCCAACAGTCTGGCATGTTTTCAGTGAAATGTTCAGGATAGCTGGATGAAATAGATGAAGCTATTATAATATATATGCACTCTAAGAAACCATTTCTCCTCTTTCTCTGCTTCAATACAAAGAGAGCAGTGACTTGCCTGACAGCTTTTGTAAGTAATCTGTACAGGGCGAGTTAGGTTAACTCTGCCCCTCAGTGAAAAACATGCTTGTCCATTCCCCGATAACCTGCCGAAGATTGAAAATGCATTTTAAAATAAATCACTGATTTTATCATACGTTCTGCCACAGTGCATAAGTGTACTCACCTTCTATAGCATGAGGCTGACTAGTCAGCAGCACTTTTAATGAGAGAATGCCCATGTCAACAGTGTTCCACATGAATCTGCATGATTAATGTAATCCAGGGATTACAGTCTAAGGACATGGGAAAGGCCATTTAGGACTGAGATAAACTGAAATTTCTTCACCCAGAGAGTGGTGAGCCTGTGAATTCACTGTCACAGAAAGCAGTCGAGGCCAAACCACTG
The DNA here is from genome assembly GCF_021869965.1 of Rhincodon typus. Taxonomy (NCBI): domain Eukaryota; kingdom Metazoa; phylum Chordata; class Chondrichthyes; order Orectolobiformes; family Rhincodontidae; genus Rhincodon; species Rhincodon typus. The sequence goes on from NC_063356.1 coordinate 22,404,943, forward strand.
ACTGTTTTCAAGAAGGAGTCGATAGTTCTTAGGGCTAAAGGGATCAAAGGGTACGGGACAAAAGTGGGAACAGAATACGAAGTTGGATGATCAGCCATGATCACGTTGAATGGAGGAGCAGGCTCAAAGGGCTGAATGGCCTTCTCCTGTTCCTATTTTCTGTGTTTCTATGAATAGGGCAGCCAACTTGGAGGCATGGGGTCAGTGACAGATTCAAACCAATATTGTGGTTTAAATCTTTAGTCAGTTAATTGCCACCTGCTGTTGCTTATCGTTTTTAAATTGCCACCACAAATTGTTTCTGAACCACTAAACATTTTGATTACATGGTGTTTACAGGGGGTCTGTGTAGGTGTGTGAAGATTCTGTCATGTGACTGCACTTGTTCTCTGCGTGGTTTATGCTTTGGGGTGAAGAGGTGGTCTTGATGCTCAGCTTTGAATGAAGAAATTCCCCTTTTTTGTCATCGTCTTGATTTTGGATTGCTGATGCTGGCTTCTTTCTGCTCCAGTACTGCCGACCTGCCTTCCCCCTAGAAGTAATGTAATGTGTTGAATGGGTTATATTGAGTGGATCTGGGAGAAGTGGTCCCAGATCACTCTTTACTGTTTAAGCTCAAGTCAAAGAGAAAATATCATTTGTCCTATTGGCACTTCAGATGCAAATGTAGTTTGCATAATTCCTGCCTACTTCTAAAGTTAGAAAACAAGTTATCATTGTTAAAAATTACAGCATTTTGTTTGGAAAGAACAATAGATGGAGAACAAAAATGAAACAGGTGGCAGGTTGGATGTGCTATTTTAATCATTGAGAGATATTTTCCTCTGTCTGTTAATTTTAATCATTGAGAGATATTTTCCTCTGTCTGCTAATTTTAGTTGTGGAAGTAAATGCAAAGTGTTGTACTTTGCTTGACAGCTCCAGACTCCATCACCAGCATTCATTATAAATAAATAGATAAAATGCAGAATTTAATAATGTCAAGTTGCACTGCAGGATTTAATGCTTACTGTTTTCAAATGTATAATAAATTAATTGACTAACTTCACTTAACATCCTTCATCTATTAAAACGTGATGAAATGCAAATGATGATTAAATGCTAGTGGTATAAAAATAGCACCTGTATTTTGCTTCCTTTCAAGTTTTTCTCTGCTGTTTAATATACAGATGATGCAAGTTATGAGGCATATAATTTTACTTGTTTTTTTGTTTTCATTTTCAAATAGAATGGAAAGAGGTGAGGTGAAAGGGCTGGAGGTGGTCCATGCTGGTTTAATGCACAACGTGGGTATGTTTCACTGTCTCAGTCATTGCTTAGTTCAGGATCTATGTCTCAACCAGATCTTGAAGCTAAGGGGAGAACCCAGTGCTTCACTCAAGAATAAAGGGACAATTGGCATTAATTAGATGAGACTCCGACAGACCACCACATCAGATTAAGAAGTAGCGCTTGCAAATGCTGGAGGAGAAATTTCTGGTTCCAGGCTCAATTGTAGAAAGTCAGCGATGAAATAAGAAACAATGGTTTAGGGTATAATTGAATTTTTAAATAAAGCCTTGTTTTAGTTCTATCTACATTAATGAAAAGTAATCAAATTTAAACAATGTTACATAGAATAGTTTTTAATACTTAAAGCACAAATTTTAAACTTAAAATGACACTTCAGATTGATTTGTATGATGCAAATGCTTGATAGATTCAACTAATTAAGGGATTGGCTTGGGTGGTTAACACAGTAGGCTGTGGCTTTTTCACTGAGTACTACCTGCCTCATTGCAGAAAAGGGAAAGAAGCAGAATGCATGTTACTGTAACACTCGTGCACTAGCAACTCATAGTTTTCTTTTATATAGAGTGAAGAGAAGAATCGACATATCCAGGAACTGTTGGAGCTGGCTGAGCAAAAGCTACAGCAGACAATGAGGAAGGCTGAGACATTGCCTGAGGTGGAGGCTGAACTTGCACAACGGGTCGCAGCTTTAACCAAGGTGTGTGCTGTCAATGTGGTAACCAGTCTTCCAATAGGAAGGAACCTCTCCTAACGAAGCCTATAAGAGCCCTTTTTTAACCCTTGATTCAGTTTTTTTTTTGTTATATGCCAGCAGATAAATATTTTTGAACGGAATCCAAGACCACTTTTCTTAGTTTAAGCTATTTTTGAGTTAACCACATTTCATAGAACTCTCACATGACTGGTTACCAGCTCTCCATATTTCTACAACCAGTCCTCACCCTATTAGCCTTTAAATAATATCTCAATCACCTCTTCTTTTGCTCCATTGGGTCTCAGGCATCCCTTTAAACCTTATTAGATAATAACATTTTTCATCCCTCTTTCAAAAGATTTTTGAGTTTGTGTTTCTTGGTTTGGGATTTGAAGAATGAAATATAGTGACCTACTTCAATATTTTGAGGGAAAAAAAAGAGAAAGAGCACTCTGGTGATGAAGAGAAAGCACAGGCTCTGGCTGTGATATTTCATGCTTCGTGTGAAGCTTTGAACCTAACTAATTAAGGGCTTGTCACTCATTTTGCAGTTGATATAGCTGCAGAGCTTCACTTCATTAGATTCTCTAAAAGCACTTTTGTTCTGATTGACTAAAACTGTCCATTTAAAGTTGGTTGCAAATATCTCTACACGACAGATGATGTAATGCTTAACACCCTTAGTGGAGACATTTTCCCAGCCGCCCTCATATCTCTGTATCTTTCTTACAATTTCAGCTCAGAATAATAAAGATTTGATTTAAGCAGTTGGAGTACTCAAGTACTCTCATTTGTAACTTGGTGCTAATTTACAACTTCAAGAGATGCTGCTGATGTTGCTGCTTGTAGCTACTCCTACCAGGAAATCTACTGTAACATATGCCATGTTTGTCTGGCTTGTACCATCCTCAGAAATCCATTGTAGATAGTCTGCAACTGTTCTAACATTTGTCATTTAGCTACACCGAGATCGATCCCTTTTTCTGTTACCCTCCACTTTGCACTCTAGCAGAGATTTCTGCAACTGTCCAGCTTTGACCAGTTGGCCAATATACTGACATTTTTTTCTGATGAAGGGTCTAGGCCCGAAACGTCAGCCTCTCTGCTCCTATGATGCTGCTTGGCCTGCTGTGTTCATCCAGCCCTGCACCTTGTTGTCTCGGATTCTCCAGCATCTGCAGTTCCTACTATCTACTGACATTTTATCTTCTGTATGCCACATTTTAGCATTCTTTCTGCTGTTGCGATTTCAAGTACCTCTTCCATTTTTCTTATGATCTTTATATACAATTTAAGCAAACACAATAGCATCCACATTTTGAAGGATTCTATTTCCTCCCTCTGTTGGGACTGTATTATAGACCCCCAAATAGCCAGCTGTACTAGAGAAGCAGATGTGTAGAGAGATTGCAGATACCTATAGGAATAATAGAGTAGTATTGGTTGGGGGTTTTAATTTCCCCTGGATTGACATGGGCCACCCAGAGTGTAAAAGGCCTGGACAGGGTGGAATTTGTCAAATGTGTCCAAGAAAGTTTCCTAAACCAATACGTAGAGGGCCCTAGTTGGGAGAGTGCAACACTGGACCTCAATTTAAGAAAGGAGGTTGGGCAAGTGACTGAAGTGTCAGTCGGAGAGCACTTTGAGTCCAGTGACCATAACTCTCTTAGTTTTGACACAGTTATGGAAAAGAAAATAGGACAGGTCCACAGGTGCTGAACTGAATCAGGGCCATCTTTGGGGCCATTTGGCAGGATCTAGCAGAAGTCGATTGGGTGAGTCTGTTTGAAGGAAAAGGAACAATCGTCAAATGGGAGGCTTTTAAAAGTGTGATATCAAGAGTCCAGAGACAGTATGTCCCTATGAGGGTGGAGGGTGAAGGGAAAAGCTGGCAGGTTTAGGGATCCCTGGCTGACGAGGGAATTTTGAGGCTCTGGTCAGGAAAAGAAAGAAGGTATACATTGGGTTTAAGCTAGTAGGTTCAAGTGAATTGCTAGATGATTATAAAAGTGTAGGAACACACTCAGGAGGGAAATCAGAAGAGTAAAAAGAGGGTATGAGATTGATCTGGCAGATAGGGTTAAAGAAAATCCCAAGAGGTTCTATAGCTATATTAAGAGCAAGAGGGTGGCTAGGAAGAGAATACAATCCCTTAAAGATCAACATGGCCGTCTATGTGTGGAGCCACAGAAGATGCGGGAGAATTTTAATGAATATTTCTCCTCATTGTTTAATGAGGAGAGAAACATAGATGCTAAGGAAATAAAGGAAACAAGTGGGGATGTTTTGGACCATATACTTACTACCAGAGAGGAGGTGTTTGCAGCCTTAAAGTGCATTAAGGGGGATAAATCCCCCAAGCTTGATCAAGTTCATCCTTGGACATCACAGGCCAGTGAGTCTGATGTCAGTGGTAGGCTAGTTATTGGAGAGGATACTGAGGGATAGGATCAACCGACATTTGGATAGTCAAGGTTTGATTAGGGATAGTCAGCGTGGATTTGTGCGCGGGAAGTCATGTCTGACAAATCTTTTAGAGTTTTGCAAAGAGGTAACCAAGAGGATGAATGAGGTTAGGGCAGTGGATGTTGTCTATATGGACTTTAGTAAGGCCTTTAACAAGGCCCCACACAGCAGGCTAGTCATGAAGGTTAGGTGGCATGGGATCCAGGGAGAGCTAGCTAATTGGTTTCAAAATTGGCTTATTAGTAAGCTTGTGGATGATACAAAATCAGGAGGTATTGTTGATAGTGAGGAAGGTTATTAAGAATTACAGAGGGATCTTGATCAGATGAGGAAGTGGATCAATACAGATGTGTGAGGCGTTGCACTTTGAAAAGTCAAACCAAGTAGGACTTATACAGTAAATGGTAAGGCCCTGAGGGATATTGTGGAACAGAGGGACCTAGGAATACAAGTACATAGTTCGTTGAAAGCGGCGTCACAGGTATACCGGGTTTTAAAGAAGGCGTTTCGCATGCTGGCCTTCATCAGTCAAGGCATTGAGTATAGGAGTTGGGATGTTACATTATAGTTGTACAAGTTGGTGAGGCCACACTTGGAGTATTGTGTACTGTTTTGGTCACCCTGTTAGAGGAAAGACATAGTTGAACTGGAAAGTGTGAAAAATAGATGTATGAGGATGTTGCCAGGACTAGTAGGCCTGAGTTATAGGGAGAGGTTGGCCAGGATAGTGTATTTTTCCTTGGATAGTAGGAGAATGAGGGATGACCTTATTGAGGTGTATAAAATCATGAGGGGCATAGATAGGATGTATTCATATAATCTTTCTGCCAGGGATGGGGAATTGAAAACTGGAGGGCATAGGTGTAAGGTGAAAGGGAGAAGATGTAATAAGGAATTGAGGGGCAACCTCTTCACGCAGACAGTGGTGCGTATATGGAATGGGCTGCCGGAGAAAGTGGTTGAGGCAAGTACAATAGCAACATTAAAAAAAAATTGTATGGCTACATGGATGGGAAGGGTTTAGAGGGATATGGACCAAATGTGGCAATTGGAACTAGCTGAGTGGTCAGCATGGGCCAGTTTGGGCTGAAGAGCCTGTTTCCATGCTGTATTACTCTGCCTCTATTTTCTTCCACAAATCTTTAATTATTGTCCAGGTTTCTGAGGTGCAGGCAAGTGGGTAGAATTAGCATCTTAAAAGTTTTCCTTTGTTACAAGGTTATTTTGTTTTTGTAAACACATCTTCACAAAATTACATATAGCTATGTCTATCCTTCTTCCAACTTCTGCATCACATTTGCACTCTTCTGTTGTCATTTGCTCCAAATCGACACACTTATTCATGTGTCTCGGTGGGATGCCAACCACTTAAGTTTTCAGCCTAATTTTTTCTCATGTCTTTCTTCTAATGACTTATTTTTGTCATTCTGGTGTTTGAGTTTAATCCATATTCTAAACATCTAGTTTTTATTTGATCAGTGATATTTTGTAGGACCCTTCTGATTCTGCCTGCGTAGCTGTATTCCCAGTGCACACAAGTATGTTATGTGCTTGTTTTCAGTTTCTATCAGATGTTATTCTTTGAATATCTGTCTGTGCACAGCCCCATTGTACACCTCTCTGGTTAATGTATGTCTGATTCTCTGTCTTCTAGCCTGATGTGTGCTATTCTGTCCCACTAGAGACTCAGGAAAAATCTTACATCTTTCTTCTAGACATCACGTTTCAGCAACATGTCTCTTTGGGTGCTAAACAGGATTGGGTTTTTTCGTCATCTATGAAGCATATGTAAATATTCTTGTTTACTTTGAGATATTTACCCATGATATTTTTTTAAAGTAAATTCAAGTATGAAAATCTTAGTGTGTACAATCAGAATAATCAGTTCTCAGAACAAGAAACAGAAGTCAAATGCAATATCTTGGAAGAAGCATACGACATGCTGGAAAGGGCCTGTTGGCAAAAGGGAAAATGAAAAAAATGAAAGGACTGGATATTGCATGACATCCTAGCAATGATGACAGAGAGGAGATACAACTGAGTATGATCATATTGAAAGTAAACAATGTACGTGAGGCAGGCTAAAGAGACGTGGTATGATGAGTTGTGTAAAGTAGTATTGGAGATGGAAAGAAATCACAAAATGAGAGTTATGCAGGAGAAGATGAAATCTTTGACAGATAGTGAGAATGAGATCACAACAGATTTTTTTCTAAAAGACACAGATAGCAAAATATTGTTTGAAAGGGCTGCAGGAGCAGAACAATGAGCAAAATATGTGAGTTGTGCAATAATTCTAATCAAGGGAATCCTCAAGATATCGAGGCAAGTGATGATATTAGAGGTAAAGAATGCTTTGAACTTGTTGAGTGCCAGAAAAGCTCTAGGAATAAATGAAGCCACAATAGAACATGTAAAAGCCCTTGGAGAAACAGAATTAGAAGAGATGACACAAGTTTGTGATCAAATTACGTACCGAAGGATAAATTCCAAGTAACTTCAGGCATTCATTATGTTACTTAAGAAACTTAAAGCAATAGAGTGCTATCAGTTTAGAACTCTGAGCTTAGTGAGTCATCTCATTAAAGTGACTTTGAAAATCATAATAGAAGGAAATAAGACACATCTGAAGCCAAGATTAGTGAACAGTCTTGATTTAAGCATGGAGTAGAACAACAGAGGGAATGTCTTACCTAATAACGATCATCAACAAATATCAAGAAGCAAACAAGAATATTTATATATACGTCATGCCGTACTCTGAATCGAAAAATCTTTCAAAAATTCCCTTGTGATCTTTATTCCTATGCTGAATTGGGAAGTGATTAGGATTTCTAAAGGAAACTCCCCCCCCCATGTCCTGGGATAGTAGGAACTGCAGATGTTGGACAATCCGAGACAACAAGGTGCAGAGCTGAATGAACACAGCAGGCCAAGCAGCATCATAGGGTCTAGGCCCGAAACGTCAGCCTTCCTGCTCCTATGATGCTGCTTGGCCTGCTGTGTTCATCCAGCTCTGCACCTTGTTGTCCCCCCATGTCCTGCTAGCTTTTATAGTTGTCTCTGCAAAATGATAATTCACATGTAGCTCTTAACAAGTACTTGCCAGCTTCAACATTGCCTACAGTGCAAGTGGCATTGAAAACTGCAGGGGGTAATTCATGTGTAAAGTTCACTATTGAGCACCAATAGTTAACAATAAAATGGCAGTCCTGTCATTATTTTGGTGCTCTTCCTTCCCAAGAATATTGAAGGCAAGTTGTCTATTGTTTATGTTCCTTAAATCTCTGAACTGTCTGTGAATGCCTTCCAATTTCTTTCTCTGAAGGATGGATTAGATAGTTGTTGGATGAATGAGAAAGCAATAAATTGTATGCTGAATTGTACTGTAACAGACACAGCTATAAAGCATATGTTGTGGGGAGATGATCGGTAAGACCCTTTATCTGTGAGACCATAAAAATAGGTTTCTGTGATGGTGCAGCAAACAGCATTATAGTAATAAATGTAGCATTTTTAAACATTTTCTTATTGTAAATCAGCTAAGCTACTAAATTAATCAACAACAGGATTTAACATTAAAATGAAACTCCTCTGCATTCACTGATCTGTTCTTTTCTTTCTTCCTTTTTCTACACTCCTTCCTATTTCAGCTTCAAACTCATTTATCCTTTTCCTTTAAATTGAAATGATAATTTACTTGGCATCCCCTCTTCCCCCATTCATACATTTTGGATGAGGAAGAAACTTCAAACAAAAAGTGCAGAGATAAACTAGCTTTAATGTCTGCTTTTCTAGCTTACAAAAAGCCTAATCAAAAATGTTTGGGTGGTCACCAACATTACATGTAAGTTTTTTGGTTTTGTGCATGCTTTTCTTTTAATGCATTGAATCTTTAATTGGTTTTGTATGGGTGCCCATGCAGTGTTCAATCTGCAACAAGCTCTGTGTGATAACATGGCAACAGGTTGCTGTACAACATAGCACTCTCTCAGCTTAGTGGGAATGCCAGTGGTCAGCTTGCCAGAACAATCTTTGCAACAAAGATTGTGCCACAACAAGGAAATGTTTTGCTGCAAATGAGTGAACTCATCAGTGGCATGTGCTGTCAGCAGGCTGCCTAGCAGTAGCTCAGAAAGGCATTTTGCAGCATTGCCTGATGAAAGCCCTGATCACCTCCATCGGAAGGACAAGGGCAGCAGCAGGTACATGGGCAAACTATCATTTACAAACTCTCCTACAAGGCATACACCATCCTGGCTTAAATACGTGTCAAATCCTGGAAATAGTAACCCAACCGTACTGTGGCCCATGTAGGAAATCAATCCACAATTGCAAAGGTACAGGGCTCCTTCTTCCCAAGGGCAATTAGGGAAGGCTGATTAATGCCTGTCTCACCCAACGACACCCGTGGCTTGAGAATTATTAGTGAAAATATGTTCAACAGCATTCTTGAGGATAAAGTATAAGGTGCTAGGTTCACAGTTTATTCAATGTTTTTAAGCTGACAGATTTTCAACAACGTGTTATTAATTGTATTCAAGACCATTTCAGTACCCAAAACTTGTGGAGCATTATTGTTCAGAGCCTTACAATGACGTTCAATTTTCAAATAGACTGGATTTTCCAATGGCTAGGTAGTTGATACTGTAGGTGGGAGTTCCAGTGAAACCCCACTGTAACAGATTCTGAGGGAATTGCCCAAGAAATTGAAGACTCCACTGGACAATTCCCCAACACTTCTTGGAACCTTCTAAAAGTATCCATTTAAACCAGAGAATTTGCAGAGTTTTGCTGCAGCTAGTACTCACTCGGAAAGGTTAAACAATGAAAAGCTGAGTCTAATGCCTGACTAACTATTAATCTGACGCCCTAATTTACCCCGCACCTCTGACTAACTGTTAACCTGACCCGTCCCAATGCAGCCCACGCCACCCATCCCCCACTCTGACTGCACCTCTTCCACAATCCTTGCACCCTCCAGACCTTGACATGAAACCCCCTCTCCTCCAGCACCCAGCACCTACCATCTCCCCCATCAGGACCTGACATTTGCTGTCTCCACTCAGCACCTCATGTCCTGTATTAAATCACAGAATGTGGCAACTAATTTTGGAGGACCAGTTTCGAGGTGGTCACCAGAGATGCAGACAGAGAGGTCCAGGAAGGAGAGGGAGGTATCGGAGATGGTCTAGGTGAATTTGAGGTTGGGGTGAAAGGTGTTGGTAAAGTTGATGAACTGTTCAAGCTCCTCGTGGGAGCACGAGGCAGCGCCAATACAGTCATCGATGTAACGGAGTAAGATGTGGGGGATAGTGCCAGTGTAGCTGCGGAAGAGGGATTATTCCACGTATCCTACGAAGAGGCAGGCATAGCTTGGGCCCATGCGTGTTCCCATGGCCACTCCCCTAACTAATGTTGTGGATAACAGAGGCAAGATTTGCCTCCCTTTAACTGTTCTGCACTTAGAGGACAAAGAGGACCGAGGCACACTGTGCATTTCTGTAGGATCAATGATTGCAATCTCATGCTAGAAATGCAGAGATCTTTCTTAATGTATAAAAAGTAGGAGCAGAATGGCTATCAGACCATGATTGCCATTCCTTGGAAAATCGACCCAATATTTGTACTGTTTTAATTGAATTTGCATTATATTCTTGCTAATTCATTGACAAGAACTGTCTTTGTCAGGAAATAAATAATAAGAAGTTTCCATAGTTAAGGTATTGATTGTTTTCAGAGCAAGAAATTTCACACACGGAATCAAAGTGCTTGATGGAGTTCCAAGGTTGAAATGCTTATTGATCTTGTGCTGGTGCCTGCACTTTTGCTGTTAGATGAGCATTAAATTTATATAACGGTATCTATCTGAAATAGATAACTCGTTTAAACAGCTGGCACTGCCATAATTGTCTGAAAGACTTCCTTCTTTCCAAAGCATGCAATGCTTCCGCTAAACCCATTTAATCCAGTCATGGTCCAAGCCATTACAATTTAGAGCCTTGTTAATTTAACCAGAGTAAACACATCTATATTTATCACAAAAATTGATTTGCACAGCTTTCATACATCAATTGTTAGTAATGCAATCAATTCAATTCACTTTCTTTCTACATTTAAAAGATGTTGGCATTGATCCTGGGCAAAATCAAATGTTTGAGGATAACCACAGACTTGAGAAACATTCAGCTGTTCGCTCAGTATCTGTTGGGGTTTTGGACAAGTATAAGAATTTGCAGTTAAATTAACTCTTCCTCCTCAGCTGCTGACTGATGAGCTCAGCATTTCCAGCAGTTTCTGTTTCTACATTTATGGCTTTTATCGCAGTACATTTTTGTTCTTCTTGCTGTTCTGCAGAGTTTGGGTTAGACACCTGTCATTCCTTATTTCCTGTTTTGCTTTACTTTCAATTTCATTATTGGTCAGTGGACAGGATAAGATGCAAATACTGTGTACATTTAGAACAGAGCATAATCTCTTGGGAAAACAGCAGAGTTTTTAATAATCTGCAGAAGCCATTGCTATTCCGAAATGTGATTTTGAATTAGGTGTAATTACTTTTAAGTTTTAACCACAAAAGATTGTTATGGGCCAGACCAAAACCCTTTAAATATATGAAGAAGATAACCTGGACCATAACTTTCTCTTGTTTTAATTACAAGTGCCAAGTGTTGTGTTCCAGGTGCAATTCGATTGGTCAAACTACCAGACTTGAAGCAAAACACACTTTATTCATGCGCTATAGTTAAAATACAACAAAAGAAAGAATTGGAATAACTTAACTCAATTGGAAAACTTAACAGAATACTAGATTACTTAACTACTAGACAGTAACTGTTCCAATATAGTAACATCCCATAAACACACCCTTGGCAATGATAAATTCAGTAAAAATAGATTGTGACATATGCAATTCTAGCAGCAGGAAGAGAACTCCAGCTTTTAGTTATAATAGAGAGAGGAAAACCAACTTCCATATCCAGCTTCAAGACCCCAGCAACTGCAGAAAGCTAAAACTAAAAAAAAATCCTGGTTCAGTGGAAGCTTGACCCCACCCATTCAGGCTGCTTCTATTGTTCCAACTTAAAAAAAACCTAAGGCATCATTAGCTGTTTACTTTATTAGCTTTGGAGCAGACTGCTCATTACCTCTATCCTAATTTTCCTTCACTAATAAAAGGACCAAATACACCTCTTAAAGCCATAATATCGTGACAAGATGTTATATCAAACTATGAATTCCTTGGGAAGAAACAGTAAAATTCAACAATGTGCATTCTGAAGAGGAAATGTACATGCCCTGTTAAAACATGATTTTCTTCATTCTCTTTCACAACTTCCTCTGCTAGTGTATATGTGTATAAAAGCCTTAAGTGGCCAACATATACATTGCAACCTTCAATACACTACAGTCTGAAAGATAGAGGAAGGTGTGGAGTCTTTCTCTGAAGTGACCAGTAATAGCTGCAGTCATTATTGTGCAGAAGCCAATGACATTACGTAGACGTATTATTGTGTGGTAAGAGGTGATTAGGGTTGGGGAAGAAGTTATAATTTTATGAAGGAGTGAACAGAAGATGTGCGTTTTTAACTGTGTAATTCTGAGAAGAATTCTGATTAAATTGAATTGTGCATGGCTTCAAAGGCAAACACCTTATGCTTTTTAACATAACAAGATACCTGATTATCACTGCTGAGATCTGGTACATTTATTGGCAATCTCTTGGGTTGAGTATGATTGCCTTCCATAAGGACATCTACTTGTGGATCCTCAAATGACTGAAGAGGCCAATCAGGGATCCACAGATTCCATTGCAGTGTGGGAATTGGTGAGTGTTCATGGTGGTTGGAGTTGGTGGTAGGTGGGCCTTCCTGATATTCTGTCTGTCCTTCTATTCAATGGCATGGCGGAGATCATTTCCATGGCATATATGAACCTGATGGTTCTTCAGTGATTCTGGTTTGTAACCATGTCCACCCAGTTGTTGATGTCAATGTGGAGTTTCTTCAGGTTGGTCCAGATGTTATCATTGAAGTGTTTCTTTTGGCCACCGGGGCATGCTGACCTTCCTTCAGCAGCAAGTACATGATATGTTTTGGTAGACATGCGTTGGGCATTTGGATTTTGTGGCTGGTCCATCAGAATTGTTGTTGAATTATGGTTCTGGTGATGCTGGCTACGTTGGCCTCTCCCAAGACACTGGTGTTAGTGCGCTTGTCTTCCCAAGTGAAGCACGGGATTTTTCATAGGGATCTCTGTGGAGTTGTTCCAGTGCATTAAGGTGTCTACTGTAGGTAGTTCACGTTTCAGCTCCATATGGCAGTGTGGGAAGGATAACTGAGTTTGAAGGCCAGAAGTTTAGTCTGGACCCATCAATTATGGTCTTCAAACACCACTCTTCGGAGTCGGGCACAGGCTCCACTGGCACAGCACAGAGGGTGTTGTATTTCTGCAGTGATGTTGGCCTGGGAGGAGAGAAGGCTGTCGAGATATGGGAAGTGATCCACATTTTCAGGGGATGGTTGTTAACCCTTACTGTTGGAGGGACTGGAGGATGGTGGTTGATGGAGTACCAGTGTTTTTTTTATGTTAAGGGTAAGGCATAGGAGCTTATACCTTGGCAAAGTCATCCAAGATGCTCTGCAGATCTTCCACAGAGTGTGCAGCGATGGTGTTGTCATCAGCATACTGAAAATCCAAAATGGAAGTGGTGGAGACCTTTGGCTTGAAACTATTATGGTTGAACAGCATGTCGTCCATACGATAAATGATCTGAATTCCCTTGGGCATGTTTTGGCCAGTGAGATGGAGGATGGCAACAATGGAGATGGTGGACAGGGTGAGTACGATGATGCAGCTGTGCATAATCCCTGTCTCTGCAGTGAAAGGTGCACACTCTAGTCCACAGTTGCTAAGCACTGTAGCAGACATGTCATCATGCAGCAGTCTCTGCATCCTGAGCATCCTGCCCATGAGGGCAGTCATATCATGATCGTATCCACTTGAGACCCTGATGGTTAACTGTGTCAGAGGCCTTGGTTAGATCAGTGAAGGCCAGGTAAATTGTTTGTTTCTGTTCCTCACAATTTTTGTTTTGTAATTGACGTGCTGTGAAGATCATGTCTCTTGTTCCTCTGGATGAGTGGAAGCTACACTGTGATTCAGGGAGGTTTTACTCCGATAACAGCACAAGTCTATTGACAAGGACATATGCAAGTACTTTGTGAGTGGTTGACAGAGGGAGATGCCTCTGTAATTCCCACAGTCAGCCTTGTCACCTTTATCAATATGGTCGCAATCAGAGCATCCCTGAGCTCCAAGAAGAGTTTTTTGAGCCAAATCTTCAAGAGCAAAGCTTGTTTGTGTTCATGCTGCTGTGGGCCACCTTCCTTTAGGATCTCAGCAGCTATCTTATCAGGACCAGCAGCTTTTTTGTTTCTTAGGCTTCTTATAGCACCTTGCACTTTGGTCGCACTGGGATGTTCTCCTGTGTCACCTTACATGGGTCTGTGAGGAATTTGATTGATGATTTCCAGGTAAAGATTGATATTACATTGAGGAGTTCATGGAAATGTTCTCTCCAGCAAGTGTTTATTGCCTCGTTGTTCTTGAGCAGTGGTTGTCGGTCTTTAGAGTGCAGGGGGTTTAGACCACAATAGCTTAGACTGTATACTGCTTTGGTGGTACTAAAGAAGCTTCTTGTGTCACTGGCATCTGCCAGCTGCTGGATTTCCAAGGCATTATCAGTCCACCATTTGTTTTTGAGCTCCCTTACCTTCTCCTGGGCATCACCTTCAGCTTTGGTATAGGCCCGGCTTTTAGCGTTGCAGTTGATATCATTCTGCCAGTCACACAAGGTCATCCTTTATTTTTGGAGATGATCCTTTCAGTTTCCACATCATTCTCATCAAATCAGTCCTGATGGTTTCTAGACTTGTACCCGGGGGTGTTACTGCAGGCGCTGAGAATGGTTGATTTAAGCAGACTCCAGTGTTCTCCTATGTCCTCTGGGTATTCTGAGGTAAGTTTTTAGCAAGTGAGACTTGTAGATGTAGCATAGTGACCGTGTCACCCAGGCTCTCGATGTTGAAACTTGGCCAAGTCTGCTTCTACTGAACCTTCCTCTTTGTGTAGTCTGATGGACATTGTGGAATGGATAAGGTGGTGATCAGTCCAGCAGCCACCTGAGCCAATCATAGCTGTGGTGACATTCACGTCCCGATTGTTCGCTTCAGGATCCATGACATAATCAATAAGATGTCATTGTTTCGATTGTGGGTGCCTCCAAGATGCTTTGAATTTGATGGAAGCGTGTGTTTGTGATGGTGAGATTATACTCAATGCATTTTGTGAAAAGAAGGATTCTGCTGGAGTTGATGTTGCCAATATCTTCCCTTCCTATGGTGCCATTCCAAAGGTTGTGGTCTCGACTAACCCTGGCATTGGAGTCTCCAAGAAGACCTATCTTGTCCTCCTCAGGGTTGCGTGACAACAGTGTGTCAAAGTTGGCATAGAAAGTCTCCTTTACTTCCTCCTCTGAGTCAAGGGTCAGGGCATAAGCGCTCACAACCGTAGCCATCTCGTTGTTGGTGAGCATCAGGCTAATGGTGATGATTCGGTCATTGATCTCCATATGAAGTTCAGTTGGGTCCATCAGGGTTCTTACATCAGCAGCAAATCAGTCTTCCAAAGGTAAACAATTGTTGCAGCCTTGCTCTGTTCCTGCCTATTTCTGGGCTAACAACGTTAACAATCTTGCTTCACATCCTGTAAATGTCAAGCTTTTGAGTTCATATTTTTAGGGAAAATATAGAACATTAGTTTTCCATGAGTAATAGTTCCAAGGGGTTGAAGTCCATGATGGTTCATTGGAGCTACCGACGCTGCTAACAAGACTGAAAAAAAAAATG
>NC_063356.1:22420705-22445652 GCF_021869965.1 Rhincodon typus
TCCTACTATCCCTGCTAACCATGCTGCCTGGATTGTTGCTGGCTGTGGTCCTGAAATCAGGAGGCAGCTTCTACCCCATCCTATGCATTTCTGATAGTTTAAATGAGGAAGGGGCATTTGTGCAAAAGACTCACTGGAACAACACCACTCCCCAAACTAGCTTGATTATGAGAAGAGAAAATGGTTCCCAGTTTGTGGTTAAAATGAAGGAATGTTGTACCTTTAAATTTAAAATTCAGAAAGTAGTATTTTAGCATATAGTACCTGAGTAATTTGAAGCATACTGTTTGGTAAGCATAACCTTTTTAAGAGGAACAGATGACTTTGGCTGTCCTGTTTCCATGACAAGTTCACCTCACCTCATTCTATGTCAGTTACTGACTTGTTGATAATTAACTAAATACTTCAACTAGTCAACAGTTCTATCATTGTACCATGTTACATTCAAAATGATCGAAAACATACTAGGTATACCATGATCCTTTTCTATTTGGCAATTCCAATGTTCCTGCATAGGGCTGTGCACCTTCCTCCAGAGCACAGTAAAAGCTGGACAGAAAGCAGTTCTAGCAGTGGTGCAAATCTAGAACTCTCTTCAGAGTGGAAAATTTAGAGGAATTCTGAATGCGCATCACTCATTTAGTTGGAGTGTGCATTCTTATAAATGAGCAGCCTTCAAAATGAGTATACTTACATACTAAAGACTATAAGTCAGTTTTCCTTGCTTTCCTCCAACAATAATGGCTCACCTTCAAGTCAAATCAACATTCAAGTCAGCAGATAGTCCAAAAAAAGATTATCCATGATCCAACCTGCTGTGCTCTTGTTCACTTTGATGTGACTAAAATTGTTCTCAAAAGATGAGTGATATTTTGAAATGATTTGGAAATGCCGAAAATTAGTGATGTGTGGTAAATTGGGTAACTTGTCTGAAAACACATTTCCCTTGAATACAGATAGCTAAGTTTTGATTTGTCTTGAAGGCAAGGTCAATTATGGTCATATAGTACCTTCAAGTTCAGTATCAATATCAGTACCTTCAAGTTCAGTATCATCCTTGACCAAGTAAAACAACTGTATGAATCAATAATAACCTTCCATTTTCCTTTCTGTTAGGCAGAAGAGAGGCATGGGAGCATAGAAGAGCGCTTAAGACAACTTGAGGGACAGTTGGAAGAAAAAAATCAAGAACTAGCAAGGGTAAGTCTTATATTGTTTCTCATAGAAGAGTAGAAATGACATGTAGTTTGAATGGAAAACATCTTGGGAAAGTTTGGAATTAAATTATGTGATATCTTCTAATGTGTTAATCACTATGGCTTCAATATGACACAGAACAGAACACTCAGCAGCTTCTGCATGAAAATGGCAACTCACCAGATTGTTGTTATCTTATGTAATCATTATTCTGAGAATCTTTACCGTGATGTCTTCATGCACATCAATTCTTATTTATATAATGGCCAGCAACTCAAAGCTTTGTGAGAACAGTTGGGGATGAAGAAGCTGAAAACTAAGGAAGAATTGAAGAAATTCAGTGATAGAAGATAAAATACATACATTTAGGGAATCAACTGAACCAGAGATAGAGAACGTTCACTTCCCTCATTGAAGTCAGTCATGTATGTTGTAAATAATTGTCACCCCAGCACTGCTCCCTGTGGCACTCCACTAGATACATGTTGCCATCTTAAAAATGCTCCCCTTATCCCAATTCTCTCTCATATTAGTTATACAATCCTCTTTCCATAATGCACCATATCCAATACCATGTGTTCTAATCATGTAGCCTGTAAGCAGTATCTTTCTGAATACCTTGTAGAAATCCAAACATGTTAAATCTACCAGTTTCCCTTTAACTGTCCTGTTTGTAATGTAAATGTTAAGTTCTGTTTTTGTGACTACCTAATAGTTTTAAACTTGCTCCTAAATCCACAATAGAAAAACAAATCCAAGAAGGAAAGAACGGAAAAGTGGTATTACTATTGATTACTAACAGGGACTGCAGTGGTTCAAGGAAACTGCAGAGAAAGTGGTAAAGACAGTTACAATTGCAACATATAAAAACATTTTAACAGGTACATGGAGAGGAAAGGTTTGGAGGGATATGGGCCAAATGCAGATAAATGGGACTAGTTCAATTTAGGAAACCTGGTTTGCATGAATGAGTTGGGTCACAGGGCCTGTTTCCATGCTGTATGACTTTATGACAGGTTGCATTAATTAGGGAAAGGTTGTATTATCAGGAAAAGCAGAGCAAATGAGAGGGAACTCAATAAAGGTAGGTGACATTTATTCTTTTATGTGTTATGGACATTGGTGGCAAGGCCAGCATTTGTTGCCCATCCCTAATACTTTTGAACTGATCAGGCTATTGCAGAGGAGAGTTGAGTTAACCATGAATTAACTGGGAATGGAGTCATATTGTGCTTCTGGATTAGTTTTCCAGTGAGTTTACTACTCTACCGTACTCTCTCCTGAGAATAATTTCCAATTTTATTAAAATAGAACTTTTGTACTGCTAGGCTGCATCTAAATTTATAACAACTTCAACATGTAAAAAGTACAGCATCATGGTGTCTATGGTATTCAATCAACAACTCCAATTTAGTGAGTTCAGATCCCACCATGGTAAATGATGAAGTTGAGTTTTATAAATCTGCTCATTTATGGCTGCTATTAGAAAGAATGACCAAACAGTTGGCAGATTGTCATAAAAACCCAATTTGTTCTCTGGGAGGATATCTGACCAAGTAGGCTTAAGGAAAATTAAGTTTTGCTTATAATTAATTATGACTATTCATGACCGTAGGCTCGCCAACGGGAAAAGATGAACGAAGAGCATAACAAACGTTTGTCAGACACAGTGGATCGACTGCTCTCGGAATCAAACGAAAGGCTCCAGCTCCACCTGAAGGAGCGAATGGCTGCTCTGGAAGAAAAAGTAGGTGGAGGTAGTGCTCAGTGCTCAGGGAGGGGAGGCTGGTGGATGAAGAGAATGTAGGTGGATATGGTGATCCATGTGATCTGTGTTCAGGGAGAAAGGTGAATGGAGCAAATGTAGGTGGACATGATGATCCCTGTCTTCAGGGAAACTGGTGAATGGAAGGAATGTAGGTAGAGGTGTTTCTCTGTGCTCTGGTAAATAGAACCTAGTCAAAATATGAAATCGATCACATGATCAGAAAGAAGGCCTGCCTTTCAAAATTGTTCCATTCTAAGTTGAATGTCAACCTTAAAGTCAATATAAACCAAAACAAAATCACCACTTCAGACTCATATTGTGTGTAGCAATTGTTATCTCCATGAAAAGAGAAGCAGCTGTTTTATGGCGATGACCATTTTTAAGCCAGGAGCATGCACAGGCTAATACAAATAATCCTGTTTTAATAGTGGAAACAAATACAAGCGAAATGACAATAAATCAGTGGGATTTTCCCATAGATTTGACGAGCAGTATATTTAGAGCTGCAGGACAGTGAAAATTAGA
Organism: Rhincodon typus; assembly: GCF_021869965.1. NCBI lineage: Eukaryota > Metazoa > Chordata > Chondrichthyes > Orectolobiformes > Rhincodontidae > Rhincodon > Rhincodon typus. The sequence goes on from NC_063356.1 coordinate 22,424,196, forward strand.
TTAATATTCAGTCTGCTGTGCGATTTCTGTTTGTTTTCTGAGCCCTGCTTCCGAGATCTATATAGTTTACAAACTACGTTTAATGTTGCCAAGGCACCACTCGGTGTCTGACAATAGTCAACTGGTAAAATATCATTGACATGGAGTAGTCAAATTCAGAGTGACCAAGGTGTTGTCTACAACAGCAGGAACACAATTCTGTATAGATTGGGGAATGCAAATGTGAATTGACACCATGAAGCCAGGACCTTGTGCTTCCAAAGGTTTGCAATGAAAGCATGAATAGTTTATTTGACAGGCATTGGTTGTCATGATTAAGTCAGAAACATTCTTCATCATTTAAGTGCATCACATCCAGTTCCGGGACAAGTAATGGCGCATGGCATCTAGTGGTTATGTTGTGATACTGCAAGTGGTTCCTCAGTCACAATATGCAGTTTAATGTTAAAATTTGACTTTGATGACAGCAAATTGTTCCAGAAAAGGTTAGTGCTTTTTAATGTTTTGTGTAAGTTTACTTCCAGTGGCATCAGTTTTATTTAACAGGGTCCACTGTGTCTTCATATCATTCTTTTGAACCACCTTCTTGACATGTGTAATGTAGTCTCCAGCAGATTACAGAGCACAGTAAGTATTATTGAGACAGTATCAATCAGTGGTGAGCCATGTCCTACAGCATCAAGCACAGTTTTGGGGTCACACCTTAGCTCATTAAGGATTGAGACGCATTAAGTGTTCAAAGATGGAAAAGAAGGTTAGCGAGGTGAGGCAGGTAAAAGAAGTTAAAGTGAACAATCTATTTAGACAATAAGCATAGCTCAGATGAGAGACCAAGTCCAAAACTTGTCAGATTTGAGAGAGATTGGAAATTAGGAAAAAGATTTCAGGATTTAATACATGTGGAGCAGGCTTCGAGTTTTGGTCCATGATTCAAGGTTAGTTTTCAAGTCAAAAAGGGGGAACTGAATAATAATTGCTAAAAAGGAGGACAGGTGGTTGTAAAGGCATTGATAGCATTACCTGTTCATCCTTTTGGAACAGTGCAAGAAGGCATTTGATGTGTTTTTATTAAAAGGAAAGGTTAGTGCTGGTGTGAGTTATCTTGGATGCGAAAGTTTGAAGGTTTCCCATTCCAGATGTTATTAGCATTGATCCAGGTTTCTCAGAATATTGTTCACCATGTCACTTTAGTGATAAAGTTGGTCTCATTAGCAAACTTTATATGAAAAGAGGTACTGTCAATTGATAAATTATGAATTCTGATATAACATGCCTCTTGTGCTGTTCATTTTTTCCTGAGAACTGCTGTGTTCTGTTTCCTTTTAATCAAGCCCATTCACAGCTACTAATTTTTTTGTTCATTCTATTAGCTTAGTATAATTTTATTTGCCTGCGAGACAAGTCATACAAATTATATTTGCCTCCCTAAGCTATTCCCAAAGGTTAGCATCATTGAAGACTTTGTTGTTCCTCACACATGGATCAATAAATTACAAAAGCGAGTTTAAACAGTAAGACCACATTATGGTACTTGGCATTCAATTCAACAATCCAACCTCATTCCGTATTGAATTCTTCATCACCTCTAATTCAGACTGGTGACACAAAAAAAAAACCTGACTTGTATGGCCAACTTCACGCAGCTTGTGTTTGGCCCATCTATAAAACAAAATGAGCATTAACTTCATCCTACCATCATAACAGTTTTTATTTATTTTTAAAGAAATTGTCTCATTATACCATTTTGACAGTAACACCACAATACACAAAAGTATTGTGCTGCTTGATCTCATTAAACATAATCTGATAGCAAATTCAGTGAATAAATATTCTTATTTGTGATTAATGAATTCTTGGTTTCCAGGGGGTTACTAAATGGGCAAAAAGTGCTATTGGTTAAAAATTGAGCCATCTCAAATCTTTTTTGAAGTCTTACACCTGAAAATGCTGCTGCCAACACACTGATGCCTGTGGTTTTGGACAGAATGCAACATAATGAGTAGCAAGCTTTCAGAACCTCTCCACCCTCATTTAGCAAGATTTTAGCCCTGCTTCCTCCCAACTCCTCTCTCTAATTGCTCAAGCCACAACAGTACTCCTCACTGCCAAAGAATAATTTATCTCTTGTCATGGTCTGCACTGAGTGAAAATATAGATTTATGAAAATCCCCCAACTCCTCCCCCATGAACAGTAATGTGGACTTCAGCTCCAACTAGTCTTTCCACCCCTCCCTCTACCAATATTTTAGCCTTTACCATCTGACAATTTTTTTTTTAAAAATCAAGTCCAGTCAAGATTTGGCCGTAAACTACCACCTATCATACCCTCATTCCACCCATAATCCTTTCAGCAAGTTTTGGATCTGTTTCATCCTCCCTCAAGGTCAAAGCTTGTACCCATCTCTCCATTCTGCTCTATTTATATTTCTTCTTTTTCAGCTCATCTACTGGCTGTCATTCCCTGGCTGCTAACTTTCCATTGCCTTTTGTAAATTCCCCACCACTGTCCCTACCATTACATCTTTACGGTAACCACCTTCTACTTTGACTATATATTTCACCTCGATCAATTCTTGCAAATTTCACAAAATTGGCTGTATGTCTCTTTCTCAATAACTGCCTAGTGCACATCTCAAAATCAGAAATTTCCCTTAATTTGACCCTCATTCTCTTTCCATTCACTTTCTCTTACTCTCTTCTTTCTGAGTCATCTCCTGCTGCTTTCTCCCTATCCTCCTCTGCCTCTTTCCTTTCCCTTCTCTTCCATTCCAGATGTCTTCTCTAACCTCTTTACTTTTTTCCTCACTCCTGTTCTTTATATCGTTGCCTTACTTTGCCATCTTGATTCTGTTAACCCTAACATCTACTACTGTCTAACCCAAATAAATTGCCTAGACTGTAAATATGCAAAACCATTGGAAGTTGTGATGGTTGGCTAATAAAAAGGAAACAAGATGCAAGAGGGAAGTATAATTGATTGGCATTGATGTGTTCTTCACAATTCCTTGTCAAATTTATTATTGTCCAGGTGACTGAGGCTCAATCTTTGTTTAATCCTTTGGATTGTTTGTCTAGTCTGACATGTCTGTGGAAAGATGGACATTTCACAAAAACTGCAAGAGCCTTTCATTTGGAAAAATGCCCCAAGGCTTTTAACAGAAATGTATCTAGCCAAATATTATCACACAACCAAAGGAGGTATTAGGAAACATTACCAAACGTTTTAGCCAAGGTTAGGTTTAAACAGTGTCTTAATATTGAGGAAGAAAGGCAAAGATTGGGAATTTTAAGTCTTGAGGTGTGGCTGGTTGAAGGCATGGCTGCTGAAGGACAAAGGAATTTCAGGATGCACAAGAGGCCAGTGTGGGTGGAACTGATAGTTCTTGATGAGTTGGAGTGCAGTCATAAATTAAGAAGGATGAGGTGTTTAAAAGTATGATGCTGAAAACTCAGGAACTATCTATGTCAGAGGACATCGGGAATGGATGAACGGATGAGGCAAAGTGTACAGACGGCAGTGTTTTGGATAATGTTGGGTTTATACAAGGAGGACAACAGGATTCCAGCACTGGAATAGGTGAGTCTGGAAGTAACAAAGGCATGGATGAAGGCACTGACAGGCAGGAACAGAAATATTTTGGAGGTAGGAGTAGGTGGTCTTTATGAAATAGATGGTATGAGGTCAGCAAATTGGCTTATGTCAAATGGGATGCTAAAGTTACAACTAATCTGGTTCAATGCGAGGCCATGAACTAGAGTGGAGTGGAATTGATGGGCTGAAGAAAATGGCTTTAGTCTTCCCAATAGTTAACTTCAAGTAATTGTGTTTCATCCAGTAAGATATCAGGCAAGAAAATTCTGAAATCAAATTGTGCCTAGTACACAGGATGAAGTCAGAGATGCATTAGAAGAGACAAAGTAATTAGAAAGAGTTTATGGGTTTGAGGATTGATTAGAGGAGAACTTTAGGGCAGGTTTTGCAAGATGGACAGAGAGATAAGGGTAGAAATTATAAAGGCAGCTTACTTGGTGGTCTTAAATTTAGTAACGTAGAAGCCCTTTGACATTTTGTTTTTGGAGGTAAATGATTTTGTTTTCCACCCTGTACTATAAAAGTATAAATTCCTGCTGCTAAAGTTAAAGATTACAACAATGATGATTTAATTATATATTTTGATGTTTCTATTAATTTCAGTGCAATGATCAAACTGCCCAACACTGCAGGTACATTCCTGTTAGACGTGCTTAGACAGCAATGGTTGTTTTGTCTGTTTGATTTCATTCTCTCATAATGTTACCTTTCCAGTTAAATGAACATTAGACACAGTTTAAGATAACTAAGTTAATGCCAAAGTTTCATTTCTTAAATTCTATTATCTTCATTTTCACCTTTCAGAACACATTAATACAAGAAGTGGAAAGTACAAGAAAACAACTTGAGGAATATCATCAGGACAAGGTACAAGTCTCTCTGACTCCTCGGGAAAAAAGGGCATGTCAATGTTTGCCTTTTGTCTTTAAATATTTAGTGTTCCTTATTTGCTTTATTTTCAAAAAGAAGATCATTCATGGGATGTGAGCATCACTGGCTCGTCTCATTTATTGCCTGTCCCAGTTACCCTCACACAAATGGTACTGAGCCATCCTCGTGAAGTCTACAATCCTTGGAATGTAAGATTACCCACAGTGCTGGGAGGAATTGACAGATTTTGATGCAGCGACAATGAAGGAACAGTGATACAGTCAGGCTTGGAGGGGAACTTGGAGGTATTTAGTGTTTTTCTGTAGAAGCTGCCCTATCCTTCTAGGTAATAGGGGTTGGTGGTTAAGGGAGTGATGTCGAAGGTGGTGGATGGAGTATCAATCAAGAGGAGACGATGGCCTAGTGGTATTATCACTGGACTGTTAATCCAGAGACCCGGATAACATCTGGGGGACGTGGGTTCGAATCCCACCACGGCAGATGGTGGAATTTGAATTCAATAAATATCTGGAATTAAGAATCTAATGATGACTGTGAATCCATTGTCGATTGTCGGAAAAACCCATCTGGTTCACTAATGTCCTTTAGGGAAGAAAACTGCAATCCTTACCTGGTCTGGACTACATGTGACTCCAGACCCACAGCAATGTGATTGACTCTTAACTGCCCTCTGGGAAATTAGGGATGGGCAATAAATGCTGCCTAGCCAGTGATGCCCTCATCCATGAATGAATAAAATAAAAGGCTAATTTGTGGTGGGTCTTGAGTGCCATCCAATGAGGCAAATGAAGTATTGCAACACCCTCTTGTAGATGATGGGCAGGCATTAGAAACATGTTCGCCATAGAATTCACAACCCCTGACCATTACTGGGGTAAAGTTGTTGTCTATCAACAGGAACCTTACAGCTTCACGTTGGGAGATTGGCTTTTTTTCCCTCCCTTTGCCAGTATAGGTCACAGAAATGCTGAGCACCAAGATAGCTGCATAAGTATTTGGATTTGGTATTTGGATAGCACCTTTAATTCCCTTAGCAGCTGTTGGGCATGAAGGCATAACCAACAAAGGTGGGGCTAGGCCACGGAGGGAGTTAGAAATGAGGATGACAATTTTAAAATGATGTCACTCCTTAACTGGGGAGCAAGATATGTTATGAGCAAAGAGGACAATGTGTAAATGGGACTTTCTGCGAGACAGGCAGCAGCAATTTGGAAAGTCTGTAGGTTACAAAAGGTAAGATAAGGTGGGGATATGTATTGGAATAGTTAAATCTAGAAGTAAGTAACTGCATGGCTGAAGGGTGCAGCAACAGCTCAGCTAAAGGAAGATGGAATAGGGTAATATTTTTGAGAGAGAAACGATTGGAACTTAGTGATGATGTACCTGTGTGGTCAGTCGATCATCTTGTGCCTGAACACGGTACCAAGGTTGAGGAAGTTTGATTTAATCTGAGACAGTTGCTGAGGAAACTGATGAAATCAGTGACCATGGAACAGACCTGTGGTGGCAACTGAAAACAATGACTCCAGTCTTCTACATAATTGGTTGAAGTAAATCTTTTCTAATCCATCAAGCTGAAAAATTGGTGACAGTGGATGAGTCAAGCTGAGTGTCATCAACATATATATGCAAACTCTTGCTTTGCTTTGGACGATATTGTTGAAAGGCTACGTGTTGCTGTGAAATGGGACGGGGCCAAAGTTAGACCAATAAGGTACCACAGATATAACAGTTCAGGAGTTGTAAGAGAAGTCAATACAGCTGATGCTCTGGCTACAGTGAAATTGAAAAGGAATGAGATGAGTGTAGTCCTACAAGTTGATAGAGAGGCACTGGGGGAGGATGGTCTGGCCAACTGTGTCAGATATTAGAGATGAATCAAGAAGAGGAACAGGAATTGTTTACTGTTGGCCCAATCACATAGGATATCATTTTTGACTTTGACATGAAACATCTTGATATGGATATGTTCAAGGACTTTAGTGAGGAAGGGGAAATCGGGATGGTTTACAAGGAAGAAATGGTTGATGGTTGATTCTGACAAGAGGAGTGACGATGATAGATTTAAAGGAGAAGGGTGTCCTGAAGAAAGGAAATTAATAACCAACCCATAACAGCATAGAGCAACTGAGTCTGCCTTAAAACCAATGTAATGCACAACACTTTCAGTTCCTGAAACTGTTTCCTAATAAATTGGAACTACTTTCAAAAGCTCTTTAATAACCTGTTGTGGGATCAGGTACTGTACAATTCAATGTAAAATAATTTCTCTTGACATCCAGTTAGATGAAATAACGTGGCTCTTAAAAATGTGTATTTTTATTTTTTGTAAGGTGCTAAAACTCTCATTTTGAAAATCTGCTAATGTAATATTCAGACAAAGAATTGAAATACATGTCTGGGTCTCAAAACCCATTAACCTTTAGGCTGCTGATATAGCAAGTGTAAGCTAGCAGCCTTGAGGTTCTTTCGGTTTTTTTTTTCAGTTACAGATTGGTTTGTAATTTTGTAGGTTGACTCCATAGAGGAAACAGCAGGCTTCTATTCACAATGCTAACCCAGATAACACAAATCAAGCAAACTCGGGAAATTGGAATAATCAAGCTGAGATGCATGTCTCCGTTAGGAAATTATGTCGAGGAAAACGTTCCATATTTGAACAGATCTTTATTCTGCCTGCTGTCTCATCTGGCATAAACTGAATGGTCAGTTAATGTCTTGAATTCCCTGAGATTTGTCTCTGGAAGTGTTTTGGAAGGTTACGCAAAGTACATTTTTCTGCATGTCTGTACAAATCCATACACATTGGCATTTAACCCACCTTCAAAAGCTTGTTTGTGCTGCCGATGCTATTTTTGAGCTCGTGCTGCAAATTATATATGACCACCATGTCTAATGCCACTTTTATTCACAAGTCACACGATACCAGGTTATAGTCCAACAGGTTTATTTGAAATCACAAGCTTTTGGAGCGTAGCCTCTTCGTCAGGGCTTCACCTGATGAAGAGGCTATGCTCCAAAAGCTTATGATTTCAAATAAACCTTTTGGACAACAACCTGGTGTCGTGTGACTTCTGACTTTGCCCATCCCAGTCCAATACTAGCACCTCCACATCATTCTTATTCACCACCTCCAACTTCTGTGGCCAGCAAGGCCCTGTTTCCACAATTTCCATCTTCTTGGCATTTTTCAGACAGCCTGTTTGCAGCCTTATCTTTCATCTGTCAGATGATGCATGTTCAGAGTCTCTTCTGATGAACCATATCATTGCTGCTTCTATTGCATAATTTCTCTGTCTTTTCCTGTACAGTGGTGCAGCTATGATAGCACATCTAAAGCAGAGTATTTTCAAGAAAATAGTATTGTTTATATGATAGCTAACGGTTCCACATATAAATGTTAATCTGGTGAAACAGTATTGCACATCAAAGGTTTTTCTTTGTATGTTTCTGGCAGTTATATCTAACATGCAGATCTCTGTCTTACACAGGAGAGACTGGCCAATGAAATTGGCAAGCTAAGGGCAGAAGTGGAGCAGCTGAAACTGAGGACAGGAGCATTTGCAGAAAGTGTGCATCCACGGTAATTACACAAACATTTGATTCCTGATCTTGCAAAAGTCATGTTGTCATAGTTCTGTTTGAGAATAAGTGGGGCATTCCAGCAAGAAAACCTTTGTTCACCAATCTCCCTTGGCAAGAGTTACCCTTTTCTGTTGCTAATATCCATGCAAAGTTCTTTTGAATACGTAGCACATGAAGTTATTTTGAGTGACCAGTCTAGACCAGCTGATTGCATTTAAAACAAAAAGTAGACGCAGACGTCATTGAAAAGATTTGAAAGTCATCCACTCAGATTGTTTTTCTATCGCTAGAAACAATTAATCAATACAAAACAATATTTTAGAAAAAGAACAACTGTGTTAGAAACAAATGAATGATGAAAGTATGTTTAATCATGAGCAATGCTTCTAAAGGAAGCCAAAGGGAATACATTAATATATTGCCTTTTGGTAAAAAAAAAATTGATATTTGTTGCACCCATCTTGATCTCATAAAGCTCCAAAGTTTACAATCAATGCAATACCTTGAAGCATCATTGCTACAATGTTTAACTTGTCTAAGAAAGGACTTTTTTTTCATTATTTGATAGAATATGGATGTTGCTAACAAGGCCAACATTTGTTGCCGATTCCCAATTGTCCTTGAATTGAGCAGCTTGCTAGACCATTGTAGAAAGCCCCAGTGGATGGCTCTGCATGCAGGAATCCTCCCACTTTTTCCATTGGTGACCCGGGGTTGAGGGTGTTGCACACAGCAGTCCCATGTAACCGCAGACTGCAATGGTTCATGGACTCCCAGCCCAACTGTTTGTTTATGATGCTGTGCAGTACATGGACTATGTATATATTGGTTGTGGGTGATTGCACCCCCTTTAAAGTTATTTGAAAAATCTTTTGTTGCACTTCGGCCCCATGTTCCTAATCTTTGGGCATCCAGTGTGGGCAAGTCATGGGTCTGCTTCTGGGCCTGGTCAAGTTGGCCATTACCAGGCCTAGGCAGCAGCATTGGAGGCATTTATAGATGCCAACTGTCTGCACCTCTTCTGCAGCTATGTTCAGGCTTGGGTGTCCTTGGAGACGGAGTACATCGTGTTCACCAATAATCCCAATGCTTTTCGAGAGAGGTGGGAACTGCAGGGGGCAGAGTGCTTAAAGTTTTTGAGAAGATTTGTAGCTCGGGTTGTGGATGTGGTTGTAGACTTGCTCCTCAAGCCGGTGTGTTTGATTGCAGACATTCTGTCACCCTGCTAGGTAACATCATCAGTGCATCTCTGGTGACCGCACCGAGGCGTGGTGACGATGTTACCTAGGAGGATGACGAAACGTTTAAGTCAAACACACTGTCTTGGCAAGCAAGTCTATAACCTCAGATATAGAGTGCTTTGTCTCTCCTAACTCCATTTTGATTTAGCTCCCTCCCTCTCTCCTTATCTCTCCCTCACCTCTGATGGTCTGCGTTGCCCTCAATGGGCTTGTAAGGAAATCAATCAATTGGAAAACATGGGTGATTTAATGGTAGTGGTTAATGGATGAAAAATATACAGTGATGGGATAAAAGAACGTTCAGTTGTGTGTAAGAGGACTTCTGGATATAAAAGAAAAGGTCAACCACATTGATTTGGTTCAGGTAAAAAGTGAATTCAATCACAAACAACTGGTGGAAAACTGAAATGCATCTTCCAGCTTTGTGTGTGTGAGATATGTCTTCTATTGAGGTTGGTTGGCTCGCCGAGCTGGTTTGTTGTTCCGCAGACGTTTCGTTACCGTGCTTGGTAACACCCTCAGTGCAGCCTCTGATGAAGCGTCGGTGTGTTTTCCCACCTGGTTTTTAAACTCTGGGGTCCATTGCGATGGATTGCCTCACTTCCGGGTTTCCTCCATAGTGGAATGTATACGGGGTCGAGTTCAATGGCTGCACTGAGGATGTTACCAAGCAGGGTAACGAAACGTCTGCGGAACAGCAAACCAGCTCGGTGAGCCAACCAACCTCAACACCCACAATCAGAGCTACAGATCTACAACATATTGAACTCGTCCCCGTATACATTCCACTATGGAGGCAATCCATTGTAACGGACCCCAGAGTTTAAAAACTAGGTGGGAAAACACACCGACACTTCATCAGAGGCTGCACTGAGGATGTTACCAAGCACGGTAACTAAACATCTGCGGAACAACAAACCAGCTCTGCGAGCCAACCAACCTCAACAACCACAACCCGAGCTACAGATCTACTCCAAAACCTTATATGTCTTTGTGTCAAATTTGCAATACATAAACAAGCCATTCAATTCCACAAGTATATGCTGTTGCATTATTTCCTGTTGTATTTATTGCAAATTATTATCAACATTTCCTTCTATTCATTTCTTCTTCACACACTTAGCTAGGTCCATTAACTAAATCTAAACTATTTTCCAAAACCCCTCCTTTTGGTCATGAGTTCCACGTTCTAGCTATGCTGAGCTAGGATGTTTTAATGACTGCCTTGTATTATGAGGGTCCAGAGTTTTGGACTTCCTTGCAAATGAAAGAATCATCCCCCACATTTCCTAGAATTGGAGGTTAAAATGAGTTGGTGTTTGTGCTGAAATTTCAGCACAAATTGCCATTCACTGGAAATTAGGTGAAGGCCAGCAGAGAACTTGGTTTTAGAGTGACCCGTTAACACTTGTCACTGGGGCTGGTTGTGAGTACCAAACAAAGTGACTCACTCAAGATTAAAACATGTTTCATGCCATATTTACTGATGAGAGCGGCTGTACCAGGTTTCAGCTCACTGTCTTTCATTCTAGTTAGAAGTTCAATCTTGCTGGAAGTGGGCAATCAATAAAGTGCACAACGCTGCACTTCTACTCTTATGTCTTAAGCAGGTAAAATGGTCATTGAGAGAGGGCAAGAAGATACAAGGAGTTATGAGGACATCAAAAAAACTAAGATACTCCTTCTAGCACCTTTTCTTTCTCAAATTATTGAACCTCAACTAGATGAAGTTGGGGGATCTATGAAAGTGGCTTCCAGTTGGGTTAACAGGATGTGACATTCTCAGAAACATGTTTAAATGAATTGGAACTAATATCATTCACCCTTTGTTTAGAAAGAGTAATCAGAATGCTTCCTTTCAGGTCTCACCTGGGCAGTGCAACAGATCTGAGGTACCCACACAGTTCTGTGGTAGAAACACCATCTGATCATTACGGGACACCAAACGTGCTACGGCGAGCTCAGAAAGGGCGCTTCACACCTCTGCGGGATGAAGCTACCAAGGTATAGAGACGGCTTCTTTGAAAATTGCAGAAATTGGTAGTTCTTCTGCTCTTTAACTGTTGAAAATATGAGTAAATCAGCAGTTTACATTCCTTTGCTATTGAATCTGTCCTTCAAATGCTGCAGCAGTCCTGATGCCTTGGTTTTTTTAAGCCCTCAGAAATGTATTCAGATATTTCACACGGTGAATTACTGTTAAAATAGAATGGAGAGTGCAGTAAGTGGGTGCTTTTGCACAACTAAGGAATTTCAGGTGAACCTGAGCTTGGCTGAATTGACAAATATGACCAGTGTAATGGATCTGAGCTGAGAAATATTCCGAGGAAATATGTTAGAGTCAAAGAGTCATAGAGATATACAGCACAGAAACAGACCCTTCAGTCCAACTCGCCCATGCTGACCAGATAACCTAAATAAGTCTAAATAAATAAATAAATTTGCAAGTGTTTGGCCCATATCCCTCTAAACCCTTCCTATCCATGTACCTATCCAGATGCCTTTTAAATGTTGTAATTTCACCAGCCTCCTCCACTTCTTCTGGAAGCTCATTCCATACAAGCACCACCCGCTGCTTGAAAAAGTTGCCTGTTAAGTCCCTTTTAAATCTTTCCCCTCTCACCTTAAACCTATGCCCTCTAGTTTTGGGCTCCCCCACCCCGGGGCAAAGATCTTGTCTATTTACCCTGTCCATATCCCTCACGATTTTCTAAGCCTCTTTAAGGTCACTTCTCAGCCTCCGATGCTCCAGGGAAAATAGCCTCTCCCTATAGCTCAAACCGTCCAAGCCTGGCAACATGCTTGTAAATCTTTTCTGAACCTTTTCTAGTTTCGCAACATCATTCCAAGAGAAGGGAGACCAAAACTGTATGCTGTATTCCAATACTGGCTTAAACAATATCCTACACATGACCTCCCAACTCCTATACTCATTAAAAACCAAAAGAACTGTGGATCCTATACTCATTGCAATGACCAATAAAGGCAAGTGTGTCAAACACCTTCTCACTATCCTATCTACCTGCATTTCCACTTTCAAGGAACTATGCACCTGCACTCCAAGATCTCTTTGGTCAGCAACACTCCCCATAACCTTACCATTAAGTGTATAAGTCCTGCCCTGATTTGCCTTTCCAAAATACAGCACCTCACATTTATCTAAATTAAACTCCATCTGTCACTCCTCGGCCCATTGGCCCATCTGATCAAGATCCTGTTGTACTCAGAGGTAACCTTCTTCACTCTCCACTCCACCTCCAATTTTGGTGTCACCTGCAAACTTGCTAACCATACCTTCTTAGAAATCCTGTGTACAAATAAATTAGTGACCATTAACTTTCGCAGGTTTATTAACACTACTTGCACCAGAAAATTATGATGTTCCTCAAATGTCATTGTATTTTATAATGATGTATTTTAATTTTTTCCTTAGCTTTGGTAATAAACTTTTAACTTGAAATTATTGTTTTCAGGTATTGAATACAAAATGTTTGTTTTAAAATGTAAAATTTTCAGTGGACTTCACTAAGCGTGTGTTTATGTTAATATTATTCTGTATCTCCGTTTTGCTGTCACAGCCCCTTTGATGTTAAGCAAAGAATAATTCCCAGCTTCTAATTTCATTACTTTTAATTTGTACATCCAGTCTGAGCAGATTGATGATTACTTCCTATTACATCCTATTTTCCAGTATTTCTCTAAACCAAATCAACAGCAGCTACATAGAAACACCTCTATCTAACTGAACGTATTAAGGTTTAATTCTGGAATTAATATTCCTCTATTAAAGAGAACGAGTGAGCAGCAAATTACAAGTGTCCCAGTAAGAACTGATAGTTTAGCAAAAATAATGGTACTTCATTTTTTTTTTACCCAATTTCTTCTCCTTCTCTATTAAAATTCTACAGAGCTTTTCAGTTTATTTACCAAGGGTTTGTCACTTTATCAAGTGCTAAGCCTCCACCTGATACTCTGGGGACTTGTATTCCATTTAAAAGAGCTATTTAGAAGGCATATTGTTTTAACATGAATAAGTACCTTCTGTGTCTCAGATGGTAAATGCTGCTGTTTTGTACTGAGTCCAAAAAAAACTTTTATTAGGAAGATCTCGAGCTTTTGTGTGTTAAGGAATCTCTTGTGTAAAAGCATTTTGATAACTATACCAGGAGTAGCTTAATTATATCTCACTTGTATCTCCTTAGATCTTGGGGAAACCCACACTTATAAATGATAGACTGACATAAAGTTGCATAGCAGTACACTCTTAATTTCTGTAATCTTTCCACCTGCCAATGGGTTATATTATAGCTTTGTATATACCTATCTATATAGCTGGACACAGATCTCCTATCAGAAAGGACAAGAGGTATAACTAAAAAGAGTGCTGAAGAGATTTTGTGTCTAAAAATTTTAGATGGGAGTTATTAAAAATATTGTAATTATTGTGTAGTTGGGTAACTGGAAAGATGTAAACCAACCAATAAATAGAAATTTACTTGTGGCCTAAATACCCTGACCACCCCTATCCCACATCACTTCTCCTTTACCCTCAATTAATGTACATGCTTTGAAACAATTCAAAACAAGCAAGTTTTTTTTTTAAACAGAAAGTGCTGATTATGCAATATTGATGTGTTTTCCCAATCCATCTTGTATCCTTAATTTCTAAAGAAGCCTCCATAACCTGACCAATCTGTGTGATATATGTGACAAGAGTTCACTTGTTCTGGTACTAATTACCACACACAACTCTGTTGGTAACTCCTGATGGATTTAAGCCAATGAAGCAGCTAGACACACTAGATCACTCTCAGCCCTCCTTCCCTCTCCAGACTGTTGATACCAATGGGATCATACATAGGTCCAGATGAAACTGAATATCTTAGGTCCTCTCTTAGTAAGCTACCTTCGAGCTTGCTGTCTTGATGGCTTGTTTTCTTTTACTAGTGAACAAAGTAATGTTTGTGTCAGCCTTTACGTTTCAATTAATATTAGCATTTTCCTTTTCTTGCATTGTCAGTTGAAATATTCTGCATTCTTTTTTCATCAAACTGATTAATTTTAATTTCATGCATTCCACATTTTTCTCATTAGCATATAAAGTATTCCTGGGAGATTAGTTTAAGCAGGTAACTACCTCCCAGACCACTGCCAGTGTTGTCAAATAGACTATGTATGACAAAGCTCTGGATGAATCGTTCTTTCTGTAAAGAGACATACAGCTTCTAAGACTCCGTCTTACATAGGATTGAAAGGCAATTAGGACACATCAGCAGGCCATTTGATCTGATCAGTGCACGTTCAAGTTTATCTTCCATTCAAGCATTGTCCTAATCTCATGTACTTGCTTTGTTTCCAGATTCCTTTATCCCTCAACCATGTATCTAATGTTTTGAATGCCAAAATGTTCTCTGCCTCAACCACTACACATTTCTAAGCTTTCTGCTTTGAAAACAAATTCCTTATCACCATCCTAAATCACATAGATGTAATCTGTGTTGCTGTAGTCTCACTGATGCAGTAGAAAGTGTTTTTAACTTGAACACGTTTACCAAATCACCATTTCATGGCCTGAAATCTAACTAAAATAGCCATAATTATCCAAGTCTTTGTATTTGAGATTCCCCAAATTGGCAGCAAACTAGTGAATTAATATTTGGCTGTTCCCTTTCTATTATAGTGGATCCCAAAACTGCATACATTATTGCAACTATATACATTCTAGATTTGGCATCATATGTTGAATTTAATATTGTATGTCTCCTGCTATACACTAAATCTTCCATTTACCTTTTTGTAGCCTTGTACTTTTGAGATGCAGCTTTTAATGTTTTTTTGAACATATGCCTACAAATCCTTGTGTTTGTTCATACTGTCTAATCTTCCATGTAAAATTCTCCTTTTTCAAAGCTAAACCTAGCACCCCTTATTCACAGGCATTGAACTTAATGTGACGGTTGTTCTTTATATTCAATCATCTTATCAATAACCTTCTGGAGGTTTCACTGATCCTCAGAATCGGTTACCAAATTGCTTATTTTGGTATTGTCTACAAAATTGAACACCATTCCTGCTAGTGCTTTCTGACCCTTGACATTGTGCCAAAGTAAAGTCCCTACATTCTGGCAACTGTGGGTGTTAATAGAAATCTTGGCATTTCATGGAACAAGATAACGTTAACTTTTAGCATAAATCTGAATTCAAACAACGTAGCCCAGTTACATAATAATTGTACATTTACACCAAGTAGTGACACTTTGTGACTGACTGCTATATTTATGCCAATGCAGATTCAAGCTCTAAATGAGCAGGACTGGGAATGTGCTCAGCAGGCAAGCATGATGACCAGTGTGACACACACCTTTGAAAGTGACCCAGAAATGTCTGATGTTGATGACGAAGATGGAGAGACCATGTTCAGTTCAGCAGACCTGCTTTCACCTAGCGGACACTCAGACGCTCAAACCCTAGCCATGATGCTACAGGAGCAGCTTGACGCCATCAATAAAGAAATCAGGCAAGGCAGTTTCTGAGTGTGAAAATTTTGCAAAGTCATTGTGAGGATAGCTTTGTATTATCACAACAAAACAGTTGCATCATGAGTAATTATCTACTATGTTTCATAAGGATGTGCAACTTACTTCATAAGCTAATTTGAATACTGATTTTTTTTGTCATATGCATACTATTATTGCAGTACTGTGGTATAACAAGATCTTGGTTACATGAGTTAATATTATAACATATGTCAATGAAGACATTCAGTTCATTATTGAATGGTTTTGTAAGTAGTTGTATCATATTTAAATAATCATTGCCCTTGGAAGACTAATTTGACCATATCTTTTCCATGCTAGAATGATCCAAGAGGAGAAGGAGTCTACTGAGCAACGAGCTGAGGAGATAGAGTGCCGTGTGGGTAGTGGAAGCATGGATGGGCTAAATTTAACACGCATTCGAACAGGCACCTCCATTCCAACTTCCCTCACTGCCCTATCTCTCGCCAGTTCTTCGCCACCTGTCAGTGGACGCTCCACACCTAAACTTACTCCACGCAGCTCTTCACATGACCTGGACCGGAAGGGCATCATGACATTGGTGAGTGCTGCACTGAATGAGAAAGGGAGAGTTGTTGTGTCTTCCAGGAGAATATATATGGGCCTTGCTAGTGTCCAATCTATGCTTTCAAGTATTTGTGCTATTGCAGGAAGTCTTACCCAAACTGAAGCAAACCACACCAATGTGGAATCAAATTTGGGTACCAGGTTGAGAAAGAAAGGAGCAACTGCCTTTCTAGTTGATGTTTAAGAAATTATTGTGGAATTAGAAAACAAAACACATCTTGATGCAATCATAACAGGTTTTATGATGGAGGTTGGATGTGTGCATTGCTGCTCTCTCTAGTTCCACTACTGCCCTGGCCACAACATACATGTAAACGTTCCACTCTGCTATCAGTGGGACCAGTGATGTACTACTTCAGTATTAGTTTCAGAATACAAAGAAGTCCATGAACCAAGTTACCTTAATAAACAACAAAATTATCAACATGACAAGGTTATTCAATAAAGATGGAAAGCTGTTTAGCTCATAGTTTGAAATATGAAAAGATAAATATTAACCCTTCTAACTGTGCGCATGAAAGAAAAAAAGACTTTTTTTCTGCAAAGATCAACTGTTCAAAACAAAATCTTTTTGGGTAAATAATTGTTCATTCTTGGATCAATGAAAGTGATTAAGATATGAAATATTCCAAATGACTTTGGGTCTGGAGTCCTGATATATGTAAATGGACATTACTAGATTCAATGTGATTTTTACTGCAATCTTTTCATAAAAAGTTCATTCGAGACATGTTGAGAGGAAGTCCTCTGGAAGCTTCTCAGGAAAATTGCTGCCTCACTCTCTCCAGCTTTTACACTGGCTTCTGTGAAGAGTTTTCTCAAAAAAAGTCAGAGAGGATGAGTTGTTTGTCTTCTTTCTTAGCAGGCTACATTCTGACTGCTTTTTCCAAACAAAGTCCCAAAACTCCTGTCAGCCAGAAATGAGACATGTGACTTCTTTGTAAACAAGCCGTTTCATTCTCTGTAAGGTTCCACAGCTTACTTAGCTTAATATTCTCTTTGAGTGCATGATTCTTTTAAAAGAAAAGTCCAAAGTGTCTGTACAGTATCGTAATTTTTTAAAAAATCACTCAATCCAGGCATCTCCCAGTCTTTCAAATGAAATGGGTTTCACAGTCTTTTAAATACTAGTCCTCAAAAATATTAATTTGTAAACACCTTTGTAACACAGAAAGTTATGAAATCATGATGAAGTACATATTCATCAAATACTTTAGATTATTAGCACAATTTTCAAATGCCAAGATATTTCAAAATGTATTTTTATTGGCTAATTTACTTGTTCCAAGTGTACAGAGCACATTGATTAAGCTAAGCTCTCTTTTATATCCTATACTTATTCATTGTCCAGCATTGATCCCTGAGCCTGATTACTGAACACTGTTCCATCTTAGCAAAGATTTCAGAGCAGTCCATGTTGCTGGGGTAAAAAGCAGCCAAAATCCATTCGATCAGCACTTCAGCTATCATATTTCTGAATATCTAAACATTTATCATTAGCCACTCATGCGAATAGGCCAAATGTTTATTTAAATAGCACTCAGTAACCAAAAGCAGAATGGCTTTGCAGGTTTCCAGAGATGTACAACATATAGCAGCTGAATTATCTTCCGTAAAAAGATCAATGATCCCAGAATGCACCAGTCTTTCCAACGTGTCCGCATTGGTTTCCTTATTGATGTGATTGCTTTTGTTAACTATAACAAGAGGTTATAGTTTTAGGATGAGGGGTAACAGATTTAAAACAGAGATGAGGAGAAATTACTTGTCTCAAAGAGTCATGCATTCATGGAATTCATTATCCCAGAGTGTGGTGGATGCTAAGACATTGAGTAAGTTTGAGGAAGAGACAGACAGATTTATAAATAGTAATAGATTAAAGGATTATGAAAAGTGAGCAGGGAATTGGGGTCAAGCCCAAAATGAGATCAGCCAGGATCGTCCTCGGTGGTGGTGCAAACTCGAGGGGCTGAATTGTCTACTCCTGCACCTAGTTCTTATGTTCTTATGCTCCCTGTTTAAAATCAATTTTCAAAGCATTTCCATCCCAAAAAAAATAGAAAGGAGAAGTGATTTGTGACTACTGGTTTGGAATCAAGAACTCAGCTAGCTGTTTTCAAGAAAGCTTGCTATCTATCCAGATGCCAAATGTTTTGAACTTTAAGCCTTTGATACCTCATGTTTTATGCTGTAGGGTTGCAAACTGAATGCTCAGCATTGGTTCTGCCTTGAGTGAAAAATTGAAAAAGCAGCACTAATTGATGGGCAACTTTGCAGATTGTTTAAAAAACAGCCTGGATTGGTAAATTTCTTGTATATGTTATATCATTGACCTCACTCTCGCTGATGTTACCTCTGGTGGGGGCTCAGATTGGGCTGCAATACAGCTTTCCCTTCAAAAACAGTGCCTTTCATTTCCTAACCTGACCTGATGCACTTGTTCCTCATTGACTGTCTTTCTCTCCTTTCTCATGCGGCCGATGTTCAGCCTAGTGACTTAAGGAAACACCGTCGGAAGGTAATGACAATGGGTGGGACATGTTTATTGGTGTTTTCCCCTTGTGATTTATTTGCTGTTTATTTTCCATACTCGTCTTCTGATGATTTGTCATGTGATACAATCCTGTGGAAAGTGGCAACCATTTACTGGCAACCTCACTCAAATGACCATATTTCATATCTGAGCTTAAGAGAATGAAAGATATTTGGGTGTGAGTGCTCCATCCTGTCTTCACCTGGCACTGTCCATTCCAGTGGTCAGTGGCTAGCAATGGACAGTGTGGTCCAAAACCAACATTCCAATTTCCCTCAGCCTGGGAACCTGGCAGGCTATTGCAGTGTCCTAAAGCCACCCAGTCTGACATTAATTAACACGGGTCAGGCCAGGGGCTTTGAAGATCCCTATGACTCAGTCCCGTATTTATGTTAGCTTGATGCTAGACTAAGTCTTGTTTATTTCTATCTCTCTGTTCTCTTTGTTATTGTCCTTTTTTCACTACTGTCCTCTACTTGATGGGATGCAACAATTTGTTATTCTTTATGAAATGTCTTTTATAACAAACCAGTGTCAGTAGCAACCTGTATCAAATCACTGGGACACTCAAGAGAAGAATAATCAGATGCATCATTTTTAAGTTGATGGGAAGTAAGAATTGCCAATCTGTGGCAATGCACTTCTGGTTCAGTTGTAGCCATTTCCCAATCATGCTCTGTTTTTCTTTGGTGTTTGTAGATTGGTATCAAGTTGGCAAGAGCAATCACTGGACGCAATCACTAAGAATCAGTGATTAGTCAATGGATCAGGTAGTGGTGGTGAAAGAAAAGGCCAAGGATTGGTTCATGTCATCAGTAATTATGTCCTTGGATTTCACAGTCTTGGATAAACGAGGGTGCCGAGCTGCCTTCACTAACCAGGACATTCCAGTCCACATTCCTGCTATTCCTCACTCCTTGTCTCATCACTTAGAGATCTAAAATAGTACAAATAGAGAATTGTTTCTCTGATTCCTCATTTTATTGTGCCCTTATCAACTATTAAAACCAACACCTGGTGATCTAATCTTTTCCTTGGGCCGTGAAGGAGGCAAATGGATCTGAAGGGAATCCACTCAATTTTTATTCCCATAGTTCCTGTTGTTGAAATGAATTAGCTTTAATGGTGGAATCTTGCAATTTAATCTTGATTTAATAGTATGTTATGTTTTGAACAAGTTCAATTAATTGAAAATTCTTGCACTAGAAACGTATCCTTAGCTGTGACTTCAATGACCTCGATATCTCCATGTTACAGTTAACCATTAGTTCAATTAAAATATGAATGATCTCATAAAAAAGTAGTTACTTTTAGAAATAATTTCCTATTCCAGTTGAAAGTGCTGTGAATGGGGGTAGGCATTCTGAAATAGTTTTTAAGCTGCACCTTCCTGCGTGCGTTTTGATTTACAAATGTGTAGATGTGTTCTATGCACTGGTGTGAGCATTCACCTGATTGTTTAAAGTTTGTGGGTGCAATGTTAACAATTAGCACCTACTTGATAAGGAGCGAAACACAAAAAGATATACCTAAATTTGTTTTTCTGTCTTAACTCACAGTGCATTTCCAGAATTTCTGCTTTCAACCTTAAATGTCCACAATTTAGTTTTTTTTCTTTGTGTGTACATTGTAGTTTGCAACGAATACAATTTGATTCTTTTTCTCAAGATTCTCCACTGCGGTTAAAATGTGTCAAAGCTCAGCTCATGGCCTCACTATCTTGGCCAATAATAGTTCTTATTAAGTTAATTTACCATTCTTGTTAATTCTGTCCCTCATGTCCTAAATTAGATTGTTTGTTATTGTGCTGTGGCCTGTGATGTTAATTGTACTTCAACCAAGGAATAATTCTTCACGTCTGACTCTTGATTTTGAATGTTGGGAAAGCCATTCAACTACTCCAGCCTTCGTAGTTAAGTCAGTGTTGTGCTTATGCAGGTCATGCCATACCAGAATAGGTTCATAAAAAAGATATAGGTGTAAACTGACATCAGATGCCCTGGAATGACTGTAATGGGATACTTGGTTGATCTTGTATTTACCTTGTAGCATGGAGCCACTTCCTCAAAGTCAGCAAGTCAACACAGACTGGCAAGCTGTCCTGGACTTTACTGGGTCCTAATGGACCAGCTGCCCGTTGTTTAAGCTTGCTGACCGCAAAGGCAAGAAATAAAAATGTGAAGAAATGTTACTCTTTCATTAACTACCTTTACAGCTGGGGATTGGTTTAGCTCAGTTGGCTGATTGTGATGCAGATTGACACCAACAGCATGGATTCAATACCTGCACCAGCTGAGACTACGATGAAGGATTCTCCTTCTCAACCTCTCCCTTTGCCTGAGGTGTGGTGACTGTCAGGTTAAACCACCACCAGTTGCCTCTCTAACGAGAGAGCAGCCATACGGTCTTGTAAGACCATGAGACAACAAGGTGCAGGGCTGGATGAACACAGCAGGCCAAGCAGCATCATAGGAGCAGAAAGGCTGACGTT
>NC_063356.1:22450652-22483140 GCF_021869965.1 Rhincodon typus
TGATGCTGCTTGGCCTGCTGTGTTCATCCAGCTCTACACCTTGTTATCCTAGTAAAGAAATATGGCTAGTTTTCCAACCTACCTGTCAAATTGTGACTTGGCCTCCATTTACCCCAAAATTTGACCCATTGAGGACCAGCATGGATCCCATGGGTGGTCATTAACAGCCACCTCTCCTCTCTGCACCCTGATCCTCCTCTCCCTAAAACTCCTATCCATGAGGCCTGGAAGTAAAAGACTTTTTTTTCACTGTTGATGCCCTGAAAACCAGGCCTCCAGTAATGTTCTCCGGAACCCAGAAGGTGATAGATATTGATTGGCTGGCAATGTCTAGCAAGATTGGACCTCAATGTTGAGGTATGTGTTTCACGATGACATGATTCACTGATTTGCCAGTGGTTCCCCTGGATGTTTGCATGTGATTTCCCCTAGACATTGCAAACATTACTTTTGCCTGTGTTTTATCTCAACGTTTTCTGGTCAGTTTCTGGACCAGCTGATTGGGGTTATTTGTTGAACTCTCTCATTGATTAGGGCAGAGTGTCAGTCACCACTAAATCTGCTTGCCCCCACATTTTGGAGCTGGTGCAGTAAATATCTATCTCTATCATGTTTAAATAGAATTGCCAACTTGCAATCTGGCATGTTTGCCAATATGTATAGGTTAGTGCAATGAGTTAGTTGAGACAGTGACATAAGTCGCTAACAGATTGCACAGTGCACTGAATATATGTCTATATTGTAACAGAGGAACAGGAGGACACGCTTTGAGTCTCCTTAGTGCCTAAGAACATTAGGAACAGAAAAATAATAGAATTGTATGGCATCTCAAGTCAGCTGTGCCATTCAGTATTACCATGGCTGACCTAATCCTTCAGCTCCACCTACCTGCCCTTCCTGATATCCTTTGATTTTATGAGCTGTAAAATTATGAGATTATGAGATATACGCAAGCATCCACGACCTTTGGGTAGGCAGTTTCAAAGATTCACAACCATCTCGTGAAGAAATTTCACCACCTCTTCAGCCCTAAATGATCAAACTTCACCATGATACTGTGTATTCTCTAACAGAGGCTCAGAAAGTCTAGCAGCATCTGTGGAAAGAAATTAAAGTTAACATTTCGGGTCCAGTTACCCTTCTTCAGAACTCAAATTCTCTAGCCAGGCCCACATATTTCAGTCTATCATCAGAGGACAACCCTTCTTCTCACTCCAGGAATTGATCTAGTGAAACTTTATTATACTGCCTCCAAAGTAAGTACATCCTTCCTTAGACAAGAGACCAAATCTTTTCACACTATTTCAGTTGTGATCTTACCAAAGCCCTTTACTATTGTGGCTACATTTCTGTATCCTTGTACTGCATATTTCATTTCAATAAAGGTCAACATGCCACTTGTCTTCCCGATTGTTTGCTGTACCTGTGTACTAACTTTGTGGTCCTTGTATAAATCTTTCTGGACATCAATACTTAGAAGTTTAATGTCACTACAACAATATTCTGCTTTCCTGTTCTGTTTCCCACTTGTAGCATGGTCATATGTCCTTGCAGCCTCTTATAATCCTAAGAATTCGAATTCCCATCATATAGCTTTATCTGGCAAAAGTCCATCAGTCTCAGTTTTGAAAGGTTCAGTTGACCTCCTCAATAAATTTTTGCTTAGAGCACTTTCCAATCCTGTGCCTATCTATGGATAGGGTCAAGGTCTTTTCCCCAGGGTAGGGGAGTCCAAAACTGGAGGGTATAGGTTTAAAATGAGGGGGGAAAGATTTAAAGGGGACGTAGGGGCAACTTTTTCATGCAGAGTGTGGGGCATGTGTGGAATAAGCTGCCAGAGGACGTGGTGGAGGCTGGTATAATTACATTTAACAGGCATCTGGACGGGTATATGAAAAGGAAGGGTTTAGAGGGATATGGAATAAATGCTGGCAAATGGGACTAGATTAATTTAGGATATCAGGTCAGCAGGGACGAGTTGGATCAGAGGGCCTATTTCCATGCTGTACATC
Source organism: Rhincodon typus (assembly GCF_021869965.1). NCBI lineage: Eukaryota > Metazoa > Chordata > Chondrichthyes > Orectolobiformes > Rhincodontidae > Rhincodon > Rhincodon typus. The sequence continues at coordinate 22,452,665 of NC_063356.1, forward strand.
TCTAAAACTCTGTGACTCGATACCTCTTTTTGCTAAGCTGCTATGCTGCCAATCTTTCATTGTGATTTTAAGCAATGTAGGAGAGAGAGATCTGTAGTTGTATTCCATTTATGTTGAGTTAACTGATTCAGCTGAAATAGTGATCTGCAATTAGTATTGGTTTTTGCTTTGCTATGTTAGGGAGCAGAAACTCCTGACTATTATTTGGTATACTCCATTGTAAATTATGCAGGTGTATACATGTGTGATGAAGTGATCATGATAAACTGTGACTCCTTTCACAGTTGAATGGACCATCAGTCCCCACAGTCAATGTTCATACTTGAGGATGACACTAATAAACCATCTTAGAATGGAGTGGTACACCATTAATAATATGTAATAGTCACGCTGGGCTTTGATTGCACTTCTGCATCAAGAATTAAATTGTGTATTATTTAAACAAGCATTTCAGAATTAAGCTGTTAATTTTACACATGAGTAATTCTACATATTGTTTTCTTTCTGTCTCTCTCGTCATAGGATATGGATACTTTGGTAAGTAGTAACATGGTAAATGATCTGTTTGGTGCATTCATCATTTTCTGTTGTTAACAATTTAAATGATGTGGTCTGCGCTTGAGTTTGAAAGGGAGAGATGTGGATATAATCTATTAAATGATACCTTTTTAAGATTTTTAGCAAAGATTTATGGAGATGTAATAGGATACTGCAAGAATCTAACATATCTTTTACTGCTGCTATTAAAATCTTTGTTTTGACAATTGGAATGAGGGTGCTGAGAAGAATTAACGAGACCTAAAGGGGTCAGTTTTACTCAGAAAATTCTCTGGTGATACTTTTTCAGATCACTGGACAAGAACTGTTTAGTTTTTCTTGCTTTGGACTGTAGAAAAGTTAAGTTTCGCCCTTTTGTAGGCCCTCTATTTCTATCTCTCTCTCTTTCTCTCATTCAGTCATTCAGTCATGCTCCTACCCCTTTTCACACTGTCTATTTAAATATTAAGGAACGCAGCCTTCCTGTTACCACTTCTCACCAAGTCTTCTAGGAGAAATGTAAGAAGGCATTGGCCCTGTTCATATTATCTTCATTTTTAACCATCATTCAGCACAGTGCACAACGTGACAGAGATAGAACACGGGCCACGTTGACAGTTGTGAGCGTGAAACGCCATCCTATCAATGAGGTATAGATACACCAACATCTTCTACCACTGAGTTCTATTACTTTTGTAGTGTCATTTGTCCAGTTGCAGTGAGATCTTTGTTCTCTATTCCATCAGTAGATACAGGATTTTTTTTTAAATTATTGGAGCTTGGATTAACAGGAGAATAATATCACTGTTTTTCTCAGTATTCCTGTATTGTTAACTAGGTGGCATATTGGATACAGAAATGGGCATCCAGGACTCCCTTACTCTTGGCAAACTTGGAACACAAGCAGAGAGGGACCGAAGGTTAAAGAAAAAGTAAGTGTTAAGCCATTTTAAAGTGCGCAAATCCTTATCGTGTGATTGTTTTCAATGTGAATTGAATGTAAATAATTTTTTATTCCAACAGAAGTCTAATGAACCTACTCTTGAACAGATTCTTCCTCCTTTTGATCCACCCTATCAGAAGTGTTTTTAATTCTGCCAGTGTCGCCTGGTATGTGGTTTATTAAGTGGCCACTGAGGCAGCTTTGTGAAATAAAAATTGAATAGCTTGTGGGAGATGCTGATGTTCATGATAGGTGAATAGAATTATATCATCCCTACAATGTAGAATCAAGCCATTCGGCCCATTGAATCCACGCTGACACACCAAAGAGGTCCCACCCAGACCCACCCTATCCCTGTAACACTGCATTTCCCATGGCTAATCCACCTAGTCTGCACATCCCTGAGCACTTTGGGCAATATACCATGATCAATCCACCTAGCCTGCTCAGCTTTGGACTGTGGGAGGAAACCGGAGCACCCGGAAGAAACCCACGCAGACACAGGGAGAATCTCCACACAGACAGTCCCTGAGGGTGAAATTAAACCCAGGTCCCTGGCGCTGTTAGGCAGCAGTCCTAACCACTGAACCACAGTTCTACCCCAAATGTGTTCCATTCCAACCATAAGCATTAGCTCTTTTGCAGTCACCATTTTTCTAGATTTTGCATTGGTATTGTTTGTTAATACCAGCTAGCAGAATACATGCTGATATAATCATTTTCTTTATTCCTTCATTCCTTCATTCATTCATTCATCCAATTCATCCACTGGTGAATAGCTCTGCATAAACAATGTTCAGAATGCATTTGCATTGATGCATTTTTCATCCTCCTTCATGACCTCTAATTGTAGCAGTTTTATTAAAAAGTATTAATAACATGCTGATTGGCAGTTTCTCTGATCAAGTTCAGTGCATCTTGAAAATTAAACCTCTGTCTTGTCATACAACACAGAAACAGATCATTTGGTCCAACGCGTCCATGCCAACCAGATTTCCCAAACTAAACTAGTCTCATTTGCCTGATTTTGGCCTATATTACTCTAAAACTTTCCTATTCATGTACCTGTCCAGATGTCTTTTAAATGGTGTAACTGTACCTACATCTACCACCTCTGGCAGTTTTTTCCGCATACGAACCACTCTCTGCTGCCCCTGAGATCCCTGTGAAATCTTTCTTCTCTCGCTGTAAAATTATGACCTCTAGTTTTGAACTCCCCTAGTCTAGGGAAAAGACCTTTGCTATTCACCTTATATCTAAGCCCCACATGATTTTATATGAGGTTTATGCTGTGAAGTGACCCGTCAACCTCCTACACTCGAATGAAAAAACCTCTTAGCTTATCCAACCTCTCCTTATAACTCAAGCCCTCCATTCCCAGTAACATCCTTGGGTGAATCTTTCAAAGTCAGTGGAAGTTCTGCCCTCTTTAATTCTTTAGCCATTGACTAAATACAAAAAAAAGTTTTCATCGTTCTCTAAGTTGTGACTGTCCTTGCATCAGGCATTATTCTCTGCCAATAAACATGCATCTGAGCAAGCTTGTTTCAAGTGTTGTGACACCTGCTGGCCATATTTTGAAGTTTTTAACCTCTACTCAATATCTTTCCCAAGAACATAATAAAAATTATGATTTTTCTGTTCTTTGGACTACATTGTTATTTTTGTTCTACTGTCCTAAATGCTAATAATCCCCCAATGATGTGGATTTTATTCAGTCTCTGGGAATGAGGCTTGTATGGAACCTAAAAAGTACCTTAATGTGTACCAGGAGTAAGACATATTAAAGTTAAATTAAAGCTCTTTTTGCCCCGCAAATTGGCCATTCAGTGTGTTTTAATCAACACTATTGTTGTATTAGTGTTTTGATTGTGGTTTGTTACAGAATTACCACCCGTCCTCAAAGCCTTTTAACAATTGCTTGAGTTTTGATTCGAGGACATCAGTGTTCAGATTACGGTGTTGATATTTTGCACTATCCTAATCTAAAAAAAATACTTTCTTTTGAAAACAACGTGCCTTTTCAAGCAAGAGAAGATAATTGAATTGTTTGGCCTAAGTGATAGTGCAAGACTGACAGAATCACACTCCTGAAATCTCCTCAAATGTTAAATCCTGCACCTGCAGTGCTAAGTCAGCAGGGTGCCAAAACCTGACTCCACATTGCTTGGATTCTATTTACATACAAGATACAACTTGAGAGAAGCACTGCCTCTGATACTTGGTGACGCCGGTGAATTGTTAATTTCTTATGGTACACACCAGTGATGGATTCAAATAAAATTCTGGACTTTTACTTCAGTTTTTGAGAACGTAGTTTTATCTCCACTCTCCATTCCATTGAAACGTTTTAGCTTGCTGTTCCTAATTCTTAAATTTCTGTCATAACTATGATTCTTCTTTGCAATAATCAAAACAAAAGATGGTTACAATTTTTTATTTGTTTATAGTGCTGATGTGTATTTGAGGAAAACACCAAACTAACTCAACATATGGTCTCGTTCATTTACAAAATTCCTTGTAGATTCAATAAATGAGAGCACTTCATTTTTTTAGCTTCACATATCCTTAGAGTTAATGATTAAATCATGAACTCAGTAAGGAATATTGAAACTAAGTTGGAACTTGTCAACATTGTTCTGGAAAAATGACCAGTTATTTATCAACTGGAGCGCCATGCTTATTTTGCCTTTTATGTCTGTGGCAGACCAAACAGTTGCTGTGCTCTGTGTTCATGGTAATGCTTTGCAACAGGGCTCAATGGAGTGATATGTTTACTGACTCAAAACATAAGATGGAATGAAGGGTAAAGAGACAATCTGTGTTGAACAAAATTGAGTTTCCTGATTTCTAGAAGGATAGCACAAAAAACTAAACTGATTATTTTGGCCTTGGCAGTAGTTATCATTCATAGTTCAAATTTTGGTTCAACTGTGAAGCACCAACACTCTGCATTCAACACACCGTCCACAAAATATCAACTAGCTTTTGAGTTCAGACTTGTATGAATGAACATCTTTTATTGTGTGGTGCCTTTGAGATGATCTGTGGTGTCTGTGAGCAACCCAAGTAAGCACAGCTTTTCAACCAATCACATTGAAGGACCCTCACTGAGGAAGTATAGAGCAGAAGGTATGAGCCAGATTTAAAAGACTTCAAAAGGGTGAAATAAAGATTAGGGAATATAGACTGGAACAAGGGAGAGAGGTATGGGACACAGAATATTATTTTTATATGTATCTGCAGCGTTAGTCTTCTTCAGAGAAGAAGAGAATCAACACTTATACAGATATATTTTCGGGGCCAGAGAGGTGGTGCACCAATCATCACTTTACATGCCATCATTAACTCCTGAATACATCGGTAATTTTTCTGAGCCATTTTTAGCATTAAATTTATGGGTATTTCAGACCATGGCAATCTTTTCAAATCTGAAATATCAATGAGGACAATGCCAGTGTGCCCAGTGGAGAATCAGACAGCAAATCCTGCCTTTAATCATACGTATGTGAATGCCAGAAGTTGTTTTCCTATAATAATGGAGAACATTACAGCTTCACCATTGCTATTACAGTAAAATTTAGATTGTTATAGTATGTTGACTTTTATTACAAGAGGATTTGTGTATCGTAGTAAAAATGTCATCCGAGAATTATATGCAGCCTTGGTGAGACCACACCAAGCCTATTACATGCAGCTTTGGCCATCTTATCTACAGTAATATATACTTGCCAGAGAGAACTAGGGAAATAATCTCAGAATAAGAGAAAGCCATTTAAGACTGAGACATGGAGGAATTTCTTCACTTAGTGGCCAGCGAATTGGAATTCTCTGTTCCTGAGGGCTGTAGTGGTTCATTTGTTGATTATGCTCAAGACCAAGATCAAATGATTTCTACACGTTGTAAACATCAAGGGCTATGGGGACTATACCAGGAAATGATGTTGAGGTAGAAGATTAGTCATGACCATGATTTCAAGGCAGACATGAGGAGCTGGATAGTCTACTCCTGCTCCTGTTTCTTGTGTTCGTATGTTATCTTGCCCTCCCTCAGAGAGTTCTAACCTATATTGAATCCAGCATGTGATAGTCAGCAAGTAATTAAACAAGGGACATGATGAACTAATCTAAAATATAATTGATTTCTAGGCATGAACTGCTGGAGGATGCTCGGAGAAAGGGCATGCCATTTGCACAATGGGATGGACCAACAGTAGTATCATGGTTAGAGGTAAATGCCTACAGAGTTGCATCCATGGAATTATGACAATCTGATCATAATGATTGAGAACACAGACATATTGCTGTACTATATTTATTGCCCAATTCTTAACCCAAGTTTTCCTCAACTGAAATTCAGTTATTCTGGTGCAATTTTCTGAATTACAAATGCACTGTTATTTCTTGGACTACACTTTCCAGGTAAGACTGTGACCAAAAACCTAGAAATTACGTTTAATCAAAGATGCCAAGAGAAAGAAAAAAAAACAATCTAATATTGTCTAAACCTCTGTGGGAATATTAAACAACCCTAAAAAGGGAGATGAAGTTAAAACCTTTCATTATGTACCCATCCAGATATGGTCTGAAAGGGTTAATGTTTGAGACTGCATTAAGCTCCACCTTATTTTTCATGTCTTAGACTTCAATCGGTTAAATTGAAGTCCAGCACAAGGAGGCAAGTGTGTCATCATTGTCTTCTGATAGTCTTAGTTATTATGTCAAACTAGCCAATGTTACTTTTACCTGTTGCTATTATGCCATAAACCTATTAAGACAAAATACTCTTGTCATTAAGATTTATTAGTCTTTATCTTCTCCTATTTTTAACTGATTAAGCCCTTACCCTAACAGAAAGGAAGATTCCCCACCGCAAGTTGTCAATACCCGATTAATGCTCTGTTTCAAAAGAGAATAAAGAAGAATTGATTTATAAGATGTGGAAGACCAGAAAGGAGGATTGTGTGCACTGCCAGCCCTAATTACTATCAGGATTCTGTGATTTTATTCTATGATTCTAATTATGATATTTTGATTTAATTTTGATAAATTTCTGTTAACTTTTCTCTTTCATGTTACAGTGCCCACTCAGGGCCGTTTAATTTTGTTAGTATTCATTGATTTAAAAGAGTAGAAAGGAGAATTGGTGGGAACAACCCAATCATTGGTTGGTCATGGCTAGATCCACCAAACATGCAACAGGATGCAAGAAGTCATTTCAGAAAGGGAGTAACAATTAATGCAGCGTGGGAAGAAGCTGCTGATGGGTTGCCATGGAGATATAGCTTGAACTGTTGACTGTCAACTTTAGCTGACTGAACACAGACCAGGCAGGTGGCCTGAGACTGATCAAGGTATTTCCATCAGGAATGCAACAGAACAAGTTAATTATACAGAGATAATAGGAACTGCTGATGCTGGAGAATCTGAGATAACAAGGTGTAGAGCTTGATGAACTCAGCAGGCCAAGCAGCATCAGAGGAGCAGGAATGCTGATGTTTCGGGTCTGGACCTGAGATAACCTTGTTATCTCAGGTTAATTATACAACTCTTTCCTCAAAGAAAGGATGCGATGCATGGACAAAATCATTTTACCCACAAGGAATCGGATTTGAGTGTGATGTATGTGTATGTAACATTGATCACATGCAAAGTAATCACATCGATAACCCAACTGAACATCTTAAATTGGTTTCCAGTGTAATTCTTAGCATACTTGGTGTTATTTAGTAAGTGCTGACCAATTAACAGAATCACATCTATGATTGCAAGCGCGGGCTGGTTGAGCGTCATTGGCATTATTCACATTATACCTTTTCTAGTGAACTTTTCATGTTATGCCTTTTCTATAGAAGATAGAGTTGTGGCAATACCCTGACCAATCACAATCCACCTGTCTGGTCTGAATTTACTCAACTAAGATTGATAGTTAATAGTCTTCCTGCATCTCCATTCCAAACATATCCAAACAATCGTATTCTATTCCCATACAATATAAACTGTTGTTCTCTTTCTAAGTTTGGTTTCTTTAGTTGCAATCCTGTTGTTAACAAAATGAAAGTTTTGACAATATGTCTCTTTTTAGCAATGTTTAAATTTTGTACGATCATACAATAATTTGCAGGTTATTAATATTTCTCTTCCCAATTAAGTAATTATAGATGGATCCTTTAGAAATAGCTACTCTTCCCACCTTCATTCATTTCTCCAAACATCTATCCTTGATGTCTCATCTTCCTCCTGGTGCTTCATCACTTGCAAATATTGGGTCAGCTTCTGCATATACATGAGTGTGGGACCCAGTTCTGTTTTCTGCATCTGTACTATTAGAATGATTTTTCAATTGCATAAATCTTAAATTCCATCCACCCACCCCTGCACCCCAGCTAAATATTGGGAAAACCAAAGCGACCACTTTTGGTCCCCTTCACGGGCTCTAATCTTTGCCAATCCAATCCCATCCCCAGTGATTATCACAAACTCCACAACCCGCTTGATCCCAAACACATTTTCTGACTCTATATCCTTCCAAACAGGAAGACCACCACTTTAACATCATCTGTGTCCATTCCATCCCAGCCTATTCAGCAGGAAAACCATCTCCAGGATTTCATCACTTACAGTCTCAATTCTGTGGTTCTTCCATCTTACACTCCCTTTACATTTATAGGTCATAATAAACTCTGCTGCTGGCACACAATCCAGCACAAAGCCTTGCACATTTATTGCCTTCATTCTCTTTGACTTCCAATGCCTAAAATAAAAAAAAATACTATCCAAATTGGAAAAAAAAAATCCTCTCTTCTCACTAAATCTTCAAACTGCAGCACCCCACCCCCCCAGACTCTCCACCTTTCTGATTCCTACTTTATTGTATCCTCACTTTGGCTGTGCCTTTTTCATTCCTTTCCATAACTCTGGAAATCATCACGTCTATGGGCTGCATTTTCCAAGAATTGTCAATTAGGCGCTGATTATGACCCACTCCTTTTTTACAAAATGAAAGAACTCCACATTTCTGATAGGAGATTTCAAATTAGGCTTCACTTATAAAAGCAGAGCTGCTGTTTCATTCTGACAGCTCCCACTTAGTGCATGGGGAAGGTAAACTGTTTTCCCAGCAGCCAGTTGCTGTAGTCTGTGATTTCAAAGTCTGATATCATAGACAGCCATTTTGACAGTTCCTGTGAAAGGGTAAGGAAATAAGGTAAGTGTAAAGTTAGGGTGCCAGGCAGCTTAAGTGTCAGGTGAGGTGGGAGAGTGCTTAGAGGGTCATATGCCAGGGTACAAACAAAATGTGTCAAGGAAGCCAAGTAAGTAATGGAGTGTTTAGTGCAGGTTAGGGTCTGATAGAGGGTTTTGGGAGTCACGTCAGATCAGGACGTGAAATGTTCAAGAAGACTGGGGAGGTGAAGTTGGGGTGTGTGAAGTAAGTTTTAGGTCAGTTGAATAGTTACTCAAGAATTAGACTAAATATTTAACAGTCTTAGCTTTCCAAATAACTATTTACTTAACTGCAGCAGAACTCTCCAAAAGTATCTATGTAAACTGGAGAATTTGAATGCATACTTTTGGAGGCATACAGAAATTGTCAACTGCAATCTTCAGTGCCAGTTCCTTTGAAGCCTGCTATACTAGGGATTCTACAAGGTCTTCATGCACAACTCCCATCCACGCTTCAGAAACCATCAGAAAATCCAGGCCTCCCAATTCTTGTGTCCCTTTAAAAACCTCCTTACAATTCACTCCCTCCCCATCTAATCTAATGTAAAATTACCACTGAAATATGGGTCTGTCGCAAAGATGCTTTGTAAATGTAAATGTTCAGAAATATTTTCTGAAGAAGGGTCCAGACTCGAAATGTCAGCTTTCTTGCTCCTCTGATGCTGCTTGGCCTGCTGTGTTCATCCAGCTCTACACCTTGTTATTTCAGATTCTTCAGCATTGGCAGTTCCCACTATCTCTTGTAAACGTACTCTTGTGTTGTTTTGAATTTTCTTTTGTTTGTCCACTGCAACAAATGCTTCATTTTATTAACTTGGCATTCTCAGGGCTCAAACAGCCTATTTTAGATGTAAGAATGATCAAGTTTCCAGTATTTGCTTAATCTTTTAATTTGCAAAGATAGGATAGACAGGGAAACAATTTTTGATAGACATGCAAGTCATGTATTCGTATGATTTGTTATTGCTTAGGTTGGAGTGTTAATAAAAAAAACAAACACAATCTTTGGAAAACAATTTTATGAGTCAGATAAGTCAGTTTACTCTGAAGTAGGCCTAAACTGGTAAGCTTCCAATATGAGAAGCTAGCTAGCTTGCTTGCCTTTTGTGCCATTTGTAAGCTAGATGAACCCAAAATGCAACAAAAGTGTGTGTTAGACTGAAGCCTGATAATCAACAGAACAGAATTGCTGGGGAACACATCTTGAAGGATGTGTTGCCCTCTCTGCCCAAGTTCAGGCTATGTAGGTTTAAAATAATCATTATCTCTGAAGTCTTGTCTATTCTCTTGCTGAAATAGTAATAGTAATTTAAATTTTCCTTGCAGTTGGACTGCAACAAAATATGTCACATTTTGTTTAAGAAGTAGAGGTTTCCACTGTATAAAACCATAAAATAATGTCAATGTTTGCTGTGACATTAAACAGCTGTGGGTGGGGATGCCAGCCTGGTACGTAGCTGCCTGTCGAGCCAACGTGAAGAGTGGAGCTATCATGTCTGCCTTGTCTGACACAGAGATACAGAGGGAGATTGGAATCAGCAATCCACTTCATCGATTGAAACTCCGACTGGCAATACAGGAGATGGTGTCATTAACAAGTCCATCAGCACCACCCACATCAAGAACGGTAGGTTCTTGGCATCCTTTGTGTTTTAAAAATATTTGGAAAGGTTATAAATATTGTGAATCAGGTCAAGTAATCCTATCTGAATAGACAGTAGGAAATATGAATTCTTATCAGAAATATTCTATGTTGGCATTGGGAGGCAGAGCAACACTTGGGTGTTGTAATCACTTTAAGTTTCCCAACATTGGTGTGTGCAGTAGTTGGCAGATAATTTTGTACCAACGTGCATTGCAAAGCTGACTCCACAGCTTTCTGATCCCTATCATTAAAATTCTACTTTAGTAGTCCTTTTCGGAATTACTCCCAGATAATTGGCCATTGACATGATGAGATTGGAGTGCTCTGTGAATGTGGAGATAGTTATGGTGACCTGCCCTGTTTTCACAATATATACACAGCAGTGATGAATAGCAATGCTTGCACTGAAAAAGTGATGTTATGATAATGTGAAGTTAAATGTAAACAGCACACTATCATATCTCACACTCTTGGTGTTACATCATCATCATTTCAACATCATGTCATATTTGTAAATAAGTGGAATTTCTCATACCTACCAAATAATTCAATGGCGAACTTTATAATCAGTTACAATTGTTACTGAGATTGCAAGTGAATCTCAAGCATTGTGAAATTAATATATTAATAATTTTAGGCAGTTTTAATTGACACACACAATTGGCTTACCAAGGCAGGTAGCCTGAGTAGACAACTTACTTGACTTGGCTGGCTAACTTTATTTAAAGGGCCCCAGATGTCTAAATTTTCACTTCAGTAAGGCAAGAACAGGATAGACTCTGGGCTGCCAAACCTAGAAGCAGATTGTGAGAAACAGACTGGTTAGACAGTCCTTTGGTATTCTGGCATTTCACCCCACTTCGTCTTAGCTTCTGTAGCCCTCACCCTCACCCATGCTCACAATCTTCAATGCTAACTCAATCCTCATGGCCCTCACTACTCCACACCACCTTCATAGTCAGTCATCCAGTATCTCCCGTTGAGGGACTTCCATGTAATATGAATATGAAAAAATCTAACAATCTAATGTAGATCTCACTCATGCGCTCATGTTCCTGCCCACCATTTTTAAAGATCTGTGGAGTCACTTTGACTCTGCAAATCCAACCCTATGTGTCTCGATTGATCACCAAGCACTCTAACTCAGAAGCATGTCTGTAATTATAAGATAATTATTAATTGCATATATGGTTGTGGTGAATGACTTTCTTGAACGTGTATATTTGAAATATTTTAGTGAAGTATATGTTCAAATATTTTATACCCTTGTATTTATTAATACCATTTAGAACTGTGTCAAAGTAAGCATGTATTCATATTTGAATTTAAGAGTACTTGAAATTTTTTAATCTACTGGATCCAATGATTAGCTAATACTGTGTCAAAATCAAAACCAATTGTGCACATCCAGCTGCATTGCACAGTCGGAGAATGCAAACAGGGGGCAGTTTTAAACTTCTCTGCAACTTCAGTGCATTCAGTTGCATGGATTTGTTTGCCAGTGCAAGTTTTGAAGGACACGGTGATGAAAGGTTCATCCCCTAGGCCTGTCAGTGCTGAAAAAAAGTTCACAAGCAAGAATGCCATGTGACATGGGATTGCACTAACAAAAGGGCAACATCTGGCTGAAAGTTTGGATGTGCCAAATAATTGAACGCCCTCTCTCTCAGTGTCGGTCAGAGGAGATGAATTTCTGAACTATTTATCTGCCACAATTGAACAACACTGGGAAGGCCAATTGTTATTTCTTTTGCTGATTTGCTCAAATGATTTTAAAGCTTAATGTACTGAGTGAAAATGCAGCCATATTTAAAGGAGGGATGTATGCTTCGTGTGGATGGTTTTAAAGAAAAACGTATTTCCAACAAGTTTCCAAAAATGTTAGTGGAAGCTGAGTGTGGAATGAGAGAATGGTTGCTCAGACTTGATCTAGAACCAGCGTGGTGACATAAATAACAGTGAAAAAGACGCCTTTCAAAGGAACACTCCTCAATTGGTATTACAAAACTTGTGTAGGACTTCAGTGCTTAACAGAGAACAATGGTGCTGTTTAAAATTGATCTCGTGGTTTAAAAGTGCCCACTGACCTGAAACTGACTACTGATTTTAAATCTTAACCCAATATTCAATTTTCTTCTTTCTTTCAATGCAGAAAAATCAATCCCTTTTCTTTTAATTACTCCAATAATGTCTTGTTCACTAACAAAGTTAAATGAGTTTTTCACACTTGGGTCAGCCTGATTATTCATAAAAACTACAGTAATCTTTATCCCTTATGAGCTACTTTTGGAAGTTCTTTGAGCTACTTTTAGAAGTTCTTAGCCAGATGGTTGGGGTAGAATTCTCTCTTGAAATGCAGCAGTCCTTAGGGGGAAGGAGGAGAGAGCCACTCCTGGCTTGTGAATTTGCAACTTCTGCTAATGGATCAGGAAGAGTATTCCTCGAGTCCTGCCTTCTCCATTGCAGCACAAAAGCACTTTATAGGTGTGGGGTCATCTATTTTGAAGGGAATAATTGTTAGTGAGCCTTTGAAACTCTTTACCTGTACAGTTTTATGGCATTCATTCTGGCAGTGACGATGCATGGAAAGTGTGTTTTTTAATGAACTGTCTCTTGCTTCACTTCTTCCCTTTGTGTAATACTTTTCTTCACAAACACTACATACTGGACTGTCCTTGTGCTTTCCACATAGTCCTCTGGAAATGTTTGGGTGACTCATGAGGAAATGGAAAACATGGCGGCTTCAGCAAAAACGGTTAGTCTGTCCCTGTCCACCTTTGTTGTGCTTCGTTGAAGAGTTTCTTATGAATATTATATTTATTTAATATTTTCAAACCCTCCTCTTTTTATCTATTTGTAAATATTAAGTTAAAATTTGTTAACTGCAATGAGCAAGTATTCTGCTGCGATGCATTTTTAATTGCTTCAAGGTGAGATGAACACCTGCTCATTTCAATGAACCTGTAACTAATTTTGCAATTTTGAGACATGTATTCTGGAAATTGGAACTCCTAAAGTCAGAATGAATTTCAGGAACAGAGGATTTTTAGGGGTGTGAAAAGATGATAGATCATTGACATTCAATTGACTTTAAAGCAAATAAAAACCTGGCTGATCAGTCTGATAATGATAGGGCACTACTTCTAACTTTGTGATTCTTTGTATTGGTGAGTGAAGGCTAGATGCTTACCTGACAGGAATAGAGGGACAAATAAAAGAACGTAAATAGTTGTTGATTCAAGACTAATGATGGGTGAAACAGATGAAAGATTACCAAGTATCATCACAGAATGATGTTGAGATAATCTGAAAAACACAGGAAAGATAATGATTTTTTTGTGCAAACTCCTGTGAAATTCACCACATCAGTGGAAAAGTAACTGGGCATGAAGAGTTCAACATTAAAGTTTTCAATCAGCTTACTAGTTTGTGTTAAGTTGCAGAGGAGGCAGAGCAACCTGGTGTTCCAACTCGTTGTGCAGCCATTCCATTTCACCATGGTTTGGACATTTCATCCCAAGCTGTCATTGATTTTCCAGAATTTAGGATCAATCCTTGATTAATGAACTAAAAATTTCATCCGTCAACAGATATAGGATAGTAAGACCTGCCGATGCTGGAGTCTGAGATAACACAGTGTGGAGCTGGAGGATCACAGCAGGTCAGGCAGCATCAGAGGAGCAGGAAAGCTGATGTTTCGCGTCGGGACACTTCTTCAGAAAATTTTCTGAAGGGTCTGAAAAATTTTCTGAAGAAGGGGGCTGACCTGAAACTTCAGCTTTCCTGCTCCTCTGATGCTGCCTGACCTGCTGTGTTCCTCCAGCTCTACAGCAGATGTAGGTATGGTTTTAGCATTCTCGATTGGAGTTGCCCATCAACTCCCAGACAGTTGATTGTTGGTTAAGCGGGAGAGGTACGAAATGTCTGCTTGTTGGGAATTGATGTTAGAGAGTTTGGAGTTCACAACGTTGCTGAACTAAGGTGGAAAAATGGTGACAATGCATCGAACCCATGCTTTTCTAGTTTGAGAATTGTTTGAATTCAACATTGACAGAGTAATAGGAAGTGTTTGAAATTACTTTTAATCACTGGGTGTGGCCGTGACTCACCTTAGCAGCAGGTGGGTCTTAAACCTGAATCTTTTGATGCAGTGGTAAGGTCACTATCACTGAGCCACAAGACACCTTACAGGAAGTGTTTTATTCTGTCAATTAAAACATGTAAATGAGTTAGAAGGAATTTAATTATGGAATTAGAGATTTATTCTGGTTTTCAAATAAAGAGATTATTGTTTTAAACAGGATGTAAGTATACCATTTCACCATGGTAGATTTCTGCACATCTGTTGTGCAGCACTTTGTACTTGTTTTTGCCATTTGTTTTATTGTGATGGCAAGCAGTTTTAGCTCTTGTAATATATAATTCATGGTACTTGTTTGCAGGTTCAGTAATTTCCAGTGAACTAATTTTCTGGAACAGGAATTAAAGGGAACATTTTCCTGTGGGTGATACTGAAATAAACTGGTTGATACTTCACCTAACATAATGCTGACAGGAAATTGATACAATGCCCACCACAGAATGTACTGTCAAGACTCTAACACATAATTTCAATATATTCAGGCTGTATAAGCAAAATCTATTTTGAGGAGGTTCTAGCAGAATCAAGCTTCTGACAACATAGTCCAAGTGAGGGTCTCTTTGTAATAGACTTAATGAGGCTTGACAAGGGGTACTTATCACACAGCTAGAATAAGCCTGGTTTTGGGAGTGAAGTTTGACAAGGGCTGTCTGCACTGAAGGGAACCTGTCCTGTAATTCCTCCTAAAGCTATGTCTTAATAAGCAGTGTTGTCAGAGAGTACATTGTCATATCTTTCATACAGGCAATTCAGTTTAACTCTTTAATACTATTTCTTGCCTCGAGCTGAATTTAGTGTGTTAACACAGATGATAAATGTGGCAAAACCACATACGTTCTCAAGATCATTCATGTCAGTTCCATAGAAAATTACAATATGGAAGGAAGCCACTTTAAATTGTTATCAAATTTCCTTGTTTAAATTTATTGTTGAATCTCCCTCCACCACCCTAATTTCCACGTCATCATAACTCACTGTGCAATTTCTTAAGTTGTCTCTAGTTATTTAGGCAAATACCTTGTATCTGTATCCTTTGGTTACTTGCTCTACACCCACAGGAAATTTCTTTTTTTCACACCTAGCCTGTAGGATCACATCATAATATTGTACACCTCGACCAAATCTTCCCTCACCTTCTTTGATCTGAGGAGGGTGTCTTTGCATCATCAAATTGACTCATCCGTGATACCATTCTGGTAAACCTGCTTTGCACACCCTCTAAAGGCCAAGGTATCATTCTTAAAGTGCATTGCACAAATTGGCCACATACTTCAGCTGATGCCTCGCCACTGTTTTAGCTTAATTTCCTTGATTTTGTGCTTAATGGCCAGGATTATCAGAAAGCCATTTAAAATTGCTAGGCAGGACATAATTCTAGGATTCCCAACCCCAATCCCAGTGCTCCCAATTTTAGTTGATGTTGGATGATATTGGATGATATCAAGCCTGCACTCCCAACCCGGCTGCTCCATTCTGGGGCTATCATCCTCAATTTTTGAGAATCTGGGACAACTTCTGGAATACAGGTGGCGCCCGTCCCCTCAGAGGAGTCTAGATTCAGGAAATTTTGAAAAGCAAGTTTCAAAGATCTCAAACATGCTTACTGATCATTCCCTTCTGTCTTTAAAATAACTCTTGTCATTGTTCACTAATTTCTGTCCCCTAGACAAAATTACAGTTATTTTAATCGTGTTTGGAAATTTATTTTAATCGTGTTTGGAAATGTTTTGACACACCTCTAGGACAATGGGATTTGAACCCAGACCTTCTGGCCCAGAAGCAGGGATACTACCACTGTGACAGAAAAACTCCAGAAGAAGAAATCGCATCCCTATATTAGAGATAGTAGGAACTGCAGATGCTGGAGAATCTGAGATAACAAGGTGTAGAGCTGGATGAACAGCTTCAGAAAGGGTCCAGGCCCAAAACGTCAGCCTTCCTGCTCCTCTGATGCTGCTTGGCCTGCTGTGTTCATCCAGCTCTACACCTTGTTATCTCACATCCCTATATTAATTTCTTTTTAACCCCTCAGACTCCAATTTTATTAAGCAGTCTATTACTCAGTGTTTTATCAAACAATTTTGAAAATCAATTTACACAAGATTACCTGCATTCCCCTCATTAACCCCCAAGGAGTGCCCTTCCCTACTCCCATGGTTTATGAGATAACCAATGTCTTTGTCCCATTAACTAATTGAGGGTGAAACCCTTTTCTATAGATTGGTTTGACTGCAAATCACTGACTGATGTTTAGCCAAGCATGCTTACCTTGGTGAGGTTCAGTCTCCTTGTTTGATGTTATTTTTGATTGTAAGAGACTTTAAGATAATGGCAGATTAACAATTTTTATCCTACAGTTTACCTTGCTGATGCTAACCATGTTCAAACCTGAATTTCCATACAGAATTTGTTTTGCCTGAATTATTCAGGGATACAATGTAGACCTAACTTGTGTTATATTTTGCCAAATATATTAATGAGGTGAAGTAATGTTCTAGCCCAGCAATTTAGGCATATTGAATGAACTAATCAGAGTGTTCTTTCATTTCTTCTTTTCTATTAATGCTTGTACTAACTTGCTAACCTGTTAGGAGAATGAGGAAGGCAGTTGGGCTCAGGTGAGTATACAAGACATTCAAATATGTTTGAAATGACTTAGAATGATTACTGTGTGTGTTTTATAAATCCTTCTACGATGACTATCATTGATGGCACCCATCTAGTCTCCACACTATGGAACTTAGTCTTCAAATCTCTTCATCATTCTGACGTTTCTCCCTAACTGCAAGATCCCACTTAATATCTAGTTTGATGAAAATAATTGTACAATTGCACCATGTAAAATTCACTCTGAAAAGAGTACTTGATACCTTCAAAGAGTTCCCCAGGTAAGTCTCGACGTTTTGAGGAGCATACTCTGCCTGTTGTCTAGCAGAATGACTGGAATAAATGAAAGAGTCATTCTATATATTACAGGATGGGAATATGGATAATATCTTCCTGATGACTGGTCAGTCATTTATGTTGGTACACACTAATATTCTTGTTGCTGATTGGTCGGCTGTGCAGAATGGGATGGTAAGGGATTTCTTGACTAAAGATAACCTGATGTCACTGATGAGAAGACTACTGTCTTGGGGATTGCTATGGTGGTAGTGGATCTCGAGGGTGTGCCTGACACACGTTGCATGTCAGTGCATGATGAATAAGGTAAGTCTAGGTTAGGAGCATTGGGTGGGATGGTTATTAAGTTGAACATTTTTGATGATAGGTGACTTGTTCCATTCACTGCATTTGAAACAGATTTGTGGTTCCTTGAGTCTAGTGTATAGGCTGCCACTTATTCTCCTCCCCTTGGCTTCTTCCCCTCCCCCCGCCAGTCCACCCAACTTTACAATCCCATGGTGTGCTGTAAATTGCCACTTTATTGTTAGGTGCTTTCTTATCTTTGTAGATTTGGAGGCTAAAGTGGAGCTTCTTCAATGATTTGTATCAGACCTTTATGCCAACTGACTTAAGTACACATTATAGTCAATGTCACTGGAACTAGTAATATGAGAAAATTTTGTATCTTGCATTCATGAAGAAGCTGCAATTGAGCATGTAACAAATGAGCATGTGAAACGAAACAATTGAGTTTGAAGTGCAGGCTTAATATGGCAAAGTTCTCATTGTGGATGCTTGATGTTGCTGCTAGAATAGGCTTTTCCGATAAGAGTATTAGAAATTGATTAGTAGGTGGAAGGATGGTGGAAAGATTGGTAGTTCAGGCATTTAAGCAGGAAGAATGCTAACTGCTCTTAGTAGAGCAGAGTTTACATGGTATAACCATAAAATCATCTCATTCAATGCAGCCACACTCAGAAGAGCAGAGTTATTACAGTGAGTAAGGAAGTCATTCAGCCTATCATGTCTATGCCACCTCTCCACATAAACATCTTCCTTATCTCACAATTTCCCCGTCTACTTCCTTTAACCTTGCACATTGCTTCTTTTTCAAATAGTCATCTAATTCCCCTGAAAATACCTGGATTGAACCTACCATGATCACACTCTCAAGCAGGGCATTCTATATCCTAACCACTCACTGCATAAAAAACATTTTTCCTTGTATCTGCCTTGCTTTTACTAATTACTTCAATGATAGCCATGATGTGGAGATGCCAGTGTTGGACTGGGCAACTTCACCTGACGACAGATCAGTGCTCCGAAAGCTTGTGATTTTAAATAAACTTGTTGCACTATAACCTGATGTTGTGTGACTTCTGACTTAACTACTTCAAATCTTGCCTTTTTGTTCCTGATACTTTCACAAGTGGGACTGTTTTCTCTCTATTTACACTGTCCAGACCTCTCACTATTTTGAATATCTGAGTGAAATTTCCTCGCAGCCTTTTCTTTTGAACCCTAGGAGAACTGTTAATTTCCTAACTTTTCCAATCCATCTTCAAACCTGAAATTCCTCAATTATGGAGCCAATCTTGTAAACCTCTTCCACACTCTACCCAATGTCTTCACATCCCCCCTCAAGCGCAGCATACAGACCTAGATGCACTGTTCCAACTGAGGTCTGACAAATGTCTTATACCAGCATAATTTCCTTAATCTTATATTCTATTCCCCCATTAATAAATCCTGGGTTATTGTATATTTCATTAACTGCTGTCTTCAACTGTCCTACCACCTTTAATGACTTATGGGTATATTCACTGAGGTTCCTCTGCACTTTCACCCCCCTCAGAGCTGTACCCTTTAATTTATATTGTCTCCCTGTGTTCTTCCCACAAAAATACATCATGCTACGCTCCTCCACATTGCACTACACCTGCCACCCAACTGCACACACCACCACCTTGTCTATGTCCTAAATTAAAATAGAATACTGTGGATGCTGGAAATTTGAAACAAAACCAGAAAACACTGGAGAGATTAGCAGTTTTGGCAGCATCTGCGAAGAGAGAAACAGAGTTAACGTTTCAACTTCAAATTGACGACTCTTCAGTGAAGAAGAAGATTCACACAGGAGCTGCCAATTTAACTCTGTTTCTCTCTTCACAGATGCTGCCAGACCTGCTGAGTTTCTACAACTTTTTCTGTCTTATGTCCTTGTGAAGTTCTACGCTGCCTCTTCACAGCTCATAATGCTTGCAAGTTTTGTATTATCCCAAAATGTTGACATGGTCCCCTATATACAATGGTCTAGTTTGCTGATGTATATCAGGAAAAGTAAGGAAGCAACTTAATGGTTACCTTTTCAACAGCACCTTGTTGTCTCTGCTCTAAAATAATGCCCAAGACCCTTTGTTTTAATACAGAATATAGAAAAGTACAGCACAGGAACAGGCCCTTTGGCCCACTATGTCTGTGCCAACCATGATGCCATTCTAAACTAATCGCATCTGCCTGCACATGGTCCGTATCTCTCTATTCTCTGCCTATCCATGTGTCTGTCTAAATGCCAATAATATATTAAAACGACTGGAGACCCATCCACAAGGAACTTTTGGTGGAAACTCAAGTTATTTTAGTTTCATAGTCAAATTATGTCCATTGATGCACAAGAACTGCTCACTGAAATCACTTGAACATTTGTACTTGGTTTATGCAGGCAAATTAATTTGTGACATTAACAAAGTTTAAATATTGCACCAAAAGTGTATAATTGAATGTCTTGTTGACAGGTTGTGGGGATGGGGTTTGGACATTAACCCCTAAATATGAGCAGCTTAGGGTTGGGTGGAAGCTTGGCATGTTAAAAATCTGAATCCGAATGCCCACGTTGAATGTTGGCTGTGCAACCAACACACTCTCAACAGGATATTTTAAAAATATAATGAGGTTATGGAATCCATTGTCATTTTAAAGGAAACCATTGTCACAAGTTTTCAGGGCCCAAAAAATCTAGAAGCTGAAAAGGGAGGCAAAGGTTACTGGATCCTGAAGCTAAGTACTGGTTTCCTTATCTTTTAGATCAACATTACTTGTTTCACTAACTCGCCCGTGATCAAACGCATACTTCCGTCCACTGACACTTCTGATCTCATCCATGAGGCCTCTGATCCTTCTGTTCTCCCCCCATCCTGGTCAATCCTCCCACTGATCCCATGCTCCAGCCATTCCGATCTTCCAAGCTCCAGATTTCTATCTCCCGTTGAGTCCCCGTACCTCCCTGCCCCTCGGCTGCAACTTGGTTCTGAAAGACTTATCTGCCTGACAGCTGCTGAACTGGGCCAGCTGCAGCTGGGAAACCAAGGGGGATAAAATGGTACTGCGATATTTTCGCTAAATTTGGCAGATCCTGCGGAAAACCTGTTACTTTCAGGGTTTCCTGACTTCAGTCAGCCTCTGTGCACTCCCTCCAAGTGCTTAGTGTCAAAGCCTATAGATGGAGGATGGGCACTTGAACAGTTGTAGCCTAGCTGGTATCCGTGGAGACAATTCTTCAGAGAGCTGTGAGAGTATTCTTGTTACAAAGCGTACGTTATGCATTGTCTTCCCACCTTTATTAATTGGAAATGTGAAGTAGTATGCTGCAGTAGCATCTGTGATCAATGATTTTGTTTGCCACGTAATGCCTCAATATGTACTGAGGCAAGAGTACCATCTAACTGCTGCAAAATATCTTAGCTGCAGCTTCAGGGCTTCAAATAGTTGACCCGTTCACATTAATAAAAGGCCGCTTTAAACTCTGATGGGAGATTCAAAAGGATGAGAGCAGCTGTCGCTGTCTGGCTTTATTTCTGAATTTGCAGGATTGCAGTCAGCCTCACATCCTAACTGCCTGATGGTCATTTTTCTTCTCTGACATTTGCCCGAAAGGATAAAAGCCAATAGCAGTTGCTCCACAAGAGTTATTGCTGTCAGTGCTGCAAATGTTTCCATTTTACCAGAAGTTTCGCATTAATGGTTTCACTAACTTTATCAATCAACACCCATTTATTTCCTCAAGAAGAGTTGAGCTATCTCCAGAGCCATTGCTCCCAAGATTGTCTATGGTTGTACTATTTAAGAACTCTTTCTGCCTGTGGCCTTAAAACCACCTCTCTTTGTAGAGATAGGGGAGATAGTCCAAATATGTTCCCTTGGCATCTTTCCCTGTGTTGGCAGGAGCTTAACATGTCTGCATTAGGAAGACTGAACTATGTTTCTTTTTCTAAACTTCTTCCCAAAAAGACTTTTTTATTCATTCACAGGATGTGTGCGTTGATGGCTAGGCCAGCATTTATTGCCCATCCCTGATTGCCCAGAGGGCAGTTAAGAGTCAACCATGTTGCTGTGGGTCTGGAGTCACATGTCGGCCAGACTGTGTAAGGACGGCAGTTTCCTTCCCTAAAGGAATTCATAAGCAGGATAGGTTTCTCTGACAGTTGTTAATGGTCATCATTAGAATCTTAAAGCTAGAGTTTCGTTAAATTCAAATTCCACTATCTGCCATGGTGGTATTTAAATCCAGGTCTCCAAAACATTACCTGGGTCTCTGGATTAATAGCCCCATCGCCTACCCCATTGCGATGTGTGGCCAATTTATAGGAAAGGAGATATCTGGAGACTGTTAACACTTCCAAAACCTGCATAAAAATAGATGCTTGAACCAGAATAATTCCAAATCTGTTTATTACTTTCACCAGTTTATGAAAAGGAATTCCACTATGTAAGTGATTGAGGGAAGTTGGCCCCTGTTCTCAGAAGGCAAGCTCAGTGTGTTCATATTCCAAATGACTTTATCTGTCCTTTTCACCAGACTTTGGCTTATGGCGATATGAACCATGAGTGGATTGGTAATGAATGGCTTCCCAGCCTTGGGTTACCCCAGTATCGCAGCTATTTCATGGAGTGCCTGGTAGATGCACGAATGCTTGACCACCTCACCAAGAAAGACCTGCGGATGCATCTGAAAATGGTTGACAGCTTTCATCGGTGAGTTATTGCATTTTTGAAGGCTGAGTACAAAGTCATTTGTGAGAGGGAGACAGTCAGTCAAGTCAACCCACAAAATTATAGTCACTCAGTGAGCTAAAATGTGCAAAAGCAGAGAAATTTACTGAAAAGGATTATGTATTTTTTTCAAAATCTACATCAGTTGCCCTCTTCTGCATAATAACAGGTACATATATTTCCTCCCCAATCGATCCACCTTGTAGTTTTCCAGTACTACAGTATGACAAGTACCAGCTTGCAATCAGTCAATGCTAAGGGTGATATGGAGCCTGCAGGTCTGAGTTATAATTCAGGTTCTGGATTGTTCTAGAGTCAAGTAAAATCAAGCTTTTCATGCATCAACTAATTACATATTTACTTTAAATAAAAAGAGAATCAAAAGACTGTTATGAAAATTGGTAGCAAATTGGGACTTTTTTTAAAATTACTTTGTTATTATGATTAAAGCCCCTCTGAGTTTTAGTGATAATGAATTCATTCCTGTACATTCCCTAATTACAGTCAGGGCGGCACGGTGGCTCAGTGGTTAGCACTGCTACCTCACAGCGCCAGGGACCTGGGTTTGATTCCAGCCTCGGGCGACTGTCCGTGTGGAGTTTGCACATTCTCCCCGTGTCTGTGTGGGTTTCCTCTGGGTGCTCCGGTTTCCATCCACAGCCCAAAGATGTGCTGGTTAGGTGGATTGGCCATGCTAAATTGCCCATAGTATTTGTATAGGCTGGGTGGATTAGACATGGGAAATGCAGGGTTACAGTGAAAGGAAGGTCGGTCTGTCTGGGCAGCTCTTCGGAGGGTTGGAGTGGACTTGATGGGCCGAATGGCCTGCTTTCACACTGTAGGAGTTCTGTGATTCTACGATTGATTCTACAGTCAACAGAGTAAAGTTAAATATAGTCTGGACTGTGAAAAAACAAATGATCCAGTAGCCTCTGTAATCTGGTGTTGTATGACACAGTCAATACGAACATAGAAAACATGTCAGTCTCAGTAGGACATATTCATTAATTAGCAAAGTCCATATAGGGCAGAGTGGAATTTTAAGGCACATTATTGCCTGGGTTACAGTTCCTTTATTTAATTTACCTTCCTTTTAAAAATGCTTCTGCACAATTGTCCAGCAATCGTTATTATATTTTACAAATTGAGAAAAAATTTTGTTCTCACTTTTAGCTGCTGTCTTCTAACCCATTTTAATTTAAATGACTTTGTTTCTGACTAATCATCACTTCTTTTGATCCACTCTGTTACAATTGTAGCACACAGTAACAGCAGGTTGCCAGAGCTTGGAATTTAATTTGCCTTTTGTGTCACTTTGCATTTGCAAACTGTATCCTGCCTTTACATCAGCAGTTTGGCTAAAGAGACTGTATCCAATCTAATGTTGGAAATTCATTATATAAATAGTCAGGGGTATGTTAGAATTTCATGAAAAGCATTTTATTTAAAAAGTATTGAATTGTGCATTTTGATACCTAAAGTCTGTGTAGTTCAGTATGAAAGAACTTGCATATTTAGGGCGTGACCTCATGCTGGCCTGAAGCAATTACAGTCAAAGAAGGCATTTAAGATGTGGTTATTGTTGTGGTGAAATGTGACATGCAACTTGAACGCCATAACCACATAACAACAATAAGATTATTTACAAAGTAATCAATTTTAGTAGTGTTTGAGAACTAAACACTGGTCAGAGTAACAGGAGAACTCAGTTGTTCTTTAGTTTGCATCTGAAAGAGCAAATGGGCTTAATTTTAACACCTTGTTCAACAGACATAATCTTGAACAGGGCAACACTGTGTTCGACTGTTGACCTAGATTGCATGGTCAAGCCAGCCTTGAACGCACAACCTTCTGGCTCAAAGGTGAAAATGCCACTCGAACCAAGGATAATACGTGATGAAAACTCTGGAGGCTTTTCATAAATTACACTGAATAACATCTGTCTTGTTTCCAGCACTTGTTTACATTACGGCATCATGTGTTTGAAGAGATTGAACTATGACAGGAAGGAACTAGAGAGGAGGCGAGAAGAAAGCCAGCATGAAATTAAAGGTTAGTTTGAAAGAAATGTTGCTGTTAGTTTCTTGATTAAAATACAAAAATTGAACTTTAAATCCTAGTACCTTGTTGTCTCGGATTCTCCAGCATCTGCAGTTCCTACTATCTCAGATTTATTTTTACTGTTGTTTCCATAGATGTGTGTAGCTGTAATTCTGGATTCTTTCCTTCACCATTCTATATTATGACCAGGACAAGCCCAACTTTAACATGACGATTCATATTGTTCCAACTGCAAAGTAGTCAGGGTGCTGCCCAATGCTTGGTCAGCAGCTTTTACACATGAGGCCCCGATGGGTCCAATAGTGTTCCTGTTTTATCTTTGAGAAAGAGATGCTCAGGACAGGATCCTAACTGGTGAAAATCAAACTCTATTATTCTGGCTGGGGGAATGATTTCAGATTTGCACTGGCCTATCTAAGAATCTCACTAAAGTGAATCAGTCTTGGGCCTCGTGTCACTTTATTCCTTTCTCGCTTCCCCTTCCGTCCCTGACAGTGTTTAAAAGCCAGCGACATTGATTTGAAAGGGTTTCTAATGTGGAGACATTTCCCTTCAAGTTGAAACATTTTAATTGCTATGAAGGGAGCTGAACCACAAAGTTAATAGTTAGTTGGTCAAAATATTTTATTAATCATAAAGGTTTAATCAATTTTAAGTTCAATCAGTGGGACCCAGCATTATGTTTACAGTTTTTGAAGTGTTTTTGCAATTATCACCAAGTGCAATGTGATAACTGCTGTCATATACATACATTATCCCTGAATATGGGGATAATATATATGACAATTGAAATCTGCTCTCTGAAGTCATAATGTTACATTGTACAAGTGTAATTGTTGCTCATTTGGCAGCACAAACCAGCTGACCAGCCAAATGAGCAGCAATGAGCATGGGTTCAATTCCCACACTGGGCTGAGGTTACCATGAAGGAATCTCCTTCTCAACCTCTCCCCTCGTCCGAGTGTGGTGACCCTCAGGTTAAACGACCACCAGTCATCTTTCTGTGTAATGAGTGAGCAGCCCTATGGTGCAGTAGACTATGGTGATTCTGCTTTCTTTTGTTGCTGCTACAATCAGTACAATTCCATCAATTTTGCAGCAGATCCCCTGAAAGTTAACTACTTTGGGTGGAATGTAGTAAATCTATAGAACTCGGGATATGAGTGGATAGGATTATCATGAATGGTCTGGTAATCGTCTTAACTAGGATTAACAGATGATTAACAGAGGATTGTGAGTATGACTGCACTCCTTTCTTCTTATGGAGCATAACCTGGAATGAAATAAAAACATTAGCTTTACTAAAGCTCCAATATTCTTGCAGCATTAATGACCTTGCATTTTAATCAGCTGTTTGTTATTGGTCAGTATAGCAGTGCACTGGGTTGAGCAGCATGTACACTGTTACCAAATACCGGTGGGTTGATCAAAGTGATTATTTGTAGTATTTAATCGCTTTAGCTGCACTTGAGATCAATACAAATACGGGGGCTATAAAATAACCCTGATGTATTGGGAAAAAAAGCTAGTCTTAATCCTATCTCACATAGTAATCTGCAATTTAGTGAGGAATTTTATTGCTCTGGAATCTGAACCATTTTATGCTTTATTAGCTTAGATGTAAGTTATTACTGTAAGGTGAACTGTTAGATAGAAATACCCACAGCAAGCTTTGATGATTACTCAGAATGCTGAGTCACCCATCATAAGTGGAGATTCAGCTTTCCTGGCCATGCATGAAGGTCTGAATTGATGATTCTCAATGGGGAGGAAAATAGCTTATTAAAAAAACAAATCTTGAGAGCAGACTTTTTATTGAAATATATGTGAAAAAGATTGGCGCTGCCTGTGAGCTCCTTCTTTCTGTTTCAGTAATGCATGAACTTAACCTGTTACATAACTAAAGCCTATTTGTGGAATCCCAATGCAATTTGAGATATTAGTTTTCTGAACTATGGTGTCCTGTCTCCTCATCTGACTTTTACTGTTCTCCCACTGAACCACAGCTTCTGAAGAATGGATTGCATTTGTGAATTACTCAGAACAGTCTTCAGAACTGCCACTGTTACGCAGACAGCTCTGGCATGCTAAATATGTAGTTGCAGAAGAAGCCTGAACATGTTCCAGAATGGAAGTAATTTTAAAACCTGACATTTCTTGACTGTGATACAATGTTTGATCTGTGCCTAGATGTGTTGGTGTGGACTAACGACCAAGTCATTCACTGGGTGCAGTCTATTGGACTACGGGAATATGCCAACAACATCGTCGAAAGTGGGGTGCATGGTGCCTTGGTAGCCCTGGACGAAAATTTTGATTACAACAGTCTAGCTTTATTGTTACAAATACCCACACAAAATACACAAGTAAGCTCCATAATCAATGCTTTTGTTTCCTCCATCAGTTTGATTTCTAAATGTTTAGAAAAACTGCTAAAGTTAAAAATAGATTTTAACTATGATTTCTTTTACAGGCAAGGCAGGTCTTGGAGCGTGAATTCAACAACCTGTTGGCTTTAGGAACTGAGCGGAAGTTGGATGATGTGAGTATTAGGGATCCGTTTGTACTTTTAGTGAGGGAAATGTAGATAACATCCTGACCGTGTTTAGTTGTTTTAAGTGCTTAGTGTGCATGTGCCAGAGGCTGGATTCAGGGAACATGGAGAATCATTCATCAAATTAGAATGGCTGGGGCTGAATGCCACGTTGCATGTCCTTCCTTGTCTTCCTCAATGACTCTGTAACATTTGATACAGTCAACTGTACCATCTTCTCCTGTTGACTTGTGCTTCTTGGCACTGTTTTTGATGGATTCCACTGACTAGCATTTCTCCATCAATGACTTATCAATTCCACTGCCACCCTCAGTACTGAAACCGTTCTGATTGGCTCCCAGCATAACTCAAGTCATCATTCCAAGCTACATCTCCCTCAAAGCTATTCACTCAGACTGGGCCCAGTTCTATAAATCCCATCACCCAGGCCATTCATTAACTCCTCCACAACATCACTCACTGACATCCTTTCTTCATCCCCATCTTTGTCAACTTCCAAACAATCGAACCTATCAAATGGCATTCTGCTGCGACAGTTTCACAATGACTAATGACCCGTGCTTTCAATTGTACTGAATTAATTTGAATAAAAAGGATAAATTTAAATGGAGATAGGAAAATATGAAAGACTGGGACCAAATCAATTATGCTTCATATCGCTGGTGGAACTACTGACGACCTGTTTCTGTGCTGTATAATTCTGTTGTCCCTCTTCATTTTCTGATGTTTTCTTAGCTTTGGGCTTGACCTACTTTACTTAGCATCCTTCTCTAACAAACATCTTCCAGTTTTCTCTGAATCTGACTCACTGTGCTTCAAATTATTGTACTCTTCTCTGAGAACCCCTCTGGCTTATTGTCTCTTCTAATCCTGAAGTGTATTTTGAAAATCTTTCTCTTCACCCATACTTTTGATCACTTAAGAGTCATAGCGTTTATCAGCATGGAAACAGACCCTTTGTTCCAGCTCGTCCAAGCTGACCAGGTTTCCTAAATTAATTTAATCCCATTTGCCAGCATTTGGCCCATATCTTTTCCTATTCATATACCCACCCAGATACCTTTTAAATGTTGTAATTGTACCAGCCTCCACCACTTCCTCTGGCAGCTCATTCCATATACACACCACCCTTTGTGTGAAAAAGTTCCCGCTTTAAAATCTTTCCCCTCTCACGTGAAACCTATGCCCATTAGTTTTGCACTCCCGTACCCTGGAAAAAGACCTTGTCTATTTACCCTGTGCATGTCTGTCATGATTTTATAAACCCCCATAAGTTCGCCTTTCAGCCTCCCTCGCTCCAGGGAATATAGCCCCAGTCTATTCAGCCTGTTCCTATAGCTCAAACCCCCCAACTTATTCAACATTCTTATAAACATTTTCTGAACTCTTAAGTTGCACAACGTCCTTCGTATAGCAGGGAGACCAGAACTGCACACAGTATTCCAATAGTGGCTTAAACAGTCACAACATGACCTCCCAACTCCTGTACTCAATGCATTGACCAATAAAGGTGAGCATGGGGCAGCACGGTGACTCAGTGGTTAGCACTGCTGCCTCACAGCGCCAGGGACCTGGGTTCGATTCCACCCTCGGGCAACTATCTATGTGGAGTTTGCACGTTCTCCCTGTGTCTGCGTGGGTTTCTTCCGGGTGCTCCAATTTCCTCCCACAGACCAAAGCTGTGCAGGTTAGGTGGATTGGCCATGCTAAATTACCCGTAGTGTTCAGAGATGTGTAGCTTAGGTGGGTTATAAGGGGATGGGTCTGGGTGGGATGCTGCAAGGGTTGGTGTGGGCTTGTTGGGCTGAAGAGCCTATTTCCACACTGTTGGGATTCTATACCAAATGCCTTCTTCACTATCCTACCTATCTGTGACTCCACTTCCAAGGAACCATGAACCTGCGCTCCAAGGTCTCTTTGCTCAGCAACACTTCTAGGATCTTACCATTAAATGTGTAATTCCTACCCTGATTTGCCCATCCAAAATGCAGCACCTCACATTTATCCAAATTAAACTCTAGGTGCCACTCCTTGGCCCATTGGCCCATCTGATCAAGGTACCGTTGTACCCTGAGGTAATCTCCTTCACTGTCCACTACACCTCCAATTTTGGAATCATCTGCAAGTTTACTAACCATACCTCCAATGTTCATATCCAAATCATTAATATATATGATGAAAAGCAGTGGACCCAGCACTGGTCCTTGTGGCACACTGCCGGTCATAGGCCTACAGTTTGAAAAGCAGCCGTCCACCACCACCCCTTGTCTTCTACCTTCAAGCCAGTTCTGTATCCAAATAGCTAGTTTCCCTGTATTTCATGTGATCTAACCTTGCTAACCAGTTTAATATGAGGAGCCTTGTCGAACACCTTACTGAAGTCATTACAGATCACTTCCACCGCTCTACCTTCAATCCTTTTTGTTACTTCTTCAAAAAACTGAATCAAGTTAGTGACACAGGATTTCCCATGCACAAAGCCATGTTGACCATCCCTAATCAGTCCTTGTCTTTCCAAATACATGTAAATCCTGTTTCTCAGGATTCCCTCCAACAACATGCCCACCACCGATGTCAGGCTCACCAGTCTATAGTTCCATGGCTTTTCCTTACTACATTTCTTAAATAGTGACACCACATTAGCCAACCTCCAGTCTTCCAGCACCTCACCTGTGACTATTGATGATACAAATATCTCAGCAAGGAGCCCAGCAATCACTTTCCCAGCTTCACACAGAGTTCTAGGGTACATCTGATCAGATCCCGGGGATTTATCCACCTTTATGGGTTTTAAGACGTCCAGCACCAACACCTCTGTAATATGGACACTTTTCAAGATGTCACTATTTAGTTCCCCATGTTCTCTATCTTTCATATCCTTCTCCACAGTAAATACTGATGCAAAATACATATTTGTCTGGGATTGTCTCAGTCTTGTTCAGAGTTTACTAAATTACTAAATAAAAACCAAAAAACTGGATGCTGTAAATCAGGAACAAAAACAAAGTTGCTGTAGAAGCTCAGCAGGTCTGGCAGCATCAGTGAAGGAGAAAACAGAGTTAACATTTCGGGTCCGGTGACCCTTCCTCAGAGCTGATGGTCGCTGGGAAAACGTCAGTTTAAATGCAGAAAATAAGGAGGTGGGTGGGGTAGAAGTAAACAATAGGATAGAGTCCAAAGAGAGAGAAAGGCAGTTGGACAGACAAAGGATTTGCTAACGATCAGGCTGGGAGGGTGAATAGTTGTTAATGGGTACTGTTAGTGACTAACAACAGGGGGTGTGTAATGGCAGGCTATGTGGTAACAAGGCCTGGTGTGTGGGGTAGGGGGCTGGGACATGGGAGAGTTTAGGCCCTAAAATTATTGAACTCAATATTGAGACCATAGGGCTTGCGTTGGGCTTCGCTGGGACACTGTAGCAAGCCAGAGACAGAGA
>NC_063356.1:22483240-22491837 GCF_021869965.1 Rhincodon typus
GGCAACAGGTAGTTCAGGGTCTTTTTTGCGAGCAGAACGTAGATGTTTTGCGAAGCGGTCGCCAAGTCTACACTTCATTTCCCCAGTGTAGAGGAGACCATATTGTGAGCAGCGAATGCAGTAGACTAGATTCTGGGAAGTGCAGGTGAAGCACTCTACTTTCTGCTTGCAAAAAAGACCCTGAACTACCTGTTGCCTGCCACTTCAACACACCACCCTGCTCCTTGGCCAACATCTCTGTCTCTGGCCTGCTGCAGTGTTCCAGCGAAGCCCAACACAAGCTGGAAGAACAACACCTCATTTTCCACTTGGGGACCCTACAGCCCTCCGGACTCAGCATTGAGTTAAATAATTTTAGGGCCTAAACTCTCCCATGTCCCAGCCCCCTACCCCACACACCAGGCCTTGTTACCACATAGCCTGCCATTACACACCCCCTGTTGTTAGTCACTAACAGTCCCCATTAACAACTATTCACCCTCCCAGCCTGATCGTTAGCAACTCCTTTGTCTGTCCAACTGTCTTTCTCTCTCTTTGGGCTCTATCCTATCGTTTACTCCCTACCCCATCCACCTACCTATTTTCTGCATATGAACTGACGTTTTCTCAGCCACCATCAGTTCTGAGGAAGTGTCACCGGACCCGAAATGTTAACTCTGTTTTCTCCTTCACTGATGCTGCCAGACCTGCTGAGGTTCTTCAGCAAGTTTGTTTTTGTTACTATATTACTAACCTGATGTCTCTGTAACGTATAATGGTGGCAGTGAAGGCACCTTGATCAATGAGCCAACCTATGCTTTTGAACATAGAACATAGAACAGTACAGCACAGGAAGAGGCCCTTAAGCCCAGCAAGTACACGTTGACCATGATACCATTCTCAACTAATCCCATTTGCCTCCAAATCATCTGTATCCTTCTGTTCCCTGTCTAATGTTGTGTCTGTCCAAATGCCTCTTAAATGCTGCTATTGTATCTCCTTCTCCCACTTCCCCTGGCAACATGTTCCAGGTATCTACCATCCTCTGTGTAAAAAAAGAAACTTGCCTTACACATCTCCTTTAAATTTTCCCATCTCATGTTAAACCTGTGCCCTCTTGTATTTGGCATTTCCACCCTGGGAAAAAGACTCTGACTATCCACCCTACCCATGCCTCTCATAATTTTATATACTTCTATCATGTCATCCCTCAGCCTCTGACGCTCTCGCAAAAACAATATAAGTTTGTCCAACATCTCTTTATTGCTAATATACTCTAATCCAGTCAACTTCCTGGTAAGAGATAGTAGGAACTGCAGATGCTGGAGAATCTGAGATAGCAAGGTGTAGAGCTGGATGGACACAGCAGGCCAAGCAGCATCAGAGGAGCAGGAAGGCTGACGTTTCAGGCCTAGATCCTTCTTCAGTAAGCCTCTTTTACACCATCTCCAAACCTTCTATACCCTTCATGTAGTGCAATGACCAAGCTGCACATAATACTCCACATGTGGCCTAGCTAAAGTTTTATGCAACATGACTGTCAACTCAGAAGGCAAACATATCGCACGCCTTCTTTACCACCTTATCCACTTGTGTTGCCGTTTTCAGGGAGCTATGGACTTGCACCCCAAGATCCCTCTGTATACCAATGCTCCTAAGGGACCTGCCTTTCTCTTTTATTTGTTCATGGGAAGAGAGCATCACTGGCTAGGCCATCATTTATTGCCCATCCCTAATTGCCCAGTGGTGGGGAAGGCATCATATCAATCACAGGTGTATATGTTAGCTGGATTAAGACTTTTACCCTTCACTCTGTTCAGGATCCAACAGCTCAGTGGGCAGGACTGAGACTGGAAGCAGTCCCTAGATTCCAAGTCCCAGAATCCAAAATCTAGGATCTGAGTACATGGGTAGGGGTGGGGGCCAAGGGTCTCTTGCAGTGTGGGTAGGTAGGGGGTCTTGATGGAGTGGTTGTTACGGGAGAGAACACCTATGGGTGGAAGACATTTAGGAGTTGTACCCCATGTGGAAAGGGGACCCTTGAGATCAAGGCTGGCCCCAGTTCCCTTGCAAGGTCTTGCCACCCTAAATAATATAGTGATAAGTCTGCAGCAGGTGGGAGGGCAAGAGAGAAAGCCATCCATGTGCTTTTATGGGCCCTCCTGCTTCGGCCATAAAATTCCCTGAGGAATTTGCAAAGGAAATGCAGAGGTTGGAGATGATGTGATAGCAGGGATGGAAAGGTTGAAGGCTGGCCTTTTAAGGAGAGGAGTGGTGAAGGCAAGTTTGAAAGAACGGGAGACAGAACCTGAGGAGATGGAACTTTTAGCAATGACATTCAGTATGGTGGCTATGGCTAGCTAGGTAGTTAGAAACCAAGAACTGGGTTTGGTGGATAGGATGAACTTGGAGGGGACATGGGAGACGATGTGAGAAAAAGTGGTGTGAAGCATGGCTGAGGCAACTATTTCTTGTTTGATGTCCGTATTTATTATCAAGTGAAAGAGGGAAAACAACAGATTTGGGAGTGAGAAAGGAAAGAAGCAATGGAAGAATAGGAATGAAGGACTCAAGAAGACTAAGAAATGAAAAGCATGATAGAAGTCATGGGTTTTGGGCTAGAATGGCAGCTAAAATGTGTACACAGTGAATGCTGTCGAAGATTATATGTCTTAGTCAGAAATAGAAGTCAAGGAGAATGCAACACGAAAGAGTCCAAATTTCATGGAATTCTCCAGAATGTCTGTGTATATTGTTCTGGATTCTGAAAAAAAATAATCTAGAAATCAAACAATCTCTGTTGGTATTGAAGCAAATAAACCACAACATAAACCGTTTAAATAGAAGCAAAAACAGAAATTGCTGTAAGAGCTCAGCAGGTCTGGCAGCATCTGAGGAACAGGTTCTGAGGAAGGGTCATTCAACCTGAAACATTAACTCTGATTTCTCTCCACAGATGTTGCCAGACCTGCTGAGCTTTTCCAGCAATTTCTGTTTTCGTTTCTGATTTACAGCATCCCCATAGTACTTTTGGTTTTTAGTTTAGATAGAAGTTTAAGATCATGGAATAATCCCACTCTTAAATATCTTAAATTCCAGCAGTACCATAGCTCTTATTCTTTCTGATATTGCAGGGTGATGATAAAAGTTTTAGGCGGGCACCATCATGGCGAAAGCGTTTTCGACCGCGAGAAATCCATGGTATTACCATGATGCCAGGGTCTACAGAAACACTACCTGCAGGATTCAGGGTTACAGCAATGTCCAGCCCAGCTCCATCAGTACAGCCGAAGAAAATTCAACCAGAAGGTAAATGAAATCCACCTTTCACCAGCTGCCTGCTGCTGATGATTCAGTCAATAATTTATAACGTGCAAAATTTAAATCATCAATTCATTGTGTAAATAAGGTGTAACTAGTTATCTGATGAGGAATCAGTTTGTTACAGTGGTACAATAAAGGTAGAGGTCAGAACTAGTTCTGGTGCATTGCAAATAAAGTTTAACTGCAAAGTAGCTGCGTTGCAATGAAATAGAACTTCACAACATAAATTAGAGCAAACATTGTTGTATTGGGCAGCATCGTCAAGACATAAATATCAAATTTCAATGTTAGAGTCATATTGCATGAATTGACAATCCTAACAAGACATTAGTCTGAACTCAAGTTTTAAAAAAATCATTCATAGCATGTGGGCTTTGCTGGCTAAGCCAGCATTTATTGCCCATCTCTAATTGCCCTGGAGAACGTGCTGATCAGTTGCCTTCTTGAACAGCTTCAGCTTATTTGATATAGGTAGATTCACAATGTTGTTAGGGAAGGAGTTTCACAATTTTGATCTATTGTATGCCAATGCAACATATGTAACTGTCCAGGATGATTTGTATCAAATACTCCAAAAGACATGAATCATAAAATTTTGAAATATTAAGTGTTAATCAAGTTCTCTAACTTCATTTCCTGTTAGCCAATTGTTCTTCATTTGTATTCTAGGGCAATTATGAAAAGAAATCCAGTTTACTTCATTCATGCAGCCTTTACATTTCCTGCAATCATTCATTGGACATCATACCACCACAAATATCATTTTTAATGATTTTTGGTGTTTTCTCCAGAGCACATTTACCTATTCAATCTTAACTCTGCAAGTGTGCATGGAGGGCTAATAAGCATGGTGAACTTTGTTACTGGACATTAACCCACTGCAAATCTCTATGTACGTTAAGCTACAGATTAGCAGCAAGAGAGAGCTGTGATCCGCGAACTCTGCCCAGGGTAAAATGTAATCTGTCTCTCTGGTTCAGCTGGGTAAAGAGCTGAGCACTGGGGATCCTCTGACTTCGCTGAGATAGATTATCTCAATGAGACCTGCACCCTAAGGTGAGGTAAAGCAACTTCAGTCATGTTCCAGCAACCACTGTCACCGTTGTGCAATTCTGAATATCAGATAAATTTCCCTTGAACTGAGTCACTTGCTGAACCGTTTCAGAGGGGACTGAAGAGGTAACCTCGTCTGGAGACACATGTAGGCCAAACCGGCTAAACACCCTTTTAGGAAAGGAAAGACAGTCGTGAACCAGGTTTTTATGACAATCACTGACTGGTTCTTGGTTACCATTATCAAGACTAGCTTTCAATTTCAGATTTTAAAAATTGAAGTTAAATTCCACTGGCTGCAGTGGTGGGAGTTGAACCCACGTCCTAAAGGATTTGCCTGGACCTCTATATTACTAGTCCATTGGTATTACTATTCTGCCACCATTTTCCCTGGTTTGAAGCTTCGCTTTCTATGTTTGTACTAACTAAAATGACTTGCTATACTTATTGCATGTTGTGTGTGTTTTCTTGTCATTTGTCATGAATGGAACATAGTTGGCACATCAGGGACACAGAGGTTAGACACATCAACAGTCCGCACTTACTCCTGCTGACAGCCAGGTCAGTCAGGGAGTCAGCAGTCATTACCAGTGAGTATGCAATTTCTACTTTGTTTTTTTCTTTGTTCTGTGCATAGAAGGGAAAATTTGAACTAATTTTGTTCACTGTAAAGCAATACACAACAGTCATAAGGTTTGCAATCTGGAATTATAATGTTGAAGAATTTCAGTCCTGATAACACTATCTTTTATGTGGCTTGTACAAGGATGAGTCTATCCAATCCGTAACGTTTCTGTATGGTACTAGTGTTGCCAACTTGTAGATAATGGTATCAATTGCCTGCAAAAAGTGTTATTACTTATAGATAAATATTATTACTAATTGTCAGCCTATTTCGTTTCTAAGTATAAACTGCAAGTAAAATATGCAGCAGATTTGATTATTGGACTAGGTGAAATCTGTTAAATGGTTAAGAGTTCTGAAAAATGAATGTCAGTCTATATTCAGGCATAAGTACTTTTTTTGATACACGTCCCAGGCAATGACTATCTCCAACAAAACAGAGTCTGGCCATCACCCCTTGATGCTCAAGGTCATAACAATCACTGAACCCCCTACTAACAACATCGCAGGGATTACCATTGAACAGAAACTAAACCAGACCAGGCATATAAATATTATGGGATAACAAAGTGGATGAACACAGCAGGCCAAGCAGCATCAGAGGAGCAGGAAGGCTGACGTTTCGGGCCTAGACCCTTCTTCAGAAATGGGAGAGGGGAAGGGGATTCTGAAATAAATAGGGAGAGAGTGGGAGGCGGATAGAAGATGGGTAGAGGAGAAGATAGGTGGAGAGGAAACAGACAGGTCAAAGAGGCGGGGATGGAGCCAGTAAAGGTGAGTGTAGGTGGGGAGGTAGGGAGGAGATAGGTCAGTCCAGGGAGGACGGACAGGTCAAGGAGGCGGGATGAGGTTAGTGGGTAGGAGATGGGGGTGGAGCTTGAGGTGGGAGGAGGGGATAGGTGGGAGGCAGGACAGGTTAGGGAGGCGGGGACGAGCTGGGCTGGTTTTGGGATGCGGTCGGAGGGAGGGGAGATTTTGAAGCTTGTGAAGTCCACATTGATACCATTAGGCTGCAAGGTTCCCAAGCGAAATAGGAGGTGCTGTTCCTGCAACCTTCAGGTGGCATCATTGTGGCACTGCAGGAGGCCCAGGATGGACATGTCGTCTGAGGAATGGGAGGGGGAGTTGGTTCGCGACTGGGAGGTGCAGTCGTTTGTCGCGAACCGAACGTAAGTTTAAACATTTATATATGATGGGTACAAGAGCAGGTCAGAGGCTGGGAATCCTGCAGTGGGACCGTAGGGCAGGATTTATACAGTTAATGGTAGGGCCCTGGGGAGTGCTGCTGAACAAAGAGACCTTGTGGTGCAGGTGCATAGTTCCTTGAAAGTAGAGTTGCAGGTGGACGAGTTGGTGGAGAAAGTGTTTGGCACACTTGCCTTTATTGGTCAGTGCATTGAGTGTAGGAGTTGGAATGTCATGTCACGGCCGTACAGCACATTGGTGAGTCCGCTTTTAGAATACTGCATTCAACTCTGGTCTCCCTGTTGTTAAACTCGAAAGGGTTCAGAAAAGATTTACAAGGATTTTGCCAGGTTTGGAGGGTCTGAGCTACAAGGAGAGGCTGGGACTTTTTTTCCTGGAGTATAGGAGGCTGAGTGGTGACCTTTTAGAGGTTTATAAAAT
This sequence comes from Rhincodon typus, assembly GCF_021869965.1. NCBI lineage: Eukaryota > Metazoa > Chordata > Chondrichthyes > Orectolobiformes > Rhincodontidae > Rhincodon > Rhincodon typus. Next base: position 22,489,847 of record NC_063356.1, read on the forward strand.
CATGAGGGGCACTGATAGGGTGAATAGCCAAGGTCTTTTTCCAGGATAGGGAAGTCCATAACTAGAGGGCATAACTTTGAGGTGAGACGGGAAAGATTTAAAAATGACCGGAGGGGTAAATTTTTCACGCAGAGGGTGGTGCCAGTATGGAACAAGCGGCTAGAAGAGGTGGTGGAGGCTGGTGCAGTTACAACATTTAAAAGGCATCTGAATGGGTATATGAACAGCCAGGCTTTAGAGGGATATGGGCCCAATGCTGGCAAATGGGATGAGATCGGTTTAGGATATCAGGTTGGCACGGATGAGTTGGACCGAAGGATCTGTTTCCGTACTGTGTAACTTTATAACTCCAAGAGTCACTCACCACCTGACTCCCCAAAGCCTGTCCACCATCTGCAAGGCACAAATCAGGGATGTGATGGAATGTTGTGCACTTGCCTTGGTAAGTGCAGATCCAATAACACTGAAGAAGCTTCACACCATCCAGATTAAAAGCAGCCTGCTTTACTGGCACCATACCCACAAACTTTCACTCCATCCAGCTCCAACTTTCAGTAGCAGTGGGGTTTACGAGATGCACTGGAGAAATTCATCAAGGCTGCTCAGTCCATGACCACTATCGTCTAGAAGGACACGGGTTGCAAATACATAGGAATATTAACACCTACAAGTTGCTCCCAAGTTACGATTCTGACTTAGAAATATATTACTGTTCCTTCAGTGTATCTGGGTCAAAATCCTGGAACTTCCTCTCTCATTGTGGGTGCACCTGCACCAAATGGACTGCAGCAGTTAAAGGCAGGAACTAACCAACACCTTCTCAAGGACAACAGGAATGGCCAATAAATGGTGGCCCAGCCAGTAACAAGCAAATCCCATGAATGAATAAAAACAAAATTCTGCCTTTACATTAATGCATAAGTGGAAAATTGAGTATTGTAACTATTTCCCACGATGAACTTGTCTATTTTCATGCCTGAGCTCATTAAATGATGTCAGCTGTTCAATTGCATTGCCTAGCAACAATACTCTCATGCCATAGTCCACAACTTAAGGATGTCTGCTTTATCAAGGATAACAGATAAAATAGTTCATCTTTTATGGTGCCTGCATGTAAGAATATTTGTCCTTGGGATGTGGCCATCACTGAGTAGGCCAGTGGTTATTGGCCATTCTGAATTACCCTTGAGAATAACCTGACTGTGCATTTGTGAGGAGCAGTGTAGTAAATATTACATAAATCATGACATTCCTTAGAAGGTTTTACTTCTCTGCAGACTGCATCCATAGGCATTTGTCAGGACAGCTAGAAAAATATTGTTGCTGATGATCGAATTTTCCTTTCATGCCGACTGTAATCTTGGCAGCTTTTTAGTACATTAAACTCAATCGTGAAATGATATTTTCAGTATTCAGGCAGCTCTCTCACACAATGCAATCAAATTTCCTTTCTCCAGAATTACAGCTGATGGTTTTCTCCCAACCTCTATTTCATTCAACTTAGTATTCATAGGTGAAAAGTGTCCTGCTCTTGGGGATCATGGAGTCAAATAATTCCTTACAGATCTCACCATCATTTTCTTTTGGACTTACAATCTTCAGTTTTTCTGAAGGAGTTTGACCGCAGCATGTGAGGCCTGTAATCTACTTCCTAGTGAACTGCAAACACACAACTTCACTGAATACAGCAGTGTCTCCACTAAAAGGCTTGAGAATAACGAATAAATTGTTTGATGAATTGCCATGATTTTGGGCTATTACCATGGGCTCTTAAGTTACTTCTGATCAATGTTGTGACTGGATTTTGATTGACATGGAAGACAGATTTATTCTTCAATGTGAAATTATGACTTTTAAGGGTTGTCTGAATCCAGCTTTGACTGTGAGATAGTAGGAACTGCAGATGCTGGAGAATCCAAGACAACAAGGTGCAGAGCTGGATGAACACAGCAGGCCAAGCAGCATCATATGATGCTGCTTGGCCTGCTGTG
>NC_063356.1:22492237-22529781 GCF_021869965.1 Rhincodon typus
CACAGCAGGCCAAGCAGCATCATATGATGCTGCTTGGCCTGCTGTGTTCATCCAGCTCTGCACCTTGTTGTGCCAGCTTTGAATGTGTTTATTTACCTCTTTGATATTGTATGTGTATAATTTAGAATTTGAAGTAAAGAATAAATCCTTCCTAAAGTAACAGGAAATGTAATTCAAACATAATTCAGATTGCAAACTTACCAAGTGCCTGTCTTCCTTCAGTGTCAAGGGTTATTTAGTGTGGTGGAAATGCATTAATACTTTTGGTAGGGAAATGTGCTGAATCCCAGGAGTCATTTTATGGGATTATACCGAACAGCTGTCCATGAGTAGAATGCACTGTTCCTCCAGATCTCACCGTTAGGTTTGCACGCTCTTTCCCATTCTTTTGTCCACCTCCTCCTCTCTGCTGATACCATTGTCTGAAATCGTTAAAATGAGATTTTGGACACTGATCACGTAACTGTCCCAAAAAACCAAAATCAGACTGACTGTCAAGGAAGTAGAAGAGCCATACAACTGTACTTTGAAACTATTTTTCCACATCACACTCTTTTACTTTAAAGAGAAAGGGAAGCTTGTGTTTAAGAAATTTGAAATCTGGTTGCTTTGAGGATACAGGATTGCTTGAATCACAATAGTTCATAGCACTTGAGAATTTCGAATGTGTGGCAGATCTCTGAAAAGGCAACTCTACCAATAAGCTATGGACTACCAAGTGAACTTTCAGAGCTAGATAATACTATGGACTTCAAAGTAAACTTTCAGGTTAATAAACCTCTTGGACTAACTCTACCCTACTTCATTTTATTTTAAACAAACATCTTTTTCTTTTGTTATTCTCTCATGAGATGTGGGTGTCACTGGCAAGGCCAGCATTCATTGCCCACCCCTCATTGCCCTTGAACTTAGTGGCTTGCTAGGCCAGAGCAGAGGGCAGCTCAGAGACAATTACATCGCTGTGGGTCGGGAGTCACGTGTAGGCCAAACCAGGTAAGGATGACAGATTTCCTTACCCAAAAGACATGAGTAAACGGAATGGATTTTTATGGCAACTGATGATTGTTTCTTGGTCACCATTACTGAGTCTAGCTTTTAATTGCAGATTTTATTTGTTATGTCTGAATGTGGTGAGATTTGAACTCATGACCCCCAGTATGGAGATCACAAATGATAATGACATTGCTGCCAAACAAATTAATTTTGCTGCCTTAAAACAAGAATGTACCACTGATCTTTGAGCAACATTGAGTACAACTGACCTCAGTATCCCTGGGATGAGGAAAGAAAGTTGTTTAAAAAGAAGAACAGCTCAGGTTCTTATGTCCTCATTGTCCAATGACTCACTCACTGCAGTGTGTGAGGACATGCAGCCCAAGAGTGGACAGAACTGTGATAGCTGTGAGGCCTTCCACAGTTGAACAAGCTTCTGATATTTACATGTCCATGTGGCATATGAAGCATAGCTTCTTGGGCAAAGCGCGGGTCTCTGTAGAAAAGTTCCCCAGGCACACTCTAGAAGACAAGTACTTCTGGGATGGGCAGGGGGAAAAGCTGATTTGGAAAAAATATAACTAACAGTTAGAATTTTTTTTTCTCTCTCTCTTCCAGTCCATTCCCACTACCTGTATGGACACATGCTGGCTGCCTTTCGGGAATAATCCACTCCATCTCTGTGAGATCAACAATGGATGACAAATGCTGCTGCACAGTAACTGGAAAGGCACAGATGGTTCAGATGTACATTGACTATAAATGGGCAATAGTTTACTACAGTTCGGAAACAAAATCTTAAACTTATCATTTTATTTATCTAGTAATGACTTCCTTTATGAGATTATACTTTACAAAGCTGGTAGAAAATTCTAGGGATCCATTTTTGAGCTATTTTACTGTAATATTGTTCTGGTACAGTCAGTAGTAAGTTCTGTCAACTTTTAACCTCAAGTACCATTGTGGTTTCATTTGTTGTAGTAAATTTTCTCAAGTGTATCATACCCGCCGTATGTAACTGTATGGCCATGAAGTAATGCAAGTTTTTTATGTAAATGTATATAAAACGCTGACTGTAACAGCATTTTTTAGATAATTTAATGGAATTTGAAGTATGTAGATTCAACCTAAATGCTGTCTTAATCATTGTTTCTGCCATTTTTACCTTGCCAATACCTTTTACAGGCATCCTGTTCCATTCAATGAGGGCTTGTTTATTTTAACAAATGAAGTGTGCAATTATTTGTCTGCCATATTAACTGTAGCATAACATATGACTGGATGGCTTGAACCCTGATTAGTTTTGGGTTGTTGTTGAAACAACTGAAGTGAAACAGACTTCTCCTGTGTACATAAGCATTGAAAATCTCCGTTCAATGGCAGTTTCCAGCTCTGGGAGACTCTCGCTTCACTGAACATTTTAAAATAAGATATATTCAGAATAGTCCTTCGAAAAGTATTTAGCTCAGCCTTGTGTCTACACAAAGGGTTTGTTTCCTTTATTTTTGCCTCATGAATCCCTGAGTCTTACATATTAAATTGCGTGTCTTTTCAGTGCACTTTCCTCAAGTGCGTCCAGAACACTTTTCTCTGCTCCACATCACCCCTTTTTTTCTGCCTATACATGAGGACCTGGTTACAAAGGATATTTTTAAAAAGTATAAGTACATTAGAAATATTGCATTTTTATGAAGCTGCAAAGCAGCACGGCATTCAAAAGGTGTCAAAGCTGACCATTCTAATTTCTGATGTGGTTGTCATCACTGATGTTAACGGAGCAATTTTGAAGTGGACAGTTTCTATTGCAAAATGTTCTTTAAATATTCTGTAAGATGTATGGTTACAAAAATACTTCGCAATTTTTCAAGCGATGCCTTGTAATCTTTAAACAAGGTACCTCCTCTTGTGATTTCCCACTTTTAAGTATGGCCTCCAAAACTAGAATCAGGGCATTTTGCCTTTCCCCCTATTTTTAAACTAATGTGACAATCTAATTGTAGCTTAAGAGAATATTATGAGGCAGACGCCCGTTGTTAAAGTGGCCATGGCCATTCTACGTAGGATGCAAGGAACTGATTACATCAAGTTAGTATCAAGTTAACACTTACTTCAGCTTGTCCAGTTATTTCCTGAGGAATTTAGCCAGGTTCCTTTCAAAGTGTGTTAAAGTGGCTAAGCACTGGGCACTTTCTATTCCTCGAGTCTTTGTGACTGTTCCTTGAAAAATATCGAACGTTGATAACTTATATGAGGATTGCTTAAATGTTGATCATGTTTTATAAATTCATTTTTAATAAATTGATACATAGTCCATCTAAGCCAATGAAGGGTATATGGTTTTAATTCAGCACTTTGTGGGGTGGTTAAAATAATTCTTGAACGTGAACTGTTTTGCAATCACTATAATTAAATATTCACAGTAAAGAATTTTAATTCCCAAGTGCCACAAAGAAAAATATGCTATAATTTCTTCACAAATCTTTTTTAATGAGTTAAACATTGTGCTGCATGCGTAGAATGAATACAGGACCACATACTGAACTGACACTGAGCTGTGACTATGAAGGTCAGCATTATACATTAAAGCCCAGAAAAAACATGGAGTCATAAATACTTATTTAAATAACAGCTGCAATGGTGTCACCCAAAGTTTTATCAAAATTGTTCAATAAATTTAGGAAATGTTATTGGCATTTTCTAAATTCAATTTCCTTCTGCCTAATAAATTTATGAACAGCCCCCACGTTAAGTTATTTGCTCTCAGAAGCCAGCATGATTAATAAAAATGCATGAAATTCACTCTGTCTAATCTTGGGAAAGCAAACATGTTGAGTAGCTGGTATCGTCCCTTCATATTTCATAATCAAAATAATTAATCAAAAGGCTAGATTTCCAAAGTTATTAAAATGTTTTAAATTTGATTGTTCTTAAAATACTTTTTAATTATTTTGAACAAACATTGTCTCTGCCTTATTACATTTCTCCCCTCTGAAAATATTAGTATTATGTGAGAAACATCTTTCTTAATGAAATTTATTCAAACCACTGCACTCTGAATGATCTTATTGCTTGTCTTAACTTTCATTTAACTAATTAAATTGTGTTTTAAAGGTATCCAGTAGTATCTTGTGGGAATTCAGTTTAATTCATCCATTTGTTTTTCTTTTCTTGTGAAAACATTTTATTGAAACAATTTTGTGTCAGAATACATACTTTTCATATTAGATTGCAAAGATGTGGTTCAGGAAGTGTGCTGTTCAGAGTTTCAAAAGAGATTAAATTATTCCGTTAAAATGGGGAGGAGCTCATGCCATCTTATCGAAGTCTAACTCTGTTCTACTGAAAGACACGGCTTACCATCACACATACATACACGCACCCATTTACTCAAATGCCATAAACATAGTTTAAAATCTGTTTGATACATCAAGCGCACTTGTAATATGATCTGACTCCATACTCCTCCACCTGCCTTTAAATTATGGTCATATTTAATTCAACCGAAGTTAAATTAGTAAAGGACCTTTTCATCTTTGTAATAAAATCCTGAGCTCATGATATAATTTACAGACATTCTGTTTCTTAAACAAAAACACCTCTTTATTTTGTCTTTCAGGCAGTGATATTGTACTCAGTCATTGGTTTTGCACTTTCTTTTATTCTCGCCAAGTTTGCCTTGTCATGTGGTAATTGTCATTTTACCAAATGTACTAATTCAAAGAAAAAAAATGTACATACACTGACGAAACAGTGAATGATAACTGTCAACTCTACTATTGTTTGACTGTACAGCATTTTTGTTACTTATTGCCTGTTTTTTTTAATGATGAACATTTCTTCTGAGTGTGCTGGGGCAATGATTGAAAACCTTAGTGAATAGACCTTATCTTGTTCCATTTTTATTCTGCAACACATGGTTTGGGGGAATTTTATAGATGGTTGCCCAGAAATCATTATTTACTGTTTAATTATGGGTTAATCCCATGTGTTTTTGTTTTGTTTTAAATATTACTGTTTAAAATATTTGGATCTGTAAGGATCATTACTTGAGTTGCGTGTACCATAAGAGGTGGGAGCAGAATAAGCCTTTTGGCCCATCAAGTCTACTGTGCCATTTGATGAGATATTGGCTGATGTGATAATCCACTTTTCTGCCTTTTCCCCATAACCCTTGTTTCACTTACTAATATCTCCGCCTTGAATACAGTTAATGACGCGGTCTGTACAGCTCTCTGTGGTAAAGAACTGCACTGAAACAAAATTTTCATCCCTCTCTTAAATGAGTGACCCCTTACTGAGATTAAGCTTTCTGGTCCCAGAATTTGCCACAAGGGGAAACAATCTCTTCACGTCTCCCCTATCAAGCCTGCTAAGAGTCTTGCATATTTCATTAAGGTGCGTATCATTTTTCTAAGCCCCAATGAATACAGGCCCAACTTACTCAACCTCTCCTCATAAAGAATACCTTATTGTACTCGGGATCAACATTTGAAACCTTCTTTAGATTGCTTCCAATGTTGGTATATCTTATCCTGGATATGTAGATCAAAGCAAGATATACTTACATTGAAGACAGTCCGGAGAACATTCGTGAGGTCGATCGCAGATATTGAGGTATTTTCTTATGAGGAGACCCTTAGAATTCATTAGACTAAGATTCATTGGATGAGATTGGGATAACATAAAGGAAAGGGATCTAATTGGGAATCATCAACGTTTAGGCTATGTTTATAAAATGATGTTCATTACAACAAAATCTTGGACTTTTTTTTGAAGAGTATTCTACCTCATGTGAACCAATCCCCTCACACAATATCTGGATGTTTTGTTATGTCACCCAAGGGAATAAAAACAGAGTGTCATGAGAGCTACAAGCAAGACTTTCAAATATATATGCACTTTGATAATGTCTTTAATATCTTGATTTGATTTGTTAGTAAATTTGGAGAATTCCAAAGAATGTTTTGAGGTCTTCCTCATTTCATGGCACCACAGTAAAAATAAAAGTTGGTGCACACAAATTCAAACATCACCGAGTCATAGAACTGTACAGCATGGAAATAGACCCTTTTGTCCACCTCTTCCATGCTGACCAGATATCCTAAATTAATCTAGTCCCATTTGCCAGCATCTGGCCCGTAGACCTCTAAGCCCTTCCTATTCATATACCCATCCATACGCCTTTTAAATGTTGTAATTCTACCAGCCTCCACCACTTCCTCTGTAGCACACTAATTATTTTTACTGGGTGATTACATACAGCTTATTGGACGGAATAAAGATGTGCTGACATTTTATTTAGGGACCTTGTCATCTAATGAGCATGTGATGATGCAGCTTATGACAATATCACAAAATACCTGGTCATGACGACCAGAAAAATAAACATTAAAAAGAATGTAAACTCTGTAGAAGTTGGATCAAGGGCCAGTAAAACAGCTGAAACTGCATAATTGGCTGAACTTATCTAATTTTCCAAGGGCTTGACTCACCTATACTGTCTGGCTGAATGACCCCCGTAAATCATGGTGTGACTGGCCTGTTGATGGCTTGACAGAAAAAGGCTAATTTTGTGTAGTTTTATGTAACACAAATATCATCTTTGCTCCTGCATCCAAAGCTTCTGATCTTAGAGGTATGACAACTTCCTGCTGCTGTGGTATTGTGCTTTGTAGATACATGTTCAACACTTTGCTGCTGCACACCATTTCCTTACGTACTTACATTCCACCTTCTCTAAGTAACAAATATATAATCAGTGTTCACCTTGCTGCTTTATGAGATAGGGCACTTATTCGACATAACTCCAACCTTGTAGCTTGCTTTGGTTTTATGGAAGAGAAATTTATTTGTGAAGTGTGTACATTTATAAGTTGTCGCTCTTGTAGCAAGTGTTGGATGGCTGGAATAATAAATGATAGTCATCACATCACATAAATCTTTAACAATTCAAAAAGAGAAACAAAAGAAACACTGTTTATATTAGAGATAAACAGCCAAGAATAGCTAGCATTGAAAACTCCATTAATAGTCTCTTTACCAACATTGCCTGGTTGGTTTAATTTATAATGTGACAGATACCATGTTGGAAAATGGCTGAACAGGAGACACTGTTTAATAAATGGTGGAACATGTCCACATAGAGGTAATATGTTTAAAGTTTTGCAAATTCAACTGAATTTACTGAACATGAAGTGATGTATAAGCTGTGTGCTTCAGCAAAATATTTAGTTATAAATCTGGTGAACAGCTGGACACTCATCAGAAAATAATTTCTTTGCACGCAAGTATCTTAAATGTTGGATCAAATATATTAATACATCTACATTTGAGGAATATGTATGCCATTATCAACTTGTTTTATTTTGCTAATGTGTTCTCTGAGCTGTCTAATGCAGACTGCCATGAAGACCCGATTAATCAACTAACAAGTTTTGCTGTCAGAAGGGAGGTGAATTTAGTTTTAATTAACAATTGGTTTGTATTGTGGTCCAAAAAGGACAATAAACTGGCTCTGATATTGTAAATCTAATCTTAATAATTAATTTATAGTGAATGAAATGTATTTGTATGCAGTGCACTTTTGGTTTGGGTCAGAATAATTCTGAAGGTTGATTATGTATTATAATTTTTGAGTTACTGATATTCGTTGTCAGTCATTCAGAAGTTAAGATAACTCGATTTTATGAAATGCATTTCTCCCCAAAGTAATAGTGGTCTTGCCTTGTGATTTAAAAAAAAATGTGGAACTGATTTTGGAAAAAAAAATCAGCATTTTAAAATTATTCCTGGTAAGTAATATCTAAGTTGTACACTAACGTGCTGTTTGTTCTGGACTGTATTATAACCTTCTATTTCACGAGCAGCCTTGGACGTTATCCTGTTCTTAAAACACAAATGTGATTGTTATTTTTTCCTGGAATGGTTATGACTCTGGCATCAATGGATATTGCATTAAACCTTTCGAGGATTCCACTCGCATTATACACTTTATCCATTAACGAGTGATAATGGGGAGCAATTAATAGCGTATTTTTGATGGTGGACAGTCAGTACTGTACATAATGAATAATTCCTGTATCCTTTTAAGAACTACCAATGTTTGAAATTTTGGGGAGAAAGACAATCCTGAATTCAAACCAGCTTAATAGTTTTGAGCTGGAGTTGTTGCACACTTGGAAAGACATGTTCATCTGTGTCCGAAATGTGGTCTTCCTTTCTGTTGCTTAAGGGAATAAAATATAATTGTTTGCAAGTTTCAGTAACCGACTGAGAACACAACATTGTGGTATTTGCACTTGAAATGCTCTTGTTTTGTACAGTATATCCAAATCTTTTGTTTCTTTTGTCACAGTATTATTTGTTGCCTGGTTCCAGTGGACACTAGAACTGAAACAATTATTTTCCACTGCCAATAAAAAAATGCATTGTAAACGTTTAATGTGTTGTGCTTCATCCTTTTACTTTGTTAACAGAATGGCATTCTTTCAATTAAGTATGAAATCAGGTGTCCTATTATAAAGAACCATAGAAAACTGAAGCAGGAGTAGGCCATGCAGCCCTTCAAGTCTGCTGCACTTTACAATATGATGATGGCTGGTCATTCAATGCACTCCCTTTTGCCACATTCTCCTCTTATCCTTTGATCTCTTTAGACCAAAGAGCAACATTCAACTCCTCCTTGAAAGCAGTCAATGCTTTGGCCTCAACTGTTTTCTGTGGCCCAGAATTTGACAGGCTCACCACTCTGAGTGAAGGAGTTTCTCTTCAACTCAGCCTATTCTTAAACTGTATTCTTAAACTGTGACCCCTGGTTCTGGTTTTCCTTCACTTTCTTACTTGACATTTTAAAAATCAAGAATTAATAGAAATATTGACACAGCCGGTATATCTTAATGGGGTCAGGTGTTTTCTACCCCACTTTCTTCCAAATCCTTGGATTTATTTATATCTATGCACTTGTCTCTCATACCACACATATGTCACTATTTTTCAGGTGTGACTTAAAGTAGTGAATATTGCTCAAAGTTGCTTTAGCAAGGACAGCATCTCTAGGAAGCCCAATTCACTCTTTACCTACTGAAGACATAATCTGGTCCTTCATTTCAGTGCTTAATCATATACATATTGGCATACAGACATTATAGGAAGGATTGAGAGAGAGAGTCTGGAAGGAGATTTACTAGGGTCTGAGTAGAAGAAAAGGTTGGATAGGCTGCAGTTGTTTCCCTTGAAATAGCAGAGTTTGAGAGGAGACCTGAAGAAGGTGTATCCCATCATGTGGAGCTTAGGTAGGGTGGACAGGAAAGCATTTCTTCCATTTGTAGAGCAGTCAATCACTGCGGGGAGATAGAAGGCGAAGAGGAGAGTTCAGGAGAATTTCTTTCATCCAAAGGGTGGTAGAAGTCTGGAACTCACTAACTGAAAGAGTGATTGGTTCAGAAACTCTCATAATATTTAATTGATATTTAAATATACACTTGCATTGCCATAGCCTCCAGGGAATTAGGTGGCCAGGTATCTGTTGACTGGTACAGACATGATGGGCTGAATGGCCTTTTTCCATGCTGTAAACATCTGAGTTCAATTATTCTCTGCCTGTGAGGGTCACACTGATTCAACACCTTTCTGGTTGTCAAACTGAAACCAAGGTGAGCTATATGAGATCTGCAGCAGCACTGAGGTATTGTACATTCACAGACGCACACAATGAGCCATCAAAATCCATCTTACCAAAATTACTATCAAAATTGCTACCTAGTTATCAGCTAGTCATTTCAATATCAGCAAAATTTTGAATGGGCTGTGCAGAAATTTCTAAATGAGACTCGCACTAAAAGTCTGCCGTTAAAGATATCAATCTATTGGGTCATTTTTTAAAAAAAAGTCACAATTATATCAGTAGTAACAGAATTCTGAACATGAGCAAAACAATTCTCAAAAATTCAACCATGGCATTGTATTTTGTCCCAGCACGTAGCCATCCAACCCTTTGCCCATTTGTGTTATTAATAACAACCTTCCACTGGTGCCAAGGAATATGTGGAAATTTTGAGGTAATGGCTTGTTGCAGTAACGGTTTTGGCCAAAACTTAATTTCAACCTTTCATGCAAGTATCTTGTCATTTTTATTTTATGATGCAATGAAATCTGATGTGTCAGTCTCTTTTATTGTCTTACAATTTGAAGGGTGGCTTTGGGGAAGAAAATGGTTTAGAACAACAGCCTGCGCGTAACTAAAAAATGGATTTATGATATGTGGGGAATTGCAAACTTTCTTCAGCAAAGTCCTGTGTAAAGGGAAGATTTTGTACTGAAAACAGTGGTTACCAAGCCTGCAGACCTGATAATTTTCATCATTCAGATTCTTCAACTAAGAGATGAGTTTGCTGTTAATATTCTTTTGCAATTAGTTAGAAATTGTGCCTGCTTCTCTTTGCAGAATGATTTTGGTCTTGAAATGTCAGGCATGCCACATTTAGAAAAACAAGCTATTATTAAAGAAGTTGTAGCAGAGCACTTCAAGATGTTCAAGCTAATCAAGCAGAGTCAGCATGGTTTGGTGAAAGTGTAGTCATGTTTGACCGATCTATTGGAGTTCTTTGACGAAGTAACATATGCTGTGGATAAAGGGGAACAAGTTGATTCTACTGTATTTAGTTTTTGAGAAGGTAATTGCTAATATGCCACATTAGAAATTATTGTGGAAATTGAAAGCTCTTATTAGTGCCAGGACCTCAACTGTTTACAGTTTACTTAAATGACTTAGGTGGAATTTGAAAGAAGTTGTTAAATTTATTGACCGAACAATGATGGAGTGAGCCTACCAAAGGATATAGATAGGTTAAGTGAATGGTGAAAGATCTTGTGATAGAGTATAATGTGGGGAAATGTTGAACTGTTCATTTTGATGGGAAAAATGTAAAAGTAGCACATTATCTAAATAGTGAGAGATTGCAGAGCTCTGAAATGTAAAGGAATCCTGCAAATAATGTGGAAAGCTAATTGAATGTAATCATTCATTGCAAGGAGGATGGAATGCAAAACTAGGAAGGTTATATTTCAGTTACACATGGAAATGTGAGACCATATCTGGAATATTGTGCACTGTATTGGTCACTATATTTAAGGAAGGATGTAAATGTGTTGGATGCAGTCCGAAGGAGGTGTACCAGACTAATATCTGGATGAGATTGTTATCTTCTGAGAGAATGCTGGGCAGATTAGACTTGTGTCTGCTAGAATTTAGAAGAATAAGGGATTGAAACATAAAAGATCTTGAGGGATCTTAACATATTAGAAGAGGAGCCAATCCTTGCATAACAACCAGGAGTGGTCCATTTAAAACAGAGAAATTTTCTTTTCCATTTTCCTAGAGGATTGTGAGTCTTTGGATCTCTCTTCCTGAAAAGATGGTGGAAGCAGCATATTTTTAAGGCATTGTGATTTGATTCTTAATAAAAACCAAAAGGACTACAGATACTCTAAATAGGAAACAGTTATTGTAGGTAGATTCCTGATCAGCAAGAGACTGAAAGGTTGTTGGGCATAATTTGGAGTGTGAATTTGGGATAACAACCAGATTTGCCATGATTTTGTTGAAAATATGTTCATATTTATTGCCCATCTTGCACTTACCCTGAGAAGATAGTTGTGGATAGCACTCTTGCTCATTATCTCTGCAACTGAATGCCTCTGTCATTATTTGAGGCAGAGTTGAAGGTGAAAAATATCATGTGGGTTAAATCGCAAGGGATGGTAAGATTCCTTTCCTGAAAGATGTTTATGAGCCCACTGATAGTTCATGATTGCTTTATTCTGATGCCAACCCACATGATGATTAGATTTATTCAAATGGAATTTGAACAGAATCCATTCAATAAATATTGCATCCAGATAATTTTTATTTAGCATGCAATGGTATCACAGAAATAAATTCATGGTACCAATGAGGGTCATAAAAATGTAGTTGCCAATCTGGCAACTCAAGTTTTAGGTATGATGCTGCCTCATGATTATATCATATATGATCAGGATCCTGGTGTCTGTTTTGCTAATTTGCGAAAGGGTTATTGCTGTTTGTCAATGGGAGCAGGTAATGTTCAATATAGGGGCAAATGCAAATATTCTGCATGAACAATTCACTGGAATCTGAATTTGTCCCCTGAGTTTTAATGATGCATACCTAGTTCTCATTTTCAAAAGGAACGATAAGTATAATACTAAGATTTTGTTCCTAGGCAGAGACTGATGATTCATTGCTGTGATGTGAATTGTCGAATAAGGTGAATTTCTTCCCGCTTAAAAGTTGAAAGCAAAAAGTAGCTTCACGTGAAAGTGTAGTGTGCCTACCGGAGACCTGAGTTCAAGTCCCACCTGCTCCAGAAATATATCATAACATCTCTGAGCAGGTCAGAAATACCACAATCTCCAGCATAATACAAGGAACTATTGGCTCATAAACCAGTTTAGTGGTTGAGACTGTTCAGTAGACATCAGGAGAAAGACTTGTGTATGTTGTATCTTCTTTTTAGGTGTAAACAAAGCAAAGTATATTATCAACAGGATGGTCAGCACCCAATTTATGCAGGCTTTGGCCTGCCTATGAAATCCAGGGGCCTTTTTTATTTAAGCACATGAAAGGTGTGCCTGAAATAGATATTAGACCCTTCAATATATAAATTAGGAACCTAAAGCTTGTTAATGGACTCTATTTCAAACTCAGAATGAGCTGTCTCTCCATTCTCCTCTTTATAACCTGGCTGAAGGTTTCTGAATTTTCCATCTGAAAAGTCTGTCCTCTCAATTATTTGGATGGTCAGAAGCCTCGGTATATATCTGAGAGCAACTTGGGACCTGAAGTAGAATCTGGAAAATGTCAGGGTAAAAGCCCTCAGAAGGGCCACTAAAAGTCACATCTGTCAAGAGAGGAGGTCAAATCGGCAGATGGAGTCTGCCAAGAGCTGGTAATTACTGTTTGTGACATGAGTGATGTAGATGAAACAGCAGTCAGAGAGTTGGAAAGAATACCCTTCTGCTCCCAGATTCTTATACAGCCGCAGCTGTTGCCTTACATTCTTTTGCTGCATTTATTGAATCAAGAAAGCTCATTAATGAGTCTAAATTAGCTTGCACATATTATTTATAGTGCGATATCCACCGTTATTTATAAAGCTTTTCACTGAAGCTTAACTGAAGGGACATTTGAAAGCAGCAACCTCACCTGAGATAATAGGAGAAGGAGGTGTAAATAGTTTAACAGTATATACACTGCTTTGGACAGCAGTCCAGTGCTGCTCTGTTTATTGCAGTAACCAATACAACCATGTTACTGCTTTTCATTGGGCTGGCTACTTCAGTTCATCAAAGTACTGTCCCTCACTTATAGGTATCTGGCTTTGAATCTATCTTAGGTTAATAGTTTAAAGACTTCGAAGAGAAGGCTGAATTTTGCCTCCATCTTTATTGTCACGTTTCATGGAGGGTTTCTCTATGCAAGACCTAACAGCATTTATCACGCTATCCTCGAAAATTTAGCTCATTAATGACCTAAGATGCCCCCTTTGTACAACACTAGCCTGACATTACCATTTGCCATAGGCAGAGTAACTCGCCATTGCCAGGTTATCCTGAAGTAGACTGTCATTCCTGTGGCTGATGCCATGTTAAAAAATCTGTAGCCCACACAGACAAGCACTGGCAGGCTGCACATTTTGTGATGTTTGCCCCCGAAATAGCACAGAAGCAGAAACTGACACCATGCTTTCTGGACAGGGACCTGAAGGTCCTGGTGGAAAGGTTGGTACAGGGGAAATGTGCGATCCACTTCCCCCAGGAGGTGGGCCATGACACCAGTCACTGCCAGTCTCAGCAATCGGGAAGTAAATCCAGCAATGTAGGAGGCAAGTCAATGACCTTCTCTGTTCTGCCAGGCTAAGCACCACCATCTTCGCTCTACGACCTCGCACTCATCACTGCAACCGTACTCACCTCCCAACAAGGCTAACACTCCACCACACTCGCTATT
Organism: Rhincodon typus; assembly: GCF_021869965.1. NCBI lineage: Eukaryota > Metazoa > Chordata > Chondrichthyes > Orectolobiformes > Rhincodontidae > Rhincodon > Rhincodon typus. The sequence goes on from NC_063356.1 coordinate 22,506,258, forward strand.
ACATGCAGCACCTTCCCTCACTTGCTCTTACCTATCTCAAGCTCTAACCCCACCAACTCTACATGATCTCTGCACTTCCTGCTCACTCACTTGGGACACTTGACCCCACCTGCACCGTCTATTAGCTGTGCCACCCACTTTCATCATATTCAAACCCTCCCTTTCTCGCAGTCAAGGAGAAAGTAGACAATAATAGGACAGAAAGAGCTAAGATGGATGGCGGGATGCTTAACATTTGGGTCCTCATCTCCTAAGACCCTGCCCTCCATAAGCAGTTGCCTTATTGTACCCAGGCCCCAGGACAGCTATTGGATGCTACACGACTGACTGCACCAGAGCCCCCCTGGAACGATGTCTCCCTTAACTTGACTTTGAAGGCATCTGCCTAAGTTCGAGGCAAGGCCATTTTCTGGAAACACATGCAGTGTGACTGTCACATCAAATGCTGGCACATGGTTCAGGTATAACAATGGCATAGCATAGTGAAGTGCAGCACATGTCCACTCCCTAGACTGGTGACTGCTGATGAGCATGACATGCCACGCCGCACTAGAATACGATGCTGCGAGCATCCAAGTAGGCACAAAGTCGGTGAGCGCTAGGAGAGAAAGCCAAATGCTTGGGATATTCTCTATCTGATGGATGGAAGAAAAGGACCCTTCATATTTATGAAGCAAAATTCAATGTCAATGAAGATGAGAGTGAACAACATTCCCCATTAATGGGCAACTGGCGAGAAACTCATTGAAGCTTATAACCCTGATAGAAAATGTGATCTGTTGCTCCTGATGGCAAGAAATGCCTCGCCTGGCTTCTCATGTGATTCTCCCAGATTTCTTGCCATAGCCCATATCACTCGGAGCTTTTTAAGATTACGCCCAGAGCTCCAGGCTGCATGCATGTGCAGCCACGTTGATGTTCTGCAGATGGCGATTGGTATCAACACATTGATCACAGCATTGAGTTCCGTTGCTGAAAGTTGCTGCCATGAGCAGTCCTTGGAGTTCTGCACAACCAGGAAGACAATTAGAGGGTGCACTAGCCCAGAGGTACTAATCTTGCGTGCTGCCAATAAGTTATCAGTCTTGTGTGTCCACATTAATAATTGTTAATTATATTGTTAATTAGCTGACAGCGTGATCAAAGAAAATGCTACATTTAGAAGAGCTTCTGCTGTGTATAACGAAAAGCTTTGAGGGAGGTGGGCACAGTGGTCACTGGGCCAGTATTCCAGAATAGCAGACCAATGGTCTGGAGACAAGAGATCAAATCCCACCATGGCTAATCATGAAATTTGAATTCAATAAAATTTGAAATTAAAAGCAATCCTAATGATAATTGTCATTAAAAAAAAACTCTCTTGTTCACTATTGCCCTTTAGAGAAAGAATTGTGCCAACCTTTCTCGTCTGGCACACATGACTCCAGAACCGATAGTAATGTGGTCGACTTTTAATGCTCTCTGAAATGATCTAGACAGCCAATCAGTTCAAGGGTGACTAGGGTATGGTAACAAATGTTGGCCTTGTCAGTGATGCCTGCATCCCATGAACAAATGGAAAATAACATTCAATTCAGAGTCCAACATCAATGCTTTGCCTGTAATGAAAGCAGAAAGAGTTGGAAATGGTCAGATTCTAGGTGGCACCTGCAGGGGGAGAAACAAAATTAACATTTCCGGATTAGTGACTTTTACTGTATTATGGTAAGGAATATTGTTATTAATGTACATAAGAACAGGAGTTGGCCATTCAACCCCTCCAGCCTGCTCCACCATTCAATAAGATCATGGCTGATCTATGGCCTAACTCCATATGCCTGCCTTGGGCCCATATCCTTTAATACCCTTGTTTAATGAAAATTTGTCTATCTCAGATTAAATTTGACAATTGAATTAATATTGACCATTGTTTGAGGAAGAGTTCCAAACTCCTCTACTCTTTGTGTGTGGAAATGCTTTCAAACTACTCTCCTGAATGGCCTGGCTCTAATTCTTACACTGTGCTCCTTGTTTCTAGAATACTCAACCTGTGGAAATTGTTTGTCTTTATCTACCCGGAGATAGAAAGAACTGCAGATGCTGGAGTCAGAGATAACAAAGTGTGGAGCTGTAGGAACACAGCAGATCAATATCCCATTGTAATTTTATGCTATCATCAACAGTGCAGGGAGGCACAGTGGTTAGCACTGCTGCCTCACAGCGCCAGTGACCCAGTTTCGATTCCACCCTTGGGTGGCTGTCTGTGTGGAGTTTGCACATTCTTCCCATGTCAGCATAAGTTTCTGCCAGGTGCTCTTGTTTCTTCCACAGTTCAAAGATGGGAAGTTTAGTTGGATTAGCCATGGTTACGAGGGTAGAGTGACAAGGGCTGGTGCAGACTTGATGGATTGAATGGCCTGTTTCTGCATCGTAGGGATTCTAACACTGAAAATAATACTGCCCAATTTTGCATCATCAGCAAATTTGGATTTTTGACATTTTATGCCATAATTCACGTCATTAATGAATGCTCTGAATAATCGAGACGCCAACGCTCTTTCCTACAGGGCACCATTAGTCACGTCCTGCCAATTAGAGTTTTTACTATTATTCCAACTCTATTTCCTGCCACTAACCAATTTCCTATCTATGTCAGTAATTTGCTTTCAATGCCATGTGCTTCCACCTTAGCCAACAGTCTCTTGTGTGGGACTTTATCAAAAGCCTTCTGGAAGTCTATATAAATAACATCCATTAACTCTGTCCACGACCTTTGTGGCAAGATATTCAGCTTAATTTATAAGGCAGATCTATATTTATGCTATGGGCACAAAAGGTAATTTTAATGCATTTCACCGTTTAAATGCAGCATAGTTCTATTGCATAAGACACAAATTTAACATGCAGGTTCAGCATATAATTTAGAAGGTAAATGCAATTTTGGTCTGTATTGCAGGGGCTGGAGTTTAAATCTAGGGAAGTCTTGTCACAATGGTACAGGGTGTTGTTGGGTCCACACATGGAGTACTGTGTGCGGTTTTGTCCCTGTATTTCAGAAAGGATGAAGAAGATTGGCATTGGAAGCTGTTGAATAAGACACATGAGTGGATTGCTGGAATTAGGGGATTGATTTATCAAGATCAGCTAATGCCTTTATTCTTTCGAGTTTAGAAGAACAAGGGGTGATCATGTTGAAGCATACAAAATTCTCAGAGGAGTTGACAGGGTAGATGTTAAAGATGTTTCCACTCATGGGGGTATCTCAAACTTGGAGACATAGTTACAGAATAAGAGGGCACTCATTCAAAATTTAGAGACAAAGAAATTTAAAAGTGTTGGAGAAATGTAGCAGACTGGACAGCATTCGTGGAGGGAGAAAAACAGAGTTTATGTTTCAAGTCTTATACAGCTTCTAGGACTGATTAGGGCATAAAGGATCCTTACTATGATGAGATTATCTTTTAAATGCATAGGATTCAGCTAGATATATCACTCCCATTACATTCTGGTCAAGAGTTTCTCTCTTTTTCCCCCCCCACCATGCTCTGAATCTGAACACATAGCACTCATAACATTACTACAGTGTTTCAGGTACGTATCAAAGTCTTCAAAATCTCTCCGTTAAGTTTTCTACTCCTCAAAGAGACTTAGACTGCAACAGAAGGTAGCATTCTTTCCTCAGTACTTATAACAGGGTTACTACTCTTGTTCGCTCGTGTTTTTAGTTAACTCTGTAGCTATTTCATAGTTATTCCACCAAGATCGAATAAAAATTCCAATTTTGTTTCACATTACCATTCATTTCCACTGTAATATGGAATGGAAAATTTGCAGCCAATTCAGACTTGACCTATACTTCAAAGCTGTACACTGTGGTTTTAATTCTTCCTTGCGGTTTTGCAGTAACTACTCTCTTACAGTTTCAAGTAGTATATTTAATAGCTGCCACAAGCTAAAGTGAAAACAAGTTACAGCAGAGGTAGAAATTGCACGACTGCAGCAAATCAGTCAATACGCTACATACCAATACATTTCTCCAAACAATTATCATGTTTATTAGCATACCATTGTTTGTGGGAGTTTGCTGTAGAGATATTGACTGCTGGGCTTCCTACATTACAACAGTGGCTACACTTCAAAGTAGTGTATTGGCTGTAAACCACTTTGAGACACCTACTGGTTATAAAAATGCTATATAAATGCAAGTATTTTTTTCTCAATATACTAACAAAATTCACTCTGTGTCCCTAGTTGGCTTGAGAATGTGTGTAAATGCAAACATTAAATAAGCAGATTGATATAAAAATTAATTATTAAATTGGAAATCAGAAATCCAGATGCACAAACCAATCTACATTAATCTGAATGATGTTATAAATGTTACCTTCCCTTACAATTGTCAACACTTTGTCACAAAAGAAAATTGTTTTTGATTCTTATTCAAATTCTTTATTATTGAGCAGATCACATGGAAGATTAAGGTCATCACTGCTAAACTTTTTCTGCAAATTTTATGAAGAAAAGTTTATATATTTCCAGATTGCCCTTAAATTTTTAAAAAAATGTTCAGAATACCTTGATCTGCAAACCTTAATTCACATCATTGTAAATGAACAGGGGAGCATCTAATAAGTTACTCATTTTTTTAAACAGTTAGATTATTCAAGCCAATGCATTCTACTTCAATGTTGTTACATTGACATAGTTTTGTGAGAAGAGCAGCAAAGGGAACGTCTTTGAATTTCTCCATACATGACAGATGTACTTTGTCGACAAACATCCCGTGTAATTGATGAACTGTGAAGGGGCTGTTAACCTTTTGTAATTAAGAGAGAGATAGCTGACTTCATTCAAAGGATGTCAAATTACCTTGGTGGGCCTGACTTTATTCTGATTGTCAATTATTCCAAACCCATTGGAGAGACTGGGAAAGATCAGTAACAGTTTTTTTTACCACATGGAAACTGGTTGTGTTCGAGAGATCAATTTTATGTTGCCAGGTAGTGCCAGAGAACTGTTGATTTGGAATTTCAAGGATAATAGCAAACATTGAAACTTATAAATGTGTCATTATGTAGAATATTGTTTTACTTGTTAAATATGGATTAAGCCATCCTTTTAGCTTTGAGCTTCAGTTTAATAAGATGTGCACTCATCTTTCTATGGAAGATTAGAAGATCATTGGCAGTTCATGGCATCTTCTAGAAGCCACAGTACAGCAGCAAGAGTTCTTTATGCTGTGCCTGAGACTTGTTACGTTTATCTAGATATTGGTCAAGTAAAGTTTGTAGGAACATTGGTTTGTGGGAAGCATAAGATCCACTTACAATAGGCATAAACACAAGGATCTCAAAAAGTCACTATACCTTTAAGACAGCTAGACGAGACCTCTTATATATGAGGTCTCTATCTATCATATTCTCCAGACAGTTTGTTAGCAAGCAGTCAGTTGGAAAGTCAGCTAATTGCAGTCGACTGTAACGAAATAATATCACCATCATATAAGGATGCATCTAACTGACATTGTATGTGTAAATCTGAGTATCATATTAGTGTATACAGTTAGTTTTTAATGCTCTTCAAATATATTTGTCAATGAGAACCTGAAACTCTGTGATATGTGTTAACGTGTGCTAGTATGTAGAGAACCACAAACACCTCAACAACTAGTATAAAAACTTATGAACGAACATTAAACATTAACATCCTTTGCAACTTTCTCTATTTCCTTAATAGCTCAATGCACAGAAGTATTTGAACCAAAGAATGACAAATGAAAATTCATTTTGAGTTTTGTACTGAGATTAAAATGAGCAGTTATGATCCTGTGGGGCATGGACAAGGTGAATAGAAAGCAGCTGTTCCCCTTAGCCGAAGGGTCAGTAACAAGGGGGTATAATCTGAAAGTGAAAGGCAGGAGGTTTCAAGGGGATTTGAGGAACAAAGTTTTTCACCCCAGAGTATGGGAGATTCTGGGAGGGTAGTTGTAGTGGGAACCCACGCAGCCTTTACAAGGTGCTCAGATGAACACTTGAAATCTCATAACATTCAAGGCTGTGGGCCTAGTGCGGGAAAGCAGGACGAGTGTAGATAGTTGTGTATTTTTGGAAGTATAGACTTCATAGATCATAGAAGATCAGATCATAGAATCCCTACTGTATGGAAACAGGCCCTTTGGCTCAACAAGTCCACACTGACCCTCAGAGCATCCCACCCAGACCCATGCCCCATAACCCACCTAATCTGCACATCCCTGAACACTACAGGCAATTTAGCATGGCCAATCCACCTAGCCTCCACATCTTTGGACTGTAGGAGGAAACCGAAGCACCCGGAGGAAACCCACACAGACATGGGGAGAATGTGCAAACTCCACACAGATAGTCACCCGAGGTTGGGCTCGAACCCGGGTCCCTGGCGCTGTGAGGCATCAGTGCTAACCGCTGAGCCACCATACTGCCTGATGGGCTGAAGGTCCCTTCTGTGTAATTCTGAGTTCCTACTTTTAACTTGGATGTAAAATCTGGAGATTGTTATGGAAACCACTTTATAAAGTGGGTATATTTCAAATTATTTCAAGAGGTGACACGTGGCTGAGCTAATCATCAGCTCACTATTGAAGTGAGGTTAAAAAATTTCCCTGTAAAAAAAAGCCAAATTAATTTGCATATCTCATATATTTCCAAGTGAACACTACTAGAATAGAAACAAAAATTGCTGGAAAAGCTCAGCATGTCTGGCAGCATCTGTGGAGAGAAATCAGAGTTAACATTTTGGGTCGAGTGATCTTTCCTCAAAGGTTTCTAGAATAACCTTCCATATGCTTGACTTTTTACCATGTTTATATTTAAGAACTTAGAAACTCCTGTTTAAACTTTGAATAATGATGGTGTTTTTCCTGTTAGTAGTTCTTTAATTTTGTGTTGTCTTTTAGGTATGCGTTGTATTATATCTCGCAGTTAGTGTGGCAGTACATTTTGAAGACACATACTCATGATATCATCTTTATTGCAGCATGTGGCCTGAGGGTATAATGTCTCATATCTATCTGAATTAAGGTCATTTGAAGCATAACATGCTGATGGAAGCATGCTACTCTTTGTAACTGACTAGTCGAATACCAGCCCAGACACACTGGTCTTTGAACATAACGCTTAATCGTACATCACTATTCTGCAAGTTGTCATAATTGTAAATTATTACCAATTTAATCTCCCAGATTGAGTGTAACCATTATCTAAGACAAAAGAATCTGTGCTGAATTAAATTAATGAACAAGGAAGCCAAAAATCTATTTATTACAGCAAACGTATCCTCTAGTAATTGACAAAATGGATTATTAATTACTAAATATGCAAACTTAAACTATAGCTTCTTTAACTCCAAACATACACATGCTTATTCACAAATAGGATGGACAGGTCAGTCAAATATTATTGTAGGAATATTATTGGGGAAAAATGTGGGCAAAAAGATACAAAATCAGTAGATCAAAGTCCAAACCAAAAAGGGTAAAATGAGATGACTTTCAGTTTTTTTCCCTGTTTTTTGGTAATTATTTTTTATTGAACATGCTGATCTTCTATTTGGTAGCTGGTCAGTTGAACATTGGCCTTGGGTTGAATTAGTAGGTTTTTTTTCGTTTTTCATAGTATTTGTTATTCCTTCCACTCAGTGAGTGATTTTGCATGTTGACAGGCTCGACAGTCTGAGTTTCATCTGCTCTCTTTCCTTTCAGTGCTCTGAAAATCTGCCTCTTACCACCAGTCCAAGCCCTGTTGGTAGGCTATTAATGTTTTCAGAGACACCTGTATCCAACCTATCCTGCATAAGAATCAAACTCCAGATTCCAGAAAAAATGTGTGTTCTCGTGTCATCATCAAATGTTCTGCTTTATTTTGAGTTGTTAACAGAAACTAATTCTCCAAAATTCCATTTTCTGGATTATATTTTGAATTAAAATATATGTAGTACCTTACATGCTTGCAACCTTGGAGAGATAAAACAACATTTTTAAATACATTTCATTATAAAGCAAATGCAACATGTCACAAATAAAATACAAACGTTACATTCATTCACCCTCATTCTTGCTTTAGAATTATACAGTTTCTTGCCATTGTCAACCTAGTCTAATACTTTTACATTTTTGATAATGTGAACAAGAAAATAGTATCTACTGAATCTGAAGGATTGCTGACCAAATTTTGAGGAAAATGATGCAGGGTTGGTCTTTGTGTCAATTGAACAGACAGCAAATGAAGTGGCTGAAGGAAATCTAGCCACTGCCTGTGCAGAGCAGGGTAATAGATAGAGCACATTAAATTTATGCATCACTGTCAAGGGATTTCCTATGGATTATGATGGTGAAGAAAGGCTGCTTCGGTGCAGATAAATTAGTTCCTGAAACCGACAGGCCAAAAATTCAAAATTTAGCAAAACAGCCTCAGCATTTTTAAATGGCACAGAAAATGAACCCACATCATTTCCTTCATGTTTTGGTGAGGCCTATGTGAATTTAGGCATGACCTTATTGAAGTTTAGAATGTAGCTAGGGTTTTCTTCATCAAAATCACTTTATACATCTAAAGCTTCTTCTTAACCCTGCTACCTTTTAATCTGGTATTCTTTATCATGCTTCCATCTTTTCTTTTGCTTTGAAATTCAAATTCTGACCTCTTAAATTATTTTTATTTATCCTTCTTCCCTCTCTGAAGTTCAATTCTTTTCAACTCCATCTCCGATCTTATCAATTCGAATGTACTGTCCTCCTCTATCTCAAACAGCATTGTTTATGTTTTTATGTTCAAGCTGCTTAAATTGAAATTCAATCATTATTACACCTGATAACTCATTGCTTGGAGTATTTCGTCTCTTCTGTCTTTCTACCAATCTCTCATACAGTGCTCATGTCTTAGTTATCTTTCTCAGCTTTTTCAGGAAATTCCATTTAACTCCTCTGATAGATTTTTAGCCTTAATTAAATCTTGTAGACCAATCAAGTCTATTTCCTCTACCTGTAAGATAACATTACAAGCTCTGAATCTATCTTATTTTACAGTATTGTATCTGTTTTACTTTCCCTTTCTCAATTAATCTTAATTTGTGTTCAATCTCTCTTTGTCCACATTCAAAGATTCCACAAATAGCCTCCAAACTTCTTCTATGACTTTGGGAATAGTGTACTGCAAATCAAGTCCCACTATGAGTTGTCACGTGTGAAATATGACAATTTTATCTTAAGGATGGTTCATGCCTGACTATGATCACTAATTAATGTAAAAGATGCTCACACCAGTTTACGTCAACAAATCAGAAATTCCAAATAGCATTTAGTGAAGTGAACTTATTCTCTACCATATGACAAAATGGATTATAAATCACCAAAATGCAAACTTAAAGTATAAAACACACAGGTTCATTAATGAATTGGACAGGCAAGACAGATGAGGCAAAAAAAAATTGCAGTAATATTGTGAGTGATAAATAAAGTTGGAAAAGAAAAGTCTGGGTCAAAGCCCAAGCCAAAAAGTGTCATTTGGAGTGATTGTCTCAGGTTTGTTTTTTTTTCTCGTTTTTGGTGATGGTATTGTGTTATTATCAACTGCAGTGAGCCTTAAGTGCTCAGTTGGACATATGCCTTGGTGTGAACTAGCAGTTCTTTCTTTTGAAGAAGACTTTACCTTTCATTTCTTCCACTCAGTGCATGTGAGAGAGACAGAGACAGCAATCTTGCTAGCTGGCAGACTTTAAGGTCTGAATTCCGACTGTTCTCTTTTCCCCCAGGGCTGTCTGACAAACTGCCACTTAGAACTGATGTGTGAAGCCCAGAAGATCATCTAGTGCCGCAGATCTGGAGGTTAATGTGGGTCGGCAAATGGAGTCTAACTAGCCTCAATATAGATGTGGTTCTGACATGGAAATGAGTGTTATGTACCAGAGTGGGTAGGGATCACTTGGACTGAGAAGCAGTGTTGATTGGACAATTATGGAAATGAAAATAGGCCATCTCAGAAGAACAGAAGGACGATGACCTTGATTCCGTCTGCCATTTGTAACTGGAGGGAGCAAGAAGGATCATATTGTGAGTCTTCACTTTAGTTTAAAGGACCTATCCCAACTCCAGCATGGAGCCAAATTCCATTTCAGTTCTTCATCACAAATTCTCCTTGGTTGCTATCATTCAATAAAGGCTACCAGCAAATTACTTCACTCAATTTTATCGAGCACACCACAAAGAAATGGAAGTAATCATCCTTGTGCAATCTCTGAGTGCCTGACCTTATACTCTTGTGCAGCTTTTCCCTAATAGCTGCAGAATGACAGGTGGATAGCTGCTGACCTTCACTGGCTTTGGGGTGTGGGAGACTGCACACAGCCTTAAAGGTGCCCTCAATCAGCACTGGTCCCATGACAGTCCAGATTTGTACCGAATCAACTTAACATGGGCAGCAGCACAATGGGATAGCGAGCTGAGAAGCAACAGTAAATGGGATGAGCTTTAATTGGCACATTAATATTGTTAACCCGCAAGAAGACAGAAGATTAATGCACTGCGATGCCACTGCCACTGTAATGGCATGATGCATCAGCAATCCCAGTTGCCTAAAGCACAGGTTCTTGGGGTGCTGCGAGAGCTTTTATACCCAGTTCAGTAATGGGATCTGTGACCAGAGTGTGACCCTATCTACTAGCAGCTCTCAATCTCTGACGTTCCATTGAAACCCATACCATGCTTGTGAATGAACTCAGCTTCAAATGGCACTGAACCTGCGGCATTAGGCCCGATAATTATATGCACTATCTCTCATGGACACTAAAGGGAAGCAGGCACTCTGGTCCTCCACTGCAGTCCGGTAGGATTCCCATTTGTTGGTTGCCACCCTCTCCAATAAGAGAGCAGAATACTGTGTATCTTATGGTTGGATGTGCTTGCTACAACCGTTTAGCTGCATCTGTATAGACACATAGAGGAGGGTGAAGTAGTGTAAGGATGTTGGCAGTAAGCACCAATTGTCAGAGAGAGCTGCTGGTTGATTGAGAAGGTCTTGGCTCAGTGTGATATAGGGATGACGTGGTGGATCTGAGATTTCATCTGCAGATGCATTCATACACCTTCCACACCCACATGCGGTCATTACATTCCTCTGCCCCAATGTTGTGGGTGCAACACTCTGGGCATGAACGGTCCTTGCAACTTGCTTCCATTAATTTCCAAACTTCATTTCTGCCCCAATCAGAAAGATGGTCTGTTTTTTGTCCTCAACTTTTCTAACAAATGCCTCTGAGGGGGCAGACATTGAAGAGGGAATCTCTTTTCATGGCAGGATGGGTCATCCTCCTTGTTCCTCACTGTTCCGATATTATTACTCAACAGTTTGCATGTCTTTTTGTTAAATCTCCTGTTTTACAGGGACAATGTCTGTGTAAAGGGAGGCCTATAAAGGGAGGAACACATTTGTTCTGAACATATGCTGCCCTCTGAATTACACATTGGCTGCCAAGAGAGCAGCCCAGCATGGTATTCGTTGCTACTGTGGAGGGAAAGGGTCCTCTTATGAGGAAAGCTTGAGCCAGTATCTGTTGGAGTTTAGAGAAATCAGACATGTAAGATCCTGAACAGACATGCCAAGCTGGGCACTGAAAAGATTTTTCTCCAAACATGAAGGACAAGAACTAGGGGACATGGTTTGAAAATGAAGGGCCCCACATTTTAAAAAAAGAGATGAGGAGATAACCTTTCTATCAGAGAATAATGATTTTGTGGAAATCTTTTCCCAAAAGAGTGTTGAAGGCAGGTTCTTTTTTTAAGGCAGAGATAGATTGAGTACCTTGTTGGTCAGGAATGTTAGGGTAGCAAGGTATGCCGGAAAATAGAGTCAAGGCCATAATTAGATTAACTTTATCAATTCCAGTTCAAGCAAGCCTGAAGTCCTGAATGACCTACTTCTGCTCCTAATTTGTCTTTATTGTAATTTATTCAGATCAAATTTATCCATCAGTTTTACATGCTGCCCACCCCATACAGAAGATTGCAAATCACAGGCCCCTACTCTCAAAAGTGGGCTACCCAACTTTTAGCCTTTTTTAAAATACGGTACCTAATCCTGTAACAGTGGTTTCCATGCAGCATGTTGCCAGTGATTGTGGGTGTTTCTGGTGAGCACAGGCTTTGTAATTCTCCTCCAGCACTGCAGATTCAAGGGGAGCTCTGAACATGGCCCCTCTCCAGTTTCACAGTGATGGTTGTAGAAGCAGAGAGCTCTGTCTGACTACTCCTATAATTAAACAGCTTCTGCAGGTAGTGTGAGCTATGTAAACCTCACATGGCAGCATCCTGTCTGACCCAGTTTGCTAATGAGACCTGGAGACAAAAAAAAATTGCAAACTGGAAGGGTTTGTTGTAAAGCATGTACAATACATTATGCTCAGAAAAGCAGTTTTTTTTTTCTATATGTAATTAATTTTGACTTGTTCTTAGCACTTTTGAGCAGAGAATACTTAATATCTGCACCAAATGGCATTTTCAAGGACTGCGAGCAGAGGCTTGGCTTTCAAGAATCATTCAAACTGATTTTATGGAGCTACTTAGACTCAAGTACAGCAGCTTGTTAAATTTCAGGATTTTTTGACCGTGTTCCCCTAGAAACGATGTAGAAATTTTTTAAATTTAATGGTACTACTTACATAACCAGGAAGAGAATTATAATTCTCTTGCAGTAATGCACATTAACAATAGGCATAAAGAAAGGATTATAGGATAATGGCCCAGGCTAATGAAGATATCTCTACACAATAGTGGAGAGCAATGATTAATTTATATCTCATCTCAGGCTTCTTATGAACATCCATGAGTAATGTATCAAGTTAGCGTACTCATTTGAGTCCAGTGAGGTTCACTGAACACCCACTTTTTGAGGTGATGGATAGTTAGTTTTATTGACAGTTCTCTAGACACATTTGTTATCATCGACGGTCAATATTCAAATTCCATCAACTGTTTTTAGTATGTAAGCCCTTCATGGATTAAGGTGACCTTTTAAAGGACAAACACTGACCTAAAATGGCTGATATAATCACCTGACTCCAGATTGGTTTCACAAAGTTTGTCTCAATGTAAAATGTGCAAAACCTGTCTGCACGGAAATTATTATTTCATCCAAAGACAGCGAAACCAGAAAACGGTTACAACTCACTGGGGTAGCAGGGTGGCAATATAGACCTGCTACTCCTGAAGTCACCGCAAAAGTTAATAGACTTTTAGAAATGTGCAGTGTTTTCCAATTTATCTGAATTTCAGACCTAACTTGATTGAAAGCACAGACCATGTTTCTCCATCAAACAAGAATTACAATTTATTACAAGTAATGAATACATGTATTTCCAGAAGGCCTTTGACAAGTTGCCGCACAGGAGACTGTGAAATAAGCTAAGAGCTCATGGTGTTACAGCAAGGTACTGGCATGAGATAGAGAGTTGGCTGACAGGCAGAAGGCAGAGAGTAAGGATAAAGAGGTCTTTTCCAGGATGGCAGCTGGTGACTAGTGAAGTTCCACAGGGGTCTGAGTTGGGAACCACATCTATTCATGTTACACATTAGCAATCTGGACAAAGGAACTGAGGGCATTCTTGCTAAATTTGCACATAACACAAAGATAGTACTAGACAGTAGTATTGAGGAAGCAGGGAGGTTGCAATAGGACTTGGACAGGCTGGGAGAGTGGGCAAAGAAGTGGCAGATGGAATACAATATGTGAAGGTGTGAGGTTATGCACTTTAGTCGGAAAAATAGAGGTGTAGCCTATTACTTAAATGAGAAAATCTTTGGAAATCTGAGGCACAAGGGGAATTGGGGAGTCCTAGATCAGGATTCTCTTCAGGTTAACATTTTTGATTTGATTAGATTTGTTTTATTGTTGTCACATGTACCATGTACAGTGAAAAGCTTTGTTTTGCGAGCAGTACATACAGATCATAGGCAGAGTGAGGCATACATCTGCATAGGAGGTGCACAAAGCAAGATCAACATTATTTGAAGTTAGAGAGGTCCATTTGGCAGTTTAATAACAGCCAGGGAAGAAGCAATTCTTAAAATTGTTGGTGCATGTTTTCAAGCTTCTGTATCTTCAGCCTGATAGAAGATGTTGGAATAGAGCATTACTGGGGTTGGAAGGGACTTTGATGATGTTGGCAGCCTTTCCACAGCAATGAGAAGCGTAAATGGAGTCTATGGATAGGAATTTGGCTTCCATGATGATCTGGGCTGTGCACACAACTTTCAGTAGTTTCTTATGGCCCTGGGCAGAGCAGTTGATGTACCAGGCTGTTTTGAACCCAGATAGAATGCTTTCTATGGTGCATCTATAAAAGTTGGTGGGGGTCTTTATGGACATGCTGAATTTCCTGAGCTGACTGAGGAAGAAGAGTTGTTGTTGTGCCTTCTTGACCATCGCGTCTATGTGGGAGGTCAGGACAGATTGTTGGTTATCATCACTCCTAGGGACTTTATGTTCTTGACCCTCTCTACCTCGTCTCTGTTGATGTAGCTCGGGGCATGTTCTCCTCCTTGCAGTTAGCAGTTAGGAAGGCAATTGTAATGTTATCATTCTTTTCAAGAGGGCTAGAATACAAGAGCAGAGATGTACTGCTGAGGCTGTGTAAGGTTCTAATCAGACCGCTTTTGGGATATTGTGAGCAGTTTTGGGCCCCCTTTAAATGAAGGATGTGCTGGCCTTGGAGAGGGTCAATAAAGTTCAGGAGGATGCCTGGGAATCTGCTTGAAACTTTGAGAATACTGAGAGGCCTGGATAGAGTGTTTGTGGAGATGTTTCTAATAGTCAGAGACACTAACACCTAAAGGCACAGCCTCAGAGTGAAAGGACTGAAATAACTCCACAGAGGCTGGTATCCTGTCACTAAGTCACCCTTTATTTACACGTAGAGAATCCTTGATAGTGATCCAGCTCCCTCAAAGTCAGTTCTCAGACAGTACAGGTGGTCTGACACTCCTGTTCTTATCTGTCAGCCAGGGGTCCCTGATTGGACCAGATTAGCAGTCCCAATCAGGGACCTCATTCTATGAGGACCACCTGGCAGACCTCATTGCAAGCATTACATCCGTCCCCCTCTGAGTCCAGGGCTGTAGGCCAGTTCTTTTTTGTGTAGTTCCTCCTGGGGCGTTTTAGCACTGGTACAAGTTCCTCCAACTCTGCCTCTGATACTTGCGGCATGTAAGGCACAGCAACTCGCCTCTTTGTGTCAGGACCATCTCGGAAGAAATTAATTCTCTCCTTCAGGTGACAGAGGCATCAACATTTGCCATGTCCATCTCAGATTCCAAGGTATCTTCAATGCTTGGCAGCGAGGGAGAACCCATAGGGTCCGGAACAGTCGGAAAGGCAGTCGAGGAGCTAGACCTGTTTTGTTCCCACACCGTTTGGGAATTTGCAGCTTTCGGATGGTCCACGTGCTTGTTCAGGACTATCGCACCTTTCAGAACTTTATACGTCACTGGACCTGACCTTGCATCTTACCCATGCAGGACCATTCCCATGCTCCCTACACCAAATTCTGACCCCTGAGGTAAACTGTCTCACTTAGCAGAGTCTTATGTCTGGCATTGGCGGCCCTGATATCATTTCACCTGCCCCGCCTCCATGGTCCGGGAATATCAGATTTAACCTGGTGCAGAGCTTTCTCCCATTAGCAACTATGCCAGATCTATCCCTGTAGTTGCATGAGGGATGGTCCTATAATCAAACAGGAACTGGGGCAGCTTGGAATGTAGTGAAGTTGTAGGCTGTTTCTTTAAGCCTGCATTCAAAGATTGGACTCTTTCTGCTAGACCATTGGATGCCGTATGGTATGGAGCTGTCCTGATATGATGAATACCATTCAACTTTAGGAAATACTCAAATTCCCTGCTGGTATACCATGGCTCATTACCTATGAGCAAAACTTCTGGTAGTCCTTGTATCACAAAAGATACGCACAGTTTTTCTATCGTCATCCCCATGTTTGACGAATGAACTCTGTGCACGTCCAGCCACTTTGAGTGGGCATCCACAATGAGTAAAAAGAAAGAGCCCATGAAAGGACAAGCATAGTCAATGTGTAACTGAGTCATTCTCACAAATGTAGGGGAGCTGCTGGCAGTAATTATTGTCCTTGTTGGCACTATGGGGACTGTCCCACCAACGTGGC
Organism: Rhincodon typus; assembly: GCF_021869965.1. NCBI lineage: Eukaryota > Metazoa > Chordata > Chondrichthyes > Orectolobiformes > Rhincodontidae > Rhincodon > Rhincodon typus. The sequence continues at coordinate 22,522,440 of NC_063356.1, forward strand.
TATGTCTGCATCCAATCCTGGCTACTAGACATAAGTCCTTGCCAACATCTTCATTTTGGAAACCCCTGGATGACACTAGTGTAGTTCAGCCAGTATCTGGTGGTGACCTTTGCTTGGGAGGATCACTCTTACTCCCCATAATAATATGTCATCCTCTACGGTGATCTGGTCTCACCGGGTCCAAAGACGTTTCAATTCTTGTGATGGCTATTTGGTTTCCCGCCTCACCACCAGCTGTTTCAGTTGTGCCAGGAGCAGATCATAATGCATTCAAAGTCTGATATTGTTAGCTGTGACTGGGAGTGTGTCCAGAAGATTTAAAACCATTATGGACTCTTCCAGTAATGGTATCACCGGTGGTGTATCTGCCAGTGGGAGGCAGCTCAATGCATCTGCATTTGCTACTTGGCCTCCTGGGTGGTGTTCCAACTTGTAATTATACACACTTAGTATTAGAGCCCACTGCTGAATTTGGCCTAAAGCTATGAGCAGCACTGCCTTGTCCTTTTTCCGTAGACCAGCAGGGGTTAGTGGTATGTTATTATTATATGTTTACATCTGTAAAGGTAATGGTGGAGCTTCCTGACTCCAAATATGACCGCCAAACCTTCCTTCTCTATCTGGGCATATTTATGCTCTGCATTAACCAAAGTCCTGGATGCAAACGCCTTTGAGTGTTCCTCTCCATTGGGCCACCTATGAGCTAATAGTCCCCCGATGCTGTATGGGTAGGCATCATTATCAATACCAGATCTCACTTGGGATCGTAGTGTGCCAACAACTTAGAGGATGATAACTGTTTCTTCACTTGCCTGAAAGCTAAGGCTTGGCTATGTGACCATTTCCAAGGTTAACCCTTTTTTAAGACTTGATGCAAAGGTGCCAGGAAAGAGGTCAGGTTATGTATGAACTTTCTGTAATAGTTCAACAGCTCAAGGAAAGTATCTGGTACAGACATGGGAACTGGGGCATCTTTGATTGTCCTCACTTTATCTTCCAATCGGTATAACCCGGTCTTGACAACTCTGTAGCCCAAGTAGGTCACTTGAAGTGCATGGAACATATTTTCCACTTCTAAGGCGTACGCCCACCTCGGAGAAATGTCTAAGGACTATGTCCAGGTTCTCTAAGTGTTCTTTATTACTCTTCCCTGCTATTAGCACATTATCTAGATAAACAGCAACTTGGGGCAGACGTTGTAAAATGTTTTCCATCATCCACTGAAAAATCGTACAGGGTGATGATACCCTAAATGGCAGACTCGTATCTTGGTACAAACCCTTATGGTTATTAATTGCAGCATACTTCTGGGAATCCTCACCTAACCACAATTGCAAGTACGCATGGATCATGTCCAGCTTTGTAAACGACAGCCCCCCCACTTTCCCCCCACCCCACTAGTTTTGTGTATAAATCCATATGAGGAATTGGATATCTATCCAGCTGTGAAAAACGGTTTACCATTTGTTCAAACTCCCCACAAAGTCGAGCCAATGTATTGGGCTTCAAAATCAGTACAACTGTTGCTGCCCATTCTGCAAACTGGGCTGGTTTGATGATTTCTTCACTTTCCAGCCTTCTGCTTTCCACCTCTACTTTTGCCCGTAAGGCAAAGGCACTGGGCAGGCCTTGCAAAATTGTGGAATTGCTTCCTGGTCAACATGCAAGCTGGCCTTGGCTCCTTTGATAGTCCCTGGATCTTCCAGAAAAGAAATGTTGTATTTGTTGGAAAGTATTTTTTCTGCACTTTCTGAAATATTTTCTTAAATTTTTGTCACTGCATCTCTGCAATCCTATTCCCTAACCTGAATTGCTAGTTCACTTTCGCTAGCTATGTTTTCATGCCCTCTTACTTAAATTAAAAACAGTAGTCTTGGACCCACACTTCTTTCCCTTAAACTATGCATTATATTCAAATATATTGTGATTTCACTATGAGATCCTGGAATATCTGGAGAACATCGATAACTACATCTGGCTCCTACTTATTGAATATAACGCCGTCATTCCAAACAAGCTCATCTCTAAACTCCAATGCCTAGTTCTCACCTCCCTCTCTGTTACTGGACCCTCGACTTCCTGACCCATAGACTGCAATCAGTAAGAATAGGCGACAACACTTCCTCCAACATCATTCTCAACACTGGTGCCCTACAAGGCTGCGTAGTTAGACCCTTACTATAGTCTTTATACACTCGTGTCTATGTGGCCAAATTCTTCACCTTTTCCAAGTTTGCTGATGACACCATCATTGTAGGTGAATGTTAAAAAATAACAACACAGTACAGGAAAGAGAATAAATGTTTAGCAGCTTGGTGTAAAGAGACCAATCTCTCCATCAATGTCATCAAAACAAAAAACAGCTGGTTATTGACTTCAGAAAGTGGCGTGGAGGGCATGCCCAATCTATATCAATGGTACTGAGGTGGAGATGGTCGAGAGCGTCAAGTTCCTGAGAGAGATGATCGCCAACAATCTGTCCTGGTCCACCCATGTTGATGTGATGGTCAAGAAAGCACAACAGCATCTCTACTTCATCAGGAGGCTAAGGATATTTAACATGTCCACAAGGACTCTGGCCAATTTTTATGGATGCACCGTAGAAAGTGTCCTAACTGCATGCACCACAGCATGGTAGGCCAACTGCTCTTCTCAAGAATGCAAGAAACCACAGAGAGTTGTGAACACAGCCCAGGCCATCAGGTAAAACAGCCTCCCATCAATTGACTCCATCTGTACTTCTTGCTGCCTTGGGAAAGCAATCAACATCATCAAAGATGCCTCCCAAATAATAAACCAAAAGAACTGCAGATGCTCGAAATCAGGAATAAGAATAGAAATTGCTGGAAAATCTCAGCAGGTCTGGCATCTCTGGCATCAAAACTGACCCCAAAGACTCCTCCCACCCTCGTTATAATCTCTTCCACCCTCTTTCCTCAGGCAGAAGATATAAAACTTTGAATACACATGTGAACCGTTTCAAGAATAGCTCCTTCCATGCTGTTATCAGACTTTTGAAAGCAGCTCTCTAATGTTAATTCTGATCACAAATCTCTGCACTTTGTCTGTGGCTGTAACACTGTTTCCTGCAATCTGTTCTGCTACCCTGATGCATTTTGTAGGATATGATCTGCCTGTATACGACACAAAACAATACTTTTCACTGTATCTCGTTACATGTGACAACTATAAATAAATCAATCAATCAATTTGCAAGTGGCCAGAGATTAATACCTTAGAGGTTCTGCTTAATTTTGCATCTAGCTCCTCAATCTGACTGTATAGAACTTTCTTCTGAGTTCTAACTAAGCCACTGATGCCTAATATGGACCATAACAACAGGATCCTCTGCCCTCCCACTGTAAGTTCTTCTCCAGCTCAGAGCAGATGTCCTGAACCCTGGTACTAGACAGACAACACATCCATATGGATTCAGGTTTCTTGCTGTAGAGGACAGTGTCAATCCCCTTGACTATACTGTCCATGACTACGACCACATTCCCTTTGTAACCTAGGCTTGAATGCTTCCTGTACCATAGTGTCTCACTCCCTACACCAATCTGCTCAAGAATGTCACAGTCCAATCTACTCAAGAACCTCACAGCATCACCAATGCCATTCTGCAGCCAATTTGATTCTTTCCACATAATATCAAGCTGAAGGTACTGGATATGGCAAAGACTAAAGGCCTTGACAATATTTTGGCAATAGTATTGAAGAGTTGAGCACCAGAATTTCTTGCCGAGCTGGTCGAGGATGATCACTACACTGGTATCCACCTGGTAATGTGGAAAATTATCCAGGTATGTGTACTCAAAAGTTAGGATCATTGACAAGAAACTGGATTAATTGTATAAATACAGTCGTTGCAAGAGGAGGTCAGAATTTAGAAATCTTGCAGTAAGTAACTCACCTCCAGTATCCCCAGAGCCTATCCACCATCTATAAAGGCACAAATCAGGAGAGTGATTGAGTACTCCCCACTTTCCTGGATGAGTGCAGCTCTAACAACACTCAAGAAGCGGTAGTCCACTTGATTTCTATCACATCCACAAACGTGAATGAGTATTTCTCCTCAGTGTTTACTGAGGAGAGAATTATGGATGCTAAGGAAATAAGGGAAACAAGTGGAGACGTTTTGGACTATAAACACATTGCCAAAGAGGAGGGTTTTGCAGCCTTAAAGCACATTAAGGTGGATTAATCCCCTAGGCCCAATCAAGTCCATCCTCAGACGTTGTGGGAGGCTAGGGAAGAAATTGCAGAGGCCCTTGCAGAGATTTGTGCTTCATTTTTAGCCACCGGTGAAATTCCGGAAGACTGGAGGGTGACTAATGTTGTTCCATTGTTTAACAAAGGTAGCAAAGATAAGCCAGGGAACTACAGGCCAGTGAGCCTGACATCAGTGGTAGGCAAGTTATTGGAGAGGATACTGAGGGACAGGATCAACTGACATTTGGATAGTCAACGTCTGACTAGGGATAGTCAGTGTGGATTTGTGCACGGGAAGTCATGTCTGACAAATCTTTTAGAGACTTTTGAAACGGTAACCAAGAGGATAGATGAGGGTAGGGCAGTGGATGTTGATAGTAAGGCTTTTGACAAGGTCCCGCACAGCAGGCTAGTCATGAAGGTTAGGTCACATGGGATCCAGGGAGAGCTAGCTAATTGGTTTCAAAATTGGCTCGATGGTGGGAAGCAGAGAGTAATAGTTGAAGCTTATTTCTTGGACTGTAGGCCTGTGACTAGCGGTGTGTCACAGGAGTCGGTGCTAGGACCTTTATTATTTGTTATTTACACAATGATATGGATGTGAATGTACAAGGCACGGTTAGTCAGTTTATGGATGAAACAAAATTAGGAGACATCATTGATAAAATTACAGAGGGATCTTGGTCAGATGGGGAAGTGGGCTGAGAATTGGCAAATGCAATTCAATACAGATAAGTGTGAGGTGTTGCACTTTGGAAAACCAAGCCAAGGTAAGACTTATACAGTAAATGGTAAGGTCCTGAGGAGTGTTGTGGAACAGAGGGCCTCGGAGTACAAGTACATAGTTTGTTGAAAACAGCATCACAGGTGGACAGGCTGGTGAAGAAGGCATTTAGCATGCTGGCCTTCATCAGTTGAGGCATTGATTATAGGAGTTGGGATGTTATGTTACATCTGTATAAGTCGTTGGTGAGGCTGCACTTGGGGTATTGTGTACAGTTTTGGTCATCCTGCTGTAGGAAAGACATAGTTAGACTGGAAAAAGTGCAAAGAAAATTTACAAGGATGTTACCAGGACTAGTAGGCCTGAATTACAGGGAGAGGTTGGCCAGGATAGACTTTATTCCTTGGAATGTAGGAGAATGAGGGGTGACCTTATTGAGGTGTATAAAATCATGAGGGGCATAGATAGGATGCATGCATATAGTTGTTTTCCCAGGGATGGGGAATTGAAAACTAGAGGACATAAGTTTAATGTGAGAGGGGATGGATTTAAGACGGACCCGAGGGGAATCTTCTTCACGTAGCGAGTGGTGCGTATATGGAATGGGCTGCTGGAGAAAGTTGCTGAGGCAGGTACAATAGCAATATTTAAAAACAATGTCCAGGTATGTGGATGAAAAGGGCTTAGAGGGATATTGACCAAATGCAGTCAATTGGAACTAGCTGAGTGGGCAACATGGTCAGCATGGACTAGTTTGGGCTGAAAGGCCTGTTTCCACACTGTATTACTCTATGCCTTTATTTACTCTTTCCCTCACTGGAACTCAGTAGCAGCAGTGTACACTGTCTACAAGATTCATAGAACATAGAACATAGAACATAGAACATAGAACATAGAACATAGAACATAGAACATAGAACATTACAGCGCAGTACAGGCCCTTCGGCCCTCGATGTTGTGCCAACCTGTGAAACCAATCTGAAGCCGATCTAACCTAAACTATTCCATTATCATCCATATGTTTATCCAAATTCACTGAAGTAATTGATCAAGGGTCCTGAGGCAGCACATTCAAAACCCACAATCACTTCCATCTAGAAGGACAGGGGCAGCTGATACATGGGACCACCACCAACTGCAAATTTCCCCCCAAACCACTCAGAATCCAGACTTGGAAGTATATTGTTGTTCCTTCACTGTTACTGGGTCAAAATCTTAGGACATCTTCCTTAACAGCATTGTGGGTTTGCCTCCACCAAATGGTCAATAATAATTCATGAAGTCAGTGAAATAACTCCACAGAAGCTGGTATCCCATTACCAAGATACCTTTTATTTCCACATAGACAGCCCTTAACTATAGTACTGCGTCATACAGACCAAAGCACCAGGGTGTCAGTATCTCTGATATTCACTATTTTTAATCTGTCAGCCAGGGCTCCCTGATTGGGTGAGATTATCAGCCCCAATCAGGGAACTCATATTCTATGATGTCCAACTGGCTAACCTTGTTACAATCACTACAGTCAGCTGACCACTGCTGAGCAGGGCAATTTAGGATAGGCAATAAGTGATGGTCCAAGCACCAAATACTACAACACATGAATGAATAATAAAAAAAGGTGGAATTCAGATATCTCAGAGGATTTAGATCAAATTACAGGGATGGGATGTATTGAGTTCATGGAGCTGTTTGAAAGCAAAATTGAGAATTTTAAAATGAAGATTTAATTAACCAGGAGCCAATATAGATCAGTGAGCACAGGACTGAATAGTGAATGTGACTTGTTGTGAGTTTGTACATGAGAATAGCAGATCTATTAATATTATTGAAATAAAAAACAAGTTGCTGATTTTGTGTAGTTTTTTTTAAATAAAGGATCTAGTATTTCCTTTTTCTGTCATTTTTGGGGTAAATTGCAGAGACTGAAGTTTCACAGCAGTGGGATTTAAATTATTTTCACTGAATTGACTTGAACCAAACAAGGCTCATGTAGATTCAAAGGGAGACCTGAACCTCTGCCCTACTTCATTTCCCATGATCTTGGGTCAACCCACTAACACATGCTTCAGTGACAATGGGGCAGCAGCTGCTGCCATGATGACCACAAGGTTAGCTTTTGCTGAGGTTAAAGAGCTGGTGTCACCAATTTCACATGTTTTTGGCCACCCACAACAGATCTTGGAAAAGAGATGGTATTCTCATTTAAGCACGACCTCTGGGATACTCCTTCTAAGACATTCACTGTCTGAAGAACCATCAATATTCTTTGGCTAAATGACATGATCTCTCAATTTTGTTTTCAGATACTGCAGTCTTTTGCTAGTTTCCATTTAAAAATAGTTAGATGTATCCTCTGACACAACAAGGTGCAGGGCTGGATGAACACAGCAGGCCAAGCAGCAT
>NC_063356.1:22530181-22553196 GCF_021869965.1 Rhincodon typus
TCATGCTGCTTGGCCTGCTGTGTTCATCCAGCCCTGCACCTTGTTGTCTCGGATTCTCCAGCATCTGCAGTTCCTACTATCTTAGATGTATCCTCTGATGCTTTTGATGTGCACAGGACTGCACTTTCATATGTCAGTGTTTCAACAGATAGACTGTACCTGGAACACTGTGCCCAGTCTTAGTTCCTGTTCATGTTGGATGATATAGTTAACTTAGAAGAACCGACAAGAATGATTCCTAGCATAAAGAGCCTTAGCTACTCGGAAAGTATCAAAGGCCTTGGTTTATCTCCTTTAGAATAGTGTAGATGTATAAGTGTCCTTATAGAGATCTAATAAATAGGATACGAGGGAGAAGATAGGCCAGAGGGGAAGAAAAGAAGATTCATCATGCTTTGGTCAACATGGTACGGACTAAGCCTTCTGAACCAATCAGTCTGTTCCTAATGATTAATTTTGTTTGTACGTAACAGGGTAATGTTCTGTGTGCTTTAACACTATTATTTTAAAACGTATGCTTTATTTGATTCCGTTAAAAGTAATACAGAAATCAATATTATCATTTTATTTTATATTGTCAGGCTGTGTGCCTCCTGCCGTCAGGTTGATTGAAGTGGAGGATTACAGGGTTCTGTGGGGTATCTCTATAAATTGATTCCAACAAGAATGAAACACAGGTTTTCATTGTAATTTTGAAGAAGTCTGTGGGTAAGCACTCAAGCATGATTGAATTCACCTCTACTGTAATCTTTGTAGTAACAAGATAAATTAGATTTACAACTACAAAAGTAATCATGCCATCAGCAGGAGCAAGGTGCAGGCAGAGAGAACAAATGGAATTCAGAAATTAAGTTCTAAGCACCATGAAGGATTTTAAAGGCTTGTAATAGGTGAAGGTTTCTGCAATTGTTACCATTCTGTTACTTTTGAAACGATCTCTACACAGTTACATCCTGATGATTAACACATCTCACGTCACAATGTGAACTCATGCTTTTTTATTTCTTTTGCACTTCAACAGACTGTAATGTTTTGCTCATATAGAAGAAGACAATAAATTCCTAATACTCTACCTTTGTTTTTAAAGAGGTGTACAACCAAGGTCCATTGGACTCACACTATCAAGGAGGCAGAGAGGAAATATGCTGTTATCTAGAAAGTAATGATTATTGCAGACCAAGATTTGATTTTAAGCCCATAGTTTATCAGATGAGAGAAAGGCTAGAAGGAGCAATGGAATTTCCAGGATAGGTTAAGCAATGCATTAGTTTAGATGATTAGAATTTATTTTACCAAGGCGCTCTTATGGAATTTACATGCAATATATATAGAGAGAGCTGTGATAAAAGGCTTTGATAAAATGAAATGAACCAAAAATGGAATTTGATTTTTCATTGTTTCAATGGTTCAAATAATTGTTAAAACTTACATATTTGTGACATGTGGTGTTTGAAGTTATTGACATCTCTCTAGCCCACTCTCAATAAAATGACGTACAACGTAGACCGTGTGGTCACAATAAGTTGTAGGGACAAATGTGAGGATCAATCCATAGTCAATTTAAAGAAGCAAACTATAGGTCTTCACCGGGGTTGGTTAGCTCAGTTGACTGAATGGCTTGTTTTTGATGCAAGGTGCCGCCAACAGTGTGGGTTCAACTCCTGAGATTGCTACAAAGCTCCCACCTTCTCATCCTTGCTGCTTAGCTGAAATGTGGTGTCAGTTAGGTTAATCTCCACCACCAGTCATCTCTCTCTCTAGACTGTGGTGACCTTACTTTTTTAAAACAGGTCTCAGTGTGTACAAGTATTTTAAGCCTCATTCTAAATAATATGTGATCAAAAAGCTTGTAGAACGAAAGTCAGTAACAATACAATAACCCCCACAATGCAGCAAAATGCTGTTTTGTAGTTTTGTATAGAATCACTTGCATATTTTAATAAATTTCTTGGTTCTTTTAGGGTGGATATTACAAAAATAATTGTCCCACTCTTTATCCTTTCAACTTATAACGGAAACCAAATCCAGTAATTGAGCCAGTCTTTTAAATACTTTCTCTCACGATTGCAACATTGACATGTTTTATAACAAAATCTTTATTGTAAAAACCAAAATAATTTAGCACAAAATCCAAATAATAGAATCACTCAAAACAAATTAATGGTAAAAAGGAGAAATGTATATTTACAACAGTCATTTCTGACTCTGGTTACAAAATCACACATTGGTCATAAAGCTCCATAAACAAAGGATTGGCCATTTTAAACAGCTTTAAGAATTAGGAATGACTTATTTTCTCTAATAAAGCAACCCTTTTGACTCAACAAACCTTAGGCACAACACACATCAAAAATGTATAAAAATAAAAAAAAAGCTTCAATTATAAAAAAGACAGATTGGAAAGACCAAATGTTATCATTCAGTTTGGGGTGTTGTCCTCTAAATAGCTGCTTGGTGAGTCCTCTGGTGTGATACTGTCCACTATAGAAGAGAGAGAACACAAGCTGGTACTTCCAGATGACTGGCCCTTATTCACAGGTAGTAAGTGATCTGTGGAAAGAATGACATAGATAATGTATCAATGTTACACAACACGTATTGATCAATAATCCAAAATATTCTATAGCGAAAACACTGGTGCTTAAATTCTGGCAATTAGAATGTAAGTAAAAAAATGCATTACAGTTCATGTCATTATTGCCTTTTGAAAAATAGCCATTCATTCACAAGAAATACTGCTGAATGTGTGGTAAATTACTTCAGCATAGCAGTCTGAAATTTTGTTCCTGTATGAATGGAGAATTTTTGTTTTGAAGCTTAAATCATAGCAATAAACCATGATCAGTCTTAATGATGAAGGTCATGACTGACTGGGCTGCATTATCACTTGTTTATTTCCTTAGCCTCTGTATAGCATTTGAGCCTGTGTATCATCCCATCTTCCTCCACTGATGCCTTGCTGTTGCAACATTTGTGACATTACTCCTTCATGGTCTCAAAGATACTGAATCTAACATAATGCACCTCCAGCAATGGCTTTTATTCCCATTCCCAGCATTTCATCTTTGGCCTCTGCTTATTCCTCAACTACGTGCATAAGTCATCAGCATCTTTTAGTTTCAACTCAGCTGTAGCCTCTGTAAAACCATCCCTGCCTCCATAATTGTCGCTGTGCCACCCAATTCTTGATTGACATCAGGTTCCTACAGCTCAACATTAGGAAAATCAAATTGTTCCTTTTCAGGTCCCACTGAAATCATTGTACTATAGGCCCCCTTCATTTCATTCCTTTCCTGGCTGCTCAAACTGACTTCACTTGTCAGCACTGGGCATGCTACATTCACATGACCCGAGTTTCAAATCTCATACCCAATGCTTAAAGAGTGGTGTTTTTCACCACCATATATTGTTCACATCACGCTCTGTGCCACTCCTGGTATCGCCTAAACTCCAGCCCACACGTATTTTAATTTATCCAATCCTCTACTAGCAAACACCTACCCATACTAAATTCTGCTGCTTTTTGTCCTCCATTGAACCTTATCCCTCATCACTAAATTTCAACATATTTGTCCATTTTTACCAATGATTTGAAAATCCAACTCCAGCCTATTTCCATAAGCCCCTTCAGCCCATTACCCAGTTCTTACCTTCAGTTATTCTGACCTTGTTTGACCTTTTTTTCCCCATTATTCTGGTCCTCCATTAATCACTATGTCCTCAAACTCTGAAATTCTCTTCACTACATTTCTTCTAGCTTCAAACCTCTCTTTACAAGCTTTTGCTTTGAAGGCATCATTGTCTATCGCCTGGTCTTTCTCTCCAGTATTTTGTTTTGACCCTGGTGAACTGCTTTGCAAGGCTTCATTATGTCAATGTAAAATGCAAGTCATTGAGAACCCAGTTATGGTGTGTTTCATTTGGATCCACTTGAGAAGGTTAATTTTATTGTTTCTGAGCTGGTGCTTATACTAGGGAATGGTATTTGCTGGCGCTGTGGCTCACCTTCCAGTCTACTGAAGCCTGCTTCCTGGTGGGCTGACTAAAGAATGTTGATGAAATCTATGCAGGTGACAATAAATTGACGCTTTCTAGTTTGAGTTGCACAGCGATTTTTAACCCTTTGCAGCTATCATTTGCAAAGCAACTGTAACGTGTGAAGAATTAAAAGCACATTACATTGAGGGGTGACCTTATTGAGGTTTATAAAATCATGACGGGTATAGAAAGGTGAATGACAAGGGTCTTATCCCCAGGCGTGAGGGAGTTCAAAACTAGGGGACATATTTTTAAGGTGAGAGGAGAAAGATTTAAAAAGGACGAGAGGCAACTTTTTTTTAACACAAGTTCATGTGTGGAATGAGCTGCCAGAGGAAGTGGTGGATGCAAGTACAGTTACAACAATAAAACACATTTGCATAAGTTCATGAATAGGAACGATTTGGAGGGAGATGCACCAAGTAAAGGCAGGTGGAGCTAGTTTAGTTTGGCAACCAGGTCAGCATGGCCTGGTTGGACCCTAGGGTCTGTTTGCATGCTGCATGCTCTATGACTATGTGCAACCCTTCAGACAAGACAGTGTGTGGGTCTTTGTTTAGAAAGGTACCATCTATGACTCGCGCTAGCTACAAGTGGGCAAGTGCAAATGTCATTCCTACTTCATTGATTTATTCAGTGAATCTGTATAAACAGAATAATTGACAATATTGAGAGGAGTTTTCACTTTCACCGCCTGCTGTACCTACCCCTGGGATTGTTGAAAGAAGCGTTGCAATGATCAGAGGAGCTGCTCCACTCCGGGCTGCAGGAGGCGCTGTTTGATCCGCAGTCGCTGGGTACTCCGACCTACATGCAGTAATGGAAAGAATGACCAGGGATGGATGGTATTTACAGAGTATTTATAGTAGAAATCGAACTGCTTTCGAAGCTGCAGCGTGCTAAGCTTGCAGAGTAACAATATTTCAAGTTTATTGTTTTCTTTCAACAGTTGTTTCAAACACTGCTCAAAACACCTGTTCTCTGTGTGGACCTTCGGGAAAATCAGTTCAACTATCGCACACACTCCTGTTTGTCGCCTCGCGTGTAAAACGGTGAACACTTAATTCTTTCGACGGATGTATGTCAAAATCATCAACACAGTGTCCACGTACACACGCTAATTCGTTCTTATGTTTTGATCAGGCTCTTTCAATAAAATTACAAAATGAACATAGTCCATTGACTGTAAAGCACATGAAGTTGTGAAAGGCGCTCCCGAAATGCACCTCTTTCTTTGCCCTTCAAGTGAGCCAGAGCTGTCACTTTAAGCTTTTAAAAATAAATTAGATTAGCTTTATTGTCACAAATTCGTGTTTTCGTTCCGCTGTCAATTTGAAATAGTTGAGCCTATTAAAGCAAATCCATAAAGTGTACACTTGAATAAATTTAACGTATCTAACCTTCCGCTATCTCTTCCCATATATTTAGACACAAAACCACTATGATCTTAATCCTTAACTAGAACGGAGCCGAGATAAATGGGGCCGGAGTGGATTACAATTAGGCACCTGGAGGTACCAGAATTTGCTGAGTTTCCCGAGCAGGGTTTCCTGCAAACCAAAACGTAGCTAATTAGTTATGAAGGGGGTTCTGGGGTCGGGAAAGGCGCAACATTGTACACTCAAAGACCCTTTGTTTCTAAGTTTAATAAATAAGTCTTTACCAGATAGCAGAGGATTTTTTTTTAAGAAAAGTCTTTGATAGAAACATTTTACAGTCCCGGAGATGGTGCCTGAGCAAAACTAGATGGTGAACAAGAGGTGCCAACTCATCACAACGTATTGAGCAGTTTCCAGCCCATCACCTGCTGGGTTTGCTCTGGGCAGGGCTCCAGGATTGTAAGGTTGACTGTGCTGGTTACTGCGATATCTAGACTGGACTGTTTGGTCCAGTGCCTTCCGCGGGCTACGGGATACTTGCCACTTGGCGTGTGTTGCTGCCACTGTAGTGTAGTTTGTCCTGTTGGTTCAAGGTGCTGAGGAGAGCCTGGAGCCTCTCGATGTACTGAATGGCGCTGCGGAGAATCTCCACTTTGGGCAGTCTCTGGTTGGGGTTCAGTAAAGTGCTGCGCTTCAGCGCCTCGAAAGCCTCATTGACTTTCTTCAGCCTCCTCTTCTCCCTCAGGGTAGCCGCCTTCCTCCTGTCTAAGGTAACGGATTTCCTCTTGCAGCTCTTGCACGCCCACAGCAAGCACTGACCGGGGCAGCTCTGCTGTGGATGTTGCTGTTGGTGTTGGAGCTCCGACACCGAGTACACGTGCTCGTCCAAGCCGCCTTCCAGCGACCTGGCGTCGGTACACAAGCCGCTCCCTAGCCGCTCCTGGTAGACGCTCTGCTCAAACCCCTGCAAGCGGGAGGGGAACACATTTTCGCTGTCGAAAAAGCGTTGGTCTGTAATGTAATAAGGGTTGGTTTCGAAAAGCTCCATTATCAATGGGGCTTTTAGTCTCAAGTTATCTCAAGCACCAACTGCAGAGCAGTATGTCGACGCCAACTGTTAGGTGGCATTTAAAGTCTCCGCTGGCATGAAATCACTGAGATATATATAGAAAGCGCAGAAATTCTATCCAACTCTTAGCTGTCGTCGTGCATCAGGACTTCAATCTGATTTCACCTATTCCCAGGAGGTGCTGAAAGCAGCGGCGAACTCACTGAAAGTTATGGTTTTTTGTTCTTTTGTTTTCAGAAATAAAACATTCTTCGTTTTTCTAAGTTATCGCCTGCTCAGGCTACATTTGCAAATTCACTGTGCTTTCTTCAGCGGGAGAACAGTCAACAGTAATAATAATAAATCTGTTCATGGTTTCTGAAAGTTTCCACATGGGTTCTGTCTGTGGTTAGTTCCGAATCAGCCAGCACTGGGGCTAACTCCTGGTGGTTGATTGCCGTCAGTTCCCAGATCCTTGGGATCCAGGTGGGAGATCAATTGTTTTGCCTCCATTGTGAAAATATTTAATCCCCAGAAATAACAATAGACAGTGTTTATTTACTGGAGGAAATGGATGTCTATTGTTTCAATTTCATATTTTAGCCGTCCTCTTCAGCCTAGCTCGTCCAAATTAACTCTGTTTTACAATCCTGCTATTGTATCACCCCTGGAGATGGATTTTGGAACATGCATACACCAGGGGCTCAGTAAGGGCGAACTGAATGAGAGTAGACCCAGACAGTGGTATGTGAAATGCTCTCAGTGCTGGGATGTACATTTCGGACACTCGGTTTGGCGAAAGGTCAACTCCGAGCCGTTTTCACTTTCAGCGACAGTTCTCACACCTTGTAAACTTTCACAGAAAGCGCCCAACTATTCCGGACTAAGCATCAAGTTTCGACATTACTGCCGTGCCCTGAATAGTCTTCATGCGCTCCAATCAAGAACTACTTCTTTTCAAACCCCTTTGCGATGCATTCCCTGCCTGAGGATTATTAGCTCTCTATGATACCCGGTGTCAAGTTAAACAGTGATGGATGATGGCGAATGTTAAAATAACACAAAGCTTCCATTGTGTCGGTTATTAATGATGAACGTGGTGGAATCAGTCAGAGAGTATCAAGCCCTGTCTGCCAACAGTGTTCCCTTTAACTGGGGCTTTAAACAAGCACTACCATTAACAAACATGCAGCACATGACTACATATCTACTCACAGCACAGAGACAAATTTCACAACATTGCATTGCTAAAAGTTTTGTTGAAACCCTTTTTTCCAGTTATGCCTTCTAAATCTTTGTGCTTGCCTTCATAGTTTTTGTCTTCAAAGTCATTATTTCAATGCCATGCAAAGATACAATGTAAATGTGAGGTTTTACAATTTATAGAGGGTTCATTATTAGTTTGAAATGTTTGAAAGTACTCTAGACATATTGAACCTGTTGACATCAACACCCTGACCTGAATCTTTCCTAAAATCAGCTAAGCTTCAATTTTGTAGAAGCTTTCTCTCGTCGAATCCTAGCGAGTTTTCTCTCAATTCTCCACAGCTCACCTCATTATCCATGTACCATGTGCTACAGCACATGTCGGGCCCTCGGTTACAGTGTGATAATTCATCACTGACGGGATCTCCCAGGATTTCCGAAAATGGCACCTTTTTTATGACCTAGCCATGATATGGTTGAGTGCTGTCACTCAGGAGCTGCCCCTCACAAGGCATGAAGTCAGACAGGAACACAAGCAAAAAAAAATCTTCTGATGGCATATAAGTGGCACAGGCATCACTTCATTGCAAATTCAAGCTCATGTTTGTAAATGGTTGCTATTTTACATTAGCTTCTGACTGATCCACCGTAACTGTAACTGCAGTTACAAGAATCAAGCTTCATCCTTAGTGCCATGGCATCTATGAATGCTGTCTAAGGGAGTTCTACTCTTTTCACAATGCCCAACGTAGCATAACATTGCTCAATGTTTGAGCAGCACATACTAAAAAGCCTTCAAACAGTTGAAAATGATCACTTTTATACAACAACAGCACACACAATGAGAAAACAAGCAAAGAGAAAAAATGATGTATCTGTTTTTGGTACATACAGGGTTTACTAGCCTTTCAAGCAACAACAAGTTTTGGGTCAATGAATGATCATAGCACCGCAGCCACTGCAGTGATAATCCCTGCTATGGCCAGATCAGTTGGCCACATTTCCAATGAACCTATGTGGAGAATATCAGAAACAGAACAGCTCCTTAGTAATGAGAGCAGTCAGCATTAACATTTACACACCAAAGACAATGTAGCGTATTCCTCCATACAGTGGAATATGGAAGTATCCAACAAGGAGGGCCAAAGAATACCCCTACATGGGCCATTGACATAGGGAGCATCAGTCTAATGTATATGGCAAAAGTGATGCAAATACAGTCAGAGATTGTGAGTTCAGTAGGATTACTGATACCTTGTTCCCCACTTCACCCAAGAAAGGCAGCACTGCATATGAAAACGTTGACAAATACATACATTTCAAAGTGAGCAGCCTATGAGATCTTGAATTGTCTTTATGAAATGTGCTTGCAAATGGCACTTTAAAGGTGGCCTATGGTTACATCAGCTTTATAGAGATGATGATGTTCAATTTGCAATAATCAATGACATGGTCAAGATTGCTTGTGACTCGGATTTGTATTCCATACAATTGGATACTGCATCCATTTGACATGAGGTTACTATGATTATCATTGTCATGCCTGATTAATGGAATTGTCTCCTGAAGTACGTCACATTGCTTACAATTAAAGTCCATGCTCAGACAAGCATTTACTCTGCTTACTCCAGGTGTCATTCTAGCCATTTTCCAAATTCCATTGCATATTTACAATTAGCATGAGAATGGAAGACAATGCAGTATGTATGTGGCACATGAGACACAGGCACATCCTAGTAATTATGAGACGTCCCTGAACCTCCATGTCGCTTTCTTCTGGCACTCCCTTTCAAGTTTATCAATACTGAACATCCACACGTTTCCATAAAAACCCTTTAATTTCATCTTCACCTCCCAACATTACCCCCAGACTCTAGGCCTATAGCTTAGGCATGTCAACAATTGTGCTGCACTGTTTGCTTGTCAAAGTCAGGGTGATGGTGACAGTCAATGACCCCTCCTCCTGCAATAACATGTGTCCTCCAATGGGCCATCATCTCCTACCCTTATATGTTGCACTACTGCCTTTCACAATTATTGCCCCTCAGCATTCCAGCATGCTGCGTCCAATTCCACAATCAATTTAGCCAGCCTCCCTATCACAGGAGTGGCTCTTATAAACCCCTTTGACCTTCATTGAGCTGACTCCCAGGACTGATTATGGCCCACCCCCATGACCAACTTAGAAAGTCAGCCTCAATTAATGAGTGGCCAGACCCCTGACTGATTTCTAAACAACTCCCAGACTGACCTACTGCAATTCTCAGACTGGTAACACCCAACCTGCAGGACAGATTGTGGTTCTCTCTCCAGACTATAATGATATGGAACCTCTGATCTTGACCACTTCAGATCGCTGCTTTATCATACCCAATCCCCTGGACTGAGATTGGATTCTGCACTTAACTAACTGTAATGGGACCCACTGACTGATGACAGGTCCCTTGACTTGACTGAGGACTACTCCCACTTGACTTTGAGACATGGACATTTGGATGAAGAACATGCAGTGTTTTGCCATGTAAGTTGCTGGTACATGCAGATGTGACAATGATGTAGCATGGTGCCATACTAGAACATATCCATCTCCTTGACTGATCACTGCTGAAAATTATGACAAGCTGCCTGGCTTTGAGTCTGTGTTAAATGGGAAAGGAATACTGTGAGCGTTTAAGGTTGGAATGAGGAGATAAAGTGTAAAAAGGCAAGGCAAGCAGACATGCTGTGAGCATCCAAGTATGCACGAAGTGACTGAGCCCTAAAACAGCAAGCAAGAAGTCATGAGGTGCACCTTGATCTGATCTAAGAAATGAGTGCTTGACCCTGCATGTAAAGTTACCTAGCAGTAGCATTACAACGAAAAGTGATTCTGCACCCTAAAGACCATAAAAAGTAGCAGAAGTAGGCTCCCCAGGTGGGTGTGTTGCTGATGGCTCCTGTCGTGCAGTGGAAAGTAAGATGCTGCCTAAGATTGTTGTCTCGAGGAGCAAGCAATGCTGCTCCCAGGTACCTTCTCTGACTCTTATGTGGGAAGTTGTCACGATCTAGATTCTATTTGGTGTTAGAGTGATTAGAATGCATATCAATCAGGCAGGATTAGATACTAATAGCTTACAAATATTTGCAAATAGGCTTCTTGCTATTCACTGGCAAGATTCTTGTTTTGCCACTCAAAACTTAGTTGCAGAATCGGACATAATATTCGCGACGTGAAGTTATTATCATTAAAAAAAGGGACAGAACATTTCAAGAAATTTGATCTAATTAAAGACAATCAACATGGATTAATAAATGGTAAGTCATGTGTTATCAACCTATTAGAATTTATTAATAATGTAATAGGCAAGGACATGCTTATGGATGTAACTTATGTAAACTTCCAGACAGTATTCAGTAACATTCCACATGAAAGAATATTAAGGTAAAAGCTAGAACTGAGTATTATTGACTTGATATGGAAATTAGGTGAGGTGATAGGAGACATAATAGAAGAAAATTGGAAGAAAATATCTAATGATGCTACACAAGGATCCATAGTGAGACCGCAACTTATCACCTTAATTATTAATGACTTCAATAACACAATAGAGAACCATATTTCTAAGTTAGTCAAATAAACAAAAATTTGTGGCATACTCAATAGTGCACATAGAAGCATAATATTACAAACCAACAACAGATTAAGTAAATGGCTAATACTGCTCCAGGTGGATTTCAATACAGGGAAATATCACTTCATCTATTTTGGACCAAAGAAAGGAGAGAGATGATTTTATTTTTAATGCTGTAAACCAGGAGCTGTGAAAGTACAATGTAATATAGGGCTCCTCGTACACAAAGCACAAAAATGTGACAGTCAGATGCAAAAATGAAAATAAAATCTGCAAGAATGTTGGCCTCTCATTGCAGAGAGGCCAGAATCTAAAGAGGAGGAATTTTGACATCAGACATACAAAGTCCTGGTTAGACCATGTGAGAAAATTAAGTTATGGTTTGATTAAGATTTTATGATTTTGAAAGTAGTTACTAGGGACGAGTAATAAAAACCATGTAGACAGCCACACCGACATCCCACGAATGAATTTTTTTAAAAAAGCAATTGTAAGGGCAATTTCTCTGTGCATCTGTTCATTAGTTCCATTGATTAAACCCAGCCAAAGACTTATCCAGACAGAGACCAATTATAGTCACCCAGTGAAGGAAGATTAGGGATTGTCAATAATTAGAACACGGTGCATGGATGCAACCCAGAATCTGTTCAAAGTCATAAATTTTATTCTTAATTTGGTTTGATACTTGGGGTTTCCATTATTATTTACAAATAGTCTACATATGTTTAAGTTACAGTAAAAATCTACTGTCCAGTTCTATTTACAGCATATAAGTAAGACTGTGCCATTAAATTATTGTTGCTGGAATGGAGGGGTTGGATTAATCAATCACCTGCCAATCACACCTGATATAATTGTTGCATACATTATAATCTGTTTTATGTTGCTATCATCTCTGAATTTTGCTTAAGAAATTACTCTATCTTTCTCAAGAGACTTTACTGCAGTTTTGGCCATGA
This sequence comes from Rhincodon typus, assembly GCF_021869965.1. Taxonomy (NCBI): domain Eukaryota; kingdom Metazoa; phylum Chordata; class Chondrichthyes; order Orectolobiformes; family Rhincodontidae; genus Rhincodon; species Rhincodon typus. The sequence goes on from NC_063356.1 coordinate 22,542,423, forward strand.
GTTTATTTCCTACAGTTTTGTGGACATTTCTGAATAGTCTATTTACTGAGTAAATGGATTGTTTGCTGTAGTATGCTGTGAAAATAGAATGTATTTGCTCTTTGCTTGATACATTGAATTTGTTTGTTGCAAAATAAATGGTTTGCTGTGAGTCTTGCTTTAGATTCTACCAACATGATGGCTGCTACAATAGTAACAATTGGTCACCATACTCGCATCATCTAATTGAAAAATAAATGACTGCCTCTGCCATGAAACAGGGCATGGTAAAGTGGTGTAAAGGACTATGGTAAAGGGTATGCTGCCTGGCCTGCTGTGTTCCTCCCGCTCCACACTGTGTTATCTATGGTAAAGTCCAAGTGAGCAATTCCAATAGGGCATGAACAGGCATTTCTGCAGCTGCAAGTGAGTATCCAGGATGCCTCCTTGTTTCCAGGGCCAAAGACATCTTTAAGCGGTTGCTGCAAATTCTCAAAGGGGACCGTGAGCAACTGGAGGTCATTGTTCACATTGGTACCAATGATGCAGGTAGAAAAGAGGGATAAGATCTTGCAGAGTCAATACGCAGAGTTAGGCAGGAGGTTAAAAAAGCAAGACCTCAAGGGTAGCAATCTCTGGATTACTGTAGTGCCACGTGGCAGTGAGAGTGAGAATAAGAGGCTAGTGCAGATGAATGTGTCGCTGAGGTGCTGGTGCAGGGGGCAGGGATTCAGATTTCTGGATCATTGGGATCACTTGGGGTGGCACGGTGGCTCAGTGGTTAGCACTGCTGCCTCACAGTGCCAGGGACCCAAGCTCAATTCCACCCTCGGACGCCTATCTGTGTGGAGTTTGCACATTTTCCCCATGCCTGCATGGATTTCCTACGGGTGGTCCGGTTTCCTCCCACAGTCCAAAGATGTGCAGGCTACGTGGATTGGCCATGCTAAATTGCCCGTAATGTTCAGGGATGTATAGATTAGGTGGATTATAGGGAGATGGGTCTAGGTGGGATGCTCTGAGGGTCAGTGTGGACTTGTTGGGCCAAAGGGCCTATTTCCACACTGTAGGAATTCTATGATCTATGACTTCTGGAACAGAGGTAATCTGTACAAGAGGGATGGATTGAACCTGAACTGGAGGGGGACCAACATCCTGGCGGAGAGATTTGCTAGAGCTGCTCGGGAGGGTTTAAACTGGTCTGTTGGGGTGTGGGACACTAATCAGTAGCGAGACAAAAGAGAAGGTTGAGGCTGGTACAGAAGTTAAAGAGAGCAAGCTAAATAGCTGAGACAGGCAAGAACATAAGGGGGAACAAGGGAAGACTAAAGAATTAAACTGCATTAATTTCAAGCGGCCTCGTAGGTAAGGCTGATGAACCCAGGGCATAAATGGGAACATGGGACTGGGATATCATAATGATTACAAGATCATGGCTGAGAGAGGGACAGGACTGGCAGCTGAATGCTCCAGGATATAGATGCTAAAGGAAAAATAGAAGGGGAGTCAAGAGAGGAGAGGGAGTGATGTTTTTGATTAGGGAAAACATCATGGCATTACCTAGAGAGGATATTTTTAAGGGATCATCCAGTGAAGCTATATGGGTGAAACTGAGAAATAAGAAGGGGGGTGATCACTTTAATGGAACTATACTATAGGCTCCCCTGTAGTCAGCAGGAAATTGTAGACCAAGTGCATAGGGAGATTGCAGACAGCTGTAAGAGTAATTGGGTTGTAATTAATAGTAGGGGATTTTAACTTTCCAAACAAGACTAGGACTGTTATTGTGTTAAGGGCTTGGATGGGGAAGAAATTGTTAAGTGTGTTCAAGAAAACTTTCTCAATCAAAATAAATATGGCTCTACTGGAGAAAGAGCAAAACCTGAACTCCTGTTGGAAAATAAGGCAGGGCAAGTAACTGAGTTGCTACAGGAGGAGCACTTTTGGACCAGTAACCATAATTTTATTAGATTTAAAATAGCTATGGAAAAGAATAGACACGGTCCACAAGTTAAAGTTCTAAACTGGGGCAAAACCAATTTTGATGATAATAGAGAGGAACTTTCAAAATTTGATTGGAGAGGACAGTTCGCAAGTAAAGGGACGTCTGGAAAGTGGGAGGCTTTCAAAAGCGAAACAACGAGAGTTCAGGACCAACATGTTCCTGTTAGTGTGAAGGGCAAGGCTGGTGGGATAGAGAACATTGGATGATTAGCAATATTGAGGCTCTGGTTGAGAAAAAAAAAGCGTATGTCAAGTACAGACAGCTGGGATCAAGTGAATCCCTTAAGGAGTATAGGCAGTGTAGGAGTACACTTAAGAGAGAAATCAGGATAGCAAAAAGGGGACAAGATAGCTTTGGCAGATAAGGTAACGGGGAATCCAAAGAGATTTTACAAGTATATTGAGGGCAAAAGAGTAACTAGGGGGAGAATAGGGCCCCTCAAAGATCAAGAAGTTGCCTCTGTGTGGAGCTGCAGGAAATGGGTGAGATACTAAACAAATATTTCTCATCAGTATTTACTGTGGAGAAAGACATGGAAGCTAGAGAACTCTGGAAAATAAATAGTGATGTCTTAAAAAGAGTCCACATTACAGAAGAGGAGATGCTAAAGGACTTAAAATGAATTAAGTAGATAAATCCCCGGGACCTGATGAAGTGTATCCCAGGACATTTTGGGAAGCTAAGGAAGAAATTGCTGGACTCCAGCAGAGATATTTGACAGCCACAGGTAAGGTGCCAGAAGACTGGAGGATGGCTAATGTTGTGCCATTATTTAAGAAAGGCTGCAAAGAAAAGCCAGGGAACTACAGCCGGGTGAGCCAAATATCATGGTGAGAAAGTTGTTGGAGGAGATTTTGAGACTCAGGATCTACATGCATTTGGAAAGGCAAGGACTGATTAGGGATAGTCAGCATGGCACCATTTCTGGTCACCCTGTTGTAGGAAGAATGCTATTAAACTGAGAAAGGGCACAAAAAAGATTTATAAGCATGTTACCAAGACTGGAGGGTTTGAGTTATAAGGAGAGGATGGATAGGCTGGGACATTTTCCCTGGAGCATAGGAGACTGAGAGGTGCCCTTATAGAGGTTTATAAGATCAGTAAGAGTGTAGATAAGGTGGATAGCCAAGGTCTTTTGTCCAGGGTAGGGGTGTCCAAAACTAGAGGACATAGTTTTAAGTTGAGAGGGGAAAGATTTAAAAGGGACCTCAGGGCAACTTTTTCACACAGATCGTGGTATGTATATGGTATGAGCTGCCAGAGGAAGTAGTAGAGGCAGGTACAAATACAACATTTAATAGAAATTTTGACAGGTACATAGATTGGAAAGGTTTAGGAGGATAATGGCCAAACGCAGGCAAATAGGACTAGTTCAGTTTAGGAAACTTAGTTGGTTTGGATGAGTTGGGCTGAAGAGTCTGTTACTGTGTCATATGACTCCAAATCTTTGTTATGGGTTTCTCCTTGTTAGGTGATGCGCTGTTACATACAATTATTCTTTCTTCTGTTTCCTGGGATGTGGGTGATGGTTATTCCCTGAGAAAATATTAGACATGCTGGGTCTGTATTCATTGCAGCTTAAAAATAGGAAAAGTGACTTTATTGAAACATATAAGAACCTGAGGGGATTTGAAAGAGTAGAGACTGAAGGATTTCCTCTTGTGGGAAAGGCTAGAATGAGGGACACATATAAAAATAAGTGGCCTCCCATTTAAGGTGAAGATGAGAAGGTATTTTATTTCAGAAGGTCATGAGTCTTTGGAAGTCTCTTCCTGGGCAACTTTTTCACACACAGGGTGGTGTCTACATATGGTACGAGATGCCAGAGGAACTGGTAGAGGCAGATACAGTTACAACATTTAAAAGACATTTGGACAGGTACATAGATTGGAAAGATTTAGAGGGATATGGACCAAATACAAGTAAATGGTACTGGTTGAATTTAGGAAACCTGGTCAGCATGGATAAGTTGGGCCGAAAGGTCTGTTTCCATTCTGTATGACTCTATAATTGTTCAGACAGCAGTGCAGCTGAGTCATTGAATGCATTTAGGATAGAAGTAGGTAGATTGTTGACGAACAAGGGAGTTGATAGTTATCGGAGTTATTAGTGATGGAGTTTTGAGGCCACAATCAGATCAGCTATGATTTTGTTGAATAGTGGAGCAGGCTGGAGAAACTGAATGGCTCACTCTTGCTCCTAATTCGTTCATGTGTATGTTGTATTCCAACTATTGGGCTCGTCCTCTATCATGTTACCTGTGGAATTTCACAAAGAACAAGACATTGGAAAATGGGAAGCACAATTCAAACAATTAAAATACAGTGAAAAGAAAAATAAAGTAATCCTTTCTCTCACAAATGAGAATAAAGTGGAGAGACTTGCTGGGAAAATGGCGTAATTGTGTTCAAGTTGCAAATTAGACAATAACCACAAAACATTGGAGCAGGAGTAGGCCATTCGGCCCCTTGAGTCAGCTCTGCCATTCAAAGAGATCATAACTGATCTGATAATCCTCAACTCCACTTTCCTGCTTTATCACCATAACCCTTAATTTGTTTACCGATTGAAAGCCTGCCGATCTTAGTCCTGAATATATTTAATGACCTAGACTGAATCACACTCTGCAGTAAAGAATTCCACAGATTCACTACCTTCAGGAGAATAAATTCCTCCTCATCTTTGTCTTGAACGGATATCCCCTTACTCTGAGGTCTAGGCCCTGTCTGATCCTAGACTGTCCCACAAGGGGAAGCAACTTTTCAGTATCTACACTGTCACATTCTTTAGTAATCTTGGGGGCTGGTCAGATCAGTGAATTTCCTTCATGTGCCTGTGAATTCCATTATGTTGTATTATCAAAACCCTGCTTTCACTTTTTCCATGGCATTTTGAAATCTGTTAGAGGAAACCAGTCTGCCTCTATTTTAATAATTATGATTAGGATAGGAAAGCCATAAATCAGGAAATGAAGTTTAGATTGTCGATGAGAGCATTGGTTTTATGAACCAAAAATCACCCACTTTATCCCTATCCATTTCTGTAAGGAATTGTTATTCATAAATTTCTCTCCTGAAAATTTTAGGGGAGAGTGTGATATAGTGATAATGTCTTTGGTCCAGTAAACCAGAAGCCCATGCAGATTATCTGAGAACAAGGGCTCAAGTCCCAGCACAGGCAGCAAGTGGAATTTATATTCAATAAACCAACATAAAATTGGAATTTGTGTTAGTCTCAGTAACTGTACCCTGAAACTTCTGTTAATTGTTATTAGAATTCACCAATTCATTAAAGCTTTTTGGGGAAGGAAATATGCCAGATTTTATCTGTTCTGCCTTATATTTGATTCCAGACTGTCAACAGTGTGGTTGATTCTCAACTGCCCTCTGAAATGATCGAACAAGTTATACAGTTCAAGTGCAGTTTGGGGTGGGAAACAAATCCTTGTGACTTCCACACCTCATGATAGAACGAAAAATGTTTTATATTTATGCATTACAACAGCTTTTTATAAAAGGGTAAAGTCACTATAGTCCCAGAAGACCATAGGGCTGCTCTCTCATAGAGAGAGATGATTGGTGCTGAGTTAAACCCAAAGGTTACCATGCCTCAGGCAAGGGACGAGGTTCAGACAGTGGGACCTTCATGGTAAATTGAGGATACAACAGTGATTATACTGTAAAAGTACTCAACTTTGCATTGGGAAGTTTTGAAGTCCTGAGGTTATTAACATGACATATGAATGCAGTTTCTGCCAACTCTAATGACTTTTTTTCTGTTTGTGAAAAGTTTTAAGTTCTTTTACAAAAGAAAAATAAATCCCACTGCCATCCAATATCATCATCACTCCTGCTCTGGATATATAACACTACTTTTTAAAAATTGAAATGCAAGCTTTTAAAGGGCAGTGGCAGGATTTATTGGACAAGTGACACTAATCTGCAAAGCAATTAAGGTGTTTAGATGATGGCAAAAAATATAAGAATGAACTATGGCATTCATTTAATGATACATAAAACCTGAGATTGCTAATACTTCTCTCATTTGCTGCTTTGAGCATTATATGCACAACATGTGGGAATATTTCATATTGGTGCGTTCAGTGGGTTGTGCATCTTGTTTTTAATTTATGTTCACGGTATTTTGTGAAAGTTGTATTACAGACTGTATACTTCATTCAAGATATACTTTACATTTGGATAATATGGTTAAGTTCAGATATTTCAATTATTTATGTCGCACAATCTGTTTTGTAAGTAGAATGAGTTTGAAATCATATTATCCAACAGGTTTGTACCCATTTTGTTCCGTATTGAATGAGCTGTAGTGAGCGATGTCAGTAAAATTTTACTACAAACCTTTATTCTGAAAACTAATGCAGATAAATTTCAAAGCTCTTATTGAAAGTTCGATCAGTAGTGGACCTACTGTGTTGAAGATTCTGACTGTTTAAAGAACTAAGTTTCAATAAGGGTTTGGGTGCAGCCTTGAAGTTGCATCTTAGGTAGTTGAAGGTACGGGGGAATATTATTGCATTGTTGACCAATCAGGAATGTGACATTGGTAGGAGTATATTGGTGAGAATGTGCTGACATAGCATCAGATGAGGAGCAATTTTCTGGGATAAAACTTTCCAATTTTGGCTACAGCATGGAGGAAGACCAAGTCCTTCCACCCACACAGAAAGAGGAGAAGCCATTGAATGAATCAGTGAGATGTTACACAACTCCATCTCGCTAGTTACAGAATGCTGGAGGAAGATCAGGTCCATCCATGAGGGAAGGTGTGTAACCATCAGGAAGCACCGGAAAGGAAGTTTGGGAAAAGAATAAAAGATACTAAAGTTGTAATTCAGAAATTTTCCTCCTTTCTCCATATATCTAATGTTAGGTTAGAATCCTGTCAATGTGATCAACTCTATTAATAATTGTGAAAGACACAATTTACATTTCCTGTTTTATTTTCAGAGTTTTTCCAGATTATTAGTATATAAATCAGAAAGATGCCTTTGTTTGCATAATTTTTTAATCATTCTCAAGATCTCTATATTACTGGTTGGGCCACCAGTTACTCCCCATGCCCAATGCCCTTGAAGAAATGGTAGTGATCCACCTTCTTGAGCTGCTGCAGTTCATGGTGAGGTGGGTACATCAACATCGCAGTTTGGAAAGGATTTGTTCCAGGATTTTGACCCAGTGTTAGTGAAGGAATGGCAACATAGTTCCAAATCAGGAAAGGGTTGGGCTTGGAAGGAACTTGTACGTGAGGTGCTCCAATGTATCTGTTGCCTTCTATGTCTTTCTAGCTGGTAGATGTCATACGTTTGAAAGGTGCTGTCGAAGGACCCTTTGTGAGTAGCTGCTGTGCATCTTGTAGATGCCAAGCAGTGCTGCGACATTGCGTCACTGGTGGAAGGAGTGAAAGTTTAATTTGGTGCCAATCAAGTAGGCTGCTTTGTCCTGGATGATGTTGAGCTTCTTGAGTATAGTTACTTTGAGCTAGGCATAATTCCAACCAGGGGAATGTCTCCCGCCAGCCCAAATCCCATTGATTCCAGTTTCGCTTAGGTACACCTGGAGAAGCACTACCTTGATGTCCATGGCAGTCACTCTCTCCTCATCTCTGAAGTTCAGCTCTTTATCCCATGTTTGGACGAGAGCTGTAATGAGGTAAAAAGCTGAGTGACCCTCTTTGAAACAAACTGAACAGGTTATTGCTGATAAAATCACACACAGACACACACACACACACACACACACCTACAGGACCCAAAAGGACCTTTGATTTTTGAAAGCTTTGATTAGATTGCTCCTTCCAACTTTTTCCCAGAAATGTGTATCAAATTTTTGAAATTTATATTGCAAGGCTGTAATACAGGGCTAAACACAATTGATGTTACGAAATCTAATAGTGAATCATTGTCATCTAAATATTGAGATACATTACTACCTTGAAACTACCCCCCCATACAATGTAGACTGTGTAATTTATATGTGTTTGTAATATCATTTAATTTGGGTTTTTGAGTTTGTGAGTTTCTAATGCATGGGTTTTCTCTGTGTCTGAACTCAGTAAGAAACTTGTAAGAATTTCTATGACAATCATGACTTCTTTTAAAGCAGTTTTTGAGGCCTCGCTTTAGAGTGAATGATGGGGTTTTATCAGCAAGATAAACATGCTCCAGTTTAGAATGTCAAGAGAGGTTTTTTTTTAAGCTTAAAGGAAACACCTCATAGCTTTGAGAGAGTGAGAGGTGTGTTATTTTGGAGTCTTGCTTTGAGTTTTGGCAGAACTGAGAAGTCCTTGGATGAAGGTGGCTGAATAGACCAGTGTTCCTGAGAACAGAAGGGTATCGTGAAACTGGGTCACCTTCGAGTAAAGAGTAAGTGATTGACCCAGATGAGAAGTGCCAGGATTAAACCCCAAAGAGACACTTAAAGCTTAGTATGCTTAAACTCAGGTGAATAATAGCACCAGGAAGATACTATCTGCAGTTCCAGTCTATAAGTTAAAGTCACAAGTGAATTAACCTTTCGAGCTGTTAGAGGGACCACTGGTATGTGTGAGTGTGGTCTTTAGGCACTATAGAAGCGGTATTTTGGATACAGTACAAAAACTGTTGTTTTTTTTTATCAGTTTATAAAGGAGTGGTTTGGGATTAATGTGTTTTTACTGTGTGTTTGCAAGTCTGAATTAGTGTTCTAAGCAAATAGTTCAGGTTATTCTATTTTGTCTTCATTTCTTTTGCTAAATGAACTTTGGTTTTATGGTAAGACAAAATTGGTAACATGTATGCTTATTTTTCAGTGAGTGACCATCTCATTAAAACGAACATAAAACAGAATATGATTAAATAAGCCAAGTTTTGGTCTGGGATTTGACGCATCCAGTAATAACATAGCTGGAATCATGACACCCACCAGTGTTACATAGAAAGTGAATCCCTTCTTACAGCTCCTTAGTGAATCAATTATCCATTTGTATCACATAATATCGAAATACTAAAACAATTTCAACCATCAGCTTGCTGCTGTAACTTTAGCTCCCAAAGCCATGTTGTGCCCAGGATTCATATTATTTTTATTCTTAAATTTTATTTCAGGGAATGTACGGGCTGATTGAGTGCTCTTACATCTATTAATAAGGAGGTCTTGTGGCACAGTAGGTCAGTCTTTGTCCTTGTCTCTGAAGCAGAAGTTTCAGGTTTGACTCCTATTCCAAGTTTTGAAGGTGTGTTCGCAAGTTTGCGATAAAAGTTGTGTATTAACCTATAAATTCTTCCAACACAGAGAAATGAAATTCAGTAAGAGTGGGAGAGATCCTGATCAACAGCATGATGCAAAGCAATTTGAAGCCTCTACCATCAGTATCCATAGTCCAACTAAAACATGCATATAAAAGTGCATCATCATAGAATCCCTACAGTGCGGAGACAGGTTTTCGGCCCAACAAGTCCAGAGACTCTCAGAGCATCCAACCCAGACCCATCCCTCTATAACCCACCTAATCTACACATCCCTGAACACTCTGGGCAACTTAGCTTGGCCAATCCACCTAACCTACACATCTTTGGACTGTGGGAGGAAACCAGAGCACCTGGAGGAAACCCATGCAGACATGGGGAGAATGTGCAAACTCCACACAGACAGTCGCTCTCTGGTGGAATCGAACCCAGGTCCCTGATGCTGTGTGGCAGCAGTGCTAATCACTGAGCCACCGTGCTGCCCCAATAAAGGCTGACACGATCAGGAAGTGCTCATTTTGCTGAGTCCCGGGATTGAACCAGGGATCTTTAGAGCATGTTACCACAGCAACCCAGACTCTCTGACTGATGTGAACACCAGCATGATCACTGTATCTATGAATATATTGTCCATTACATATCTAGGTCCATCACATCAGGAGATGGAAAGTGCTTGTAACATCTTTGTTTTATTGTGTGAAGTTTGACTTTCCCACCTACAACAAAACCTTGTATCAGACAGTATCTTTAATCCAACTGAATGTTTTATAGAGGTAAAACCAGAAATTGATAATTGAAGGCAGAAGATCCAGGGGAAGTGACATAAAGGGGTTGATAATAGTCACATAGACTCTTGTTGTCCTAGTACACCAAGCAGCAATTCATTTTGACAATTTACAATTAAACAAAGGCTAAGAACTTTGGCTGTAGTGGAGGAAAGGCTCTCACTTTCTAAGCTGTTCTTGCCTGATGCTAGAGGTGACAAGTGTGATGGAAAGAAATCAGAGCCTTTACCATTATTGTCCACTGCTCAAGAAATAATGTGCATATAAAAGTGTAAGTTGCAGTAGCAACTTTGACTCTTTGGGAGAGGGAATAAATCAGCTGGGTGCCAAAACTTGGGGTTCCATCCTCTTTTTATCCAAAGTGGATTTTGTGTCCTGCCCCATGCTGTATCCATGTTAGAGATTGTGGAACAGATCTGGTTTGAGGGGAAGAGAGGCAGGGAAAATCTCAGATGTCCAAGCAGCTTAGCAGCTGCATCACTATTGGGCAAGGCAACGTTGCAAGTTTAGCCTGAAGAAGAATTGAACCTGCAGTCTTATCATTATTGTGTGCTATACTTCTAGCCAATGAGATAACCAGCCTCTAAAGGCATGCTTTTAAAAAGTGGATCACAGAATTAGAGAAGTACAGAAGTGTTACTGGGCAGAAGGAGATCTTTTGGCCCATTATGTCTGCACCAGCTCCTCAAATGAGTATCATTACCAATCTGAGATAACAAGGTGTAGAGCTGGATTAACACAGCAGGCCAAGCAGCATCAGAA
>NC_063356.1:22563196-22577697 GCF_021869965.1 Rhincodon typus
CTCCTCCACTATCAGAGTGAGGCCAAACGTAAACTGGAGGAACAACATCTGATATTTCGCCTCGGGAGTTTACAGCCCAACGGCCTTAACAATGACTTCAAAATCCCTGCCCTTCCAGCCTTATCACCTGTCTAGCCCAACCCCTCCTGACCTGACCTAACCTGTCCATCCACTCACCGATCCGCTCCATCCTTCCCACAGACCAATCACAATAACCCCCAATCTGCATCCACCCATCTCCATCTCTCCTACCCTTATTTCTGGACTCCCCTTCCCCCTACCCAGTCCTGACAGAGGGTTTTGGCCCACAGTGTTGACTTAGCTGCTCCTCGGATGCTATCTGCCTGGCTGAGAGCTTCCCATTCCCCGCACGTCGCGGCAGTCAGATCCAACTGTGCGATTCCCCATCCCCAAGCTCCATCTTGGTCAGCACATTCTACATGTGCCTCATCCCCTGCTCCAGTTATCCTCTGCCGCTTTTTTGCTGGTTTTCCAGTCTGGGCCTCAGAATCCTAGACAGGGACAGGCCTCTGACCCTCCATGGGCAGCTGTCACCTTTTGTGATCTGCGTGTATCCATGTGCTGGAATGGAGAGGGTTATCATAGAATCCCTACAGTGTGGAAGTAGGCCATTCAGCCCATTGAGTCCACTTTGACCCTCCAAAAGCGCATCCCACACAGACTCACTTCCCTACCCATTCACTGTAATTCAGCATTTCCCCTGGCTAATCCATCTAGGCTGCAGATCTCTGGACACTGTGGGCAATTTAGCATGGCCAATCCATCTAACCCACACATCTTTGGACTGTGGGAGGAAACCTTCCCAGACACAGGAACAACGTGCAAACTCCACACAGTCATTTGAGGATGGAATCAGACCCGGGTCCCTGGCACTGTGAGGTAACAGTGCTAACTACTGAGCCACCCTGCTGTCCCATTTTGTTAACAATTGTTATTAGCTGCCTTTGGTCTTTGGTATGAATACTGGTTTTATATTGTTTGTCATTTATACTATCTGAAAAGCTGCCCACTATCTGTTTATGTCACGATCTCAGGTTGTCTTCTCTGACCTCTGGCTAAACTCCTCTAGCTGGATTTTTTAAAAAAAATCATTCATTTGATGTGGATGTTGCTGACTTGGTCAACATTTATTGCCCAGAGGGCAGTGAAGAGTCAATCACATTGCTGTGGGTCTGGAGTCACATATAAGTCCAGACCAAGTAAGGATGGCAGTTTCCTTCCCTAAATGATGTTAATGAACCAGCTGGGCTTTTCCCCAACAGTCGACAATGATTTCTTTGTCATCATCTGACTCTTAATTCCAAATTTTTTTTTAAATTGAATTCAAATTCTACCATCTGCCATGGCAGGATTCAAACCTGGGTCCCCAGATCATTACCTGGGTATTTGGATTAATAACCTAGCGATATTACAACAAATCTATTCTCTCCCCTCAATGTGTGCGATATTAACTGGGGTTACTCAGTGATTTACCCCCATCTGTAGATAGCTGGAACTTATTTGTACATAACAAGTAGTGATTCAAATAAGGTATCTGTGGGTGTTTGCCATTTTGTCTCCAAGCCCCAGTTTAGGACAGGATCTATAGGAGATGAATGCAGAAAATATTTTACCAGGCAGCTGACCCTAATAAGAAGTACAAGTACAACATTTTTCCATGATCTACAGACAATTTATGTGGCTTTTGGGCCTAGAGAAAATATTTAGCAAACTAAAACAAATAAAAATGATTAAATGGAATAAATAAGGAATAAATACGTAGGTTTTTGGGTTAAATTAGCCTTGGATAGCACAGCAAAGTGGATGAGTGTAGGTTGTGAACTTATCAGATAAAAACGACAATCAGATGGGATATATCAGACACAATCAATTCAGCACAATCACTACTCAATCTTTAAAGCAAAGAATTGCTAAAACCCAGGCAGCTTTCAGTATTATTCAATACATGAATGTAGCAGTTAATTTTCTGCACCCGAGCAATGTGATGGTCAAGAATGAATGGTTGATACACCAACGAACTTATTTTGAAAATGTAGGTAACATGTTCTGAGTTCTTCTTGGTGCTAGCTTTTTAATTGCTCTGTTCAAGTATTTGCCAGTGACATACAGCAGCAGACTTTGAGCAGCTGTGCACTGAATAACTTATTGTGAAGAAATGCCTAGAACGTGGCCACATTAGCCAAGGAATGCATTGCTTCCATATCTTACTTTGTGCCTAATGCCTAGAATAATAACAGTTTCTCCACTTACTAACTGCCAGAATGAGCTTCTGTATTTGTTCTTTGGGACAGGTGCTGGCTTCACTGAGATGTTGTTGGTTCTTTCTGACCACTGCTTCTAAGTTTTTGCTCTGATAGTGGATTAATCTTTTGATGAGATCTCAGCGCCTATGAAGGGATTTAGAAAGCTATAAGCACTTTGGCACTTGGAGTGTGCAGGCAATTGAACTCTGAGCATTAATGATTTCACCAGGGAGAAACCCTCAGGATCCTTTTAAAGAAGCTGCTGGGTTAGATTACTGAGTTTTTTCAATACCATGTCTTGTACCCCAGCTGCTGGGATTTCAATGATAATAATATGCTTCAGACTGTTCCAAATTGAAACGTGAATTCATGTTTAGTCCATTATTACACTAATAAATGGCTGATTTTCTTTTTGTTATGTTAAGAACCTGGTGAGAATGAACAAATATCTGAAAGTGTAGAAAATCTGAAATTTAGGAAAGAAACAGAATATGTGAGAAATATACAACAAATCGAATGCCAGCTGAAATGAGAAATGGGATGCTAATACTGTAGGTGTGCCACATGTTGTCAGACTAGAAAAGAAAGATGGGAGTTATTTACAAGATGACTACACATATGAGAGATCTCTTTTAATTTTCAATTGTTAGTAAAAGGTTCACATATGTAATCTCGTTCGAAGGCTGAGGGATTTACTGTGAATCTCTGCTTAGTAACTTAGGTACAAAGTCAAGCTAGCGTAGTGTTCATACTGATATTTAATATTCTGCATCAGGAATGCTGTACATTTCACTTCTCTAGCACTGTGCAGTCTCAGGCTGCTGCACTCGGATGTTCGCAATGTTGAATTATGAAGTGATCGATTTTTATCCCAGCACACACTGCCATCCATCAAAATCTTCAGTTCTTTATAAAATAAGTACACATTTTACGGACTCATTAATGATCTTGTCACCATGATGGATTGCATTGTTCACTGAAATTCAAGGTTTCACAACCTACACTTTCTTCTGTCAGAAAAAAGCACCTCCCCCTCTGTTTAGTCATGTGATAACCTAGGATGTAAATATTCTCACTGGCCATCACTGAATGTTAACATATTCCTTCAGTAAACTATGGGAGCAAGCAATGGTCACTATGACCATTCAGAAATGGGTTCTATGAACTAATCATTGTTAGTGTTCTCAACATAATCAGCTTACTTAATTCACCAGGATATGGCAACTTTTATTAGACTGCTAATATCCATGACATTTGATTTCAGTTGCTGGGTTTTTAGGTAGGCCTTTTAGCTCTAGCAGTCAATAAATCCATTCTAAAACATACCATAGCCATGGCTTGCTGGTGTCAGATCAACTCAGACTCTGCTTTTTTTTGTGACAGAGCTGTTTCATTTTCACAACCTGATGGTCACAGTCTAAGGAGTAGGCCATTTGGGATTGAGATTAGGAGAAATATCTTCACCCAGAGAGTGGTGAGCCTGCCACAGAAAGTGATTGAGGCCAATACATTGAATGTTTTCCGGAAGTAGTTAGATATAGTTTTTGGGGTGAAAGGGACCAAAAGCTATGGGGATAAAATGGCAACAGTGCACTGGGTTAGATGACCAGCCATGATCATATTGAATGGCAGTGCAGGCTCAAAGGGCCAAACAGCTCACTCCTGTTTTCATATTCTATGTTTCTATAATACTGCATTTGCAGGACAGCGAGCAACAGAACAATGAATTCTACTCCTTCTCATTAACAGCTATTGAAAGAATACTTGAAAACACAAAGTCAATTTCAAATGCCCATGGACTTGTCACCCTTTGTATTATAATGGAATGAGTTTAAAATGCATTTGTCACCTCTATTCAGCTTCTCTTACTTCCAGTCATCAACAGAATTGATATTTTCCCAGATATAAGACCTGATTTTGAATGCAAGGGGGACTCTGATGGCTATGAGGCATGGGACAGATGGTAGGAAACATGATAACATTGTTAAGATAATGTCAAAAGGGTCACATTTGAAGTCAATGTCCCACCTGATGCTGGTGAGAATGATGAAAAAGGTGGCAAGTAGGAGCAGGAGTTGAGGTGGGAGGTAGCCACTCCCACAATCTTAAAGGAAAGGGCCCCAGTATTAGGTCAGACATGGGGGAGGATTTCTGATACAGACGCAAGTATAGAGAAGAAGGATCAAGGATAGATGAAGTTATAGAAGTAATAGAAGGCATTCTGTGCATGTTAATCCATTTTGACTGGGCATTGATAAAGACTCAGAACAGTGAGCCCATAAATGTCTCTGCAAAATGTACATGTACTCATCCATAGTGTCTCCCTTGCCATTCCCATTGTTGAAAAGAGGCTGCTGGTGGGGCTTTCTGGTTTTCCTGGCAGGTTTTACATCACTTGACCAGGTTTCTGATAGCTGTATCTGTGCCAAACCACCGATTATAGCTCCTTGTGAGCATTTTCATTTTAGAAACTCTTGGGTTGCCATTGTGCAATTCGTAGAGTATTGGTCAATGGCCTGGATAAGGGATAATCACCTTGGCTCCCCACAAGATATTGCTCAACTCCTGATACTTTGAGATATAGCATTTCAACTCTTCCATAGGACATCTTTGTGGTCCACCATTTAGGATGACGACATTGCTTCACCAACATAGGGTCCAAGCCTGGACGTGCTTCGCTGATACTGGTGGAGTGTCTATGAATTTCAAAGTCGTGATGGCTTCATCCATCTTTGGACGTGAATGTGGACTAGTGAGTAGCAACATGTGGCTCAAAACCTCTGCGTTAGCTACATATCTCCCTGCATATGCACAGGCACCCAATAACAGTGTCCAGCATTGGATGTGAGCTGATGTGAATTACCTTGCCTTCCTTGAAGAGGCTCAGCAGAGGTTTGTGATCAGTTACTATGGTGAATTGCCAACTGTAGACAAACTGGTGGAACTTTTTCACCATGAATACCATGACCAAACCTTATTTATTGATCTTGATGTACTTCCTTTCTGCCTCTGCCAAAGTTCGCATTGCATACGCAGTTGGACATTGTGTTTCATCACCCCAACAGAGCAACAATACCACCCCAATCCCATAGGAGGAGACATCACAGGTTACAATGAGTCATTTTAGGGAGGTCATAAGGCTAATACATTTGTCGACAGTCGGTGTAGTTTGATGTTTGCAAAAACTTTCTCTTGTGGCATTTGCCATGGCCATTTCCGAATTTTTCAGCAGGACATGGAGATGTGCCAGAAGAGTCGCCAGGTTAGCCATGAATTTCCCAAAGTAATTTATGAGACCAAGAAAAGACTTCAACTCCATTGTGTTTATTGGAGTTGGAGCCCTTCTTATGGCCTCCACCTACTCTTCAACAGGACGTAATCTGACCTTGTTAATCCTGTACCCGAGGGATGTTGCCTTTGTGTACCTGGAACACCCTTTTTTAGCCAGGTGCCAGCCTCAGAGAAATGCTGTATTTCCTCCTCCAAACTCTCCAAATATTCCTTTGCAGTAGCTCCTGAGATTAAAACATCACCCAGATAGACTGCCATTCTGGACACCCCTTGGAAGATTTTCACCATCACTCTTTGAAAGATGGTGCATGTGGATGACACCCCAAAAGGTGAGAAAGTAGGTTCTCCACTTATCTCGACTCCATTTTCTCCCCTCCCGGTCCAGGAACTGCCCACCTATGTCCGTGACACCATCCACGCTCTCCACTTCCTCCAAAACTTCCAATTCTCTGGTCCCCAACACCTCATCTTCACCATGGACATCCAGTCCCTATATACTTGCATTCCCCATGCAGATGGCCCCTAAAGGCCCTCCACTTCTTCCTGTCCCGCAGGCCCGACCAGTCCCCCTCCACTGACACCTTTGTCCGCTTAGCTGAACTCGTCCTTGCCCTTAACAACTTCTCCTTCCATTCCTCCCACTTCCTACAGAAAAAGGGGGTGGCCATGGGTACCCGCATGGGCCCAAGCTATGCCTGCCTTTTTGTAGGATACGTGGAACAATCCCTCTTCCGCAGCTACACTGGCCCTATCCCCCACCTCTTCCTCCATTATATCGATGACAGTATTGGCGCCGCCTCATGCTCCCACGAGGAGCTCGAACAGTTCATCCACTTCAGTAACACCTTCCACCCCAACCTTAAGTTCACCTGGACCATCTCTAATACCTCTCTCTCCTTCCTGGACCCCTCTGTTTCCATCTCGGGCAACCACCTGGAAACCGACATCTATTTCAAGCCCACCGACTCCCACAGCTACCTATAATACACCTCCTCTCACCCACCCGCCTGCAAGAATGCCACCCCCTATTCCCAATTCCTTCGCCTCCGCCACATCTGCTCCCGAGATGAGGCATTCCACTCCCAGATGTCCTCGTTTTTCAAGGACCGCAATTTCCTCTCCACAGTGGTCGAAAACACCCTTGACCGCATCTCTCACTTTTCCCGCAACTCATCCCTCACACCCCCTCCCCACAATAACAACAAAAACAGAATCCCCTTCATCTTCATGTACCACCCCACCATCCTCCGGATCCAACGCATCATCCTCTGACACTTCCGCCATCTGCAATCTGACCCCACCACCAAAGACATTTTTCCCTCCCCACCCTTATCTGCCTTCCGGAGGGACCACTCTCTCCTTGATTCCCTTGTCCACTCCACACTCCCCATTAGCACCACCACCCCTGGCATTTTTCCCTGCAACCACAGGAAGTGCTAGACCTGCCCCTACACCTCCCCCCTCACCCCCATCCCAGGCCCCAAGAAAACCTTCCACATCAAACAGATGTTCACCTGCACATCTGCTAATGTGGTATACTGCATCCGCTGTTCCCGATGTGGCCTCCTCTACAAACGACTGCACCTCCCACTCGCGAACCACTTCAACTCCCCCTTCCACTTCTTGGACGACATGTCCATCCTGGGCCTCCTCCAGTGCCACAACGATGCCACCCAAAGGTTGCAGGAACAGCACCTCATATTTCGCTTGGGAACCCTGCATCCCAATGGTATCAATATGGACTTCACAAACTTCAAAATCTCCCCTCCCCCGACCGCATCCCAAAGCCAGCCCAGCTCGTCCCCACCTCCCTAAACTGTCCGTCCTTTCTCTCACCTATCCCCTCCCCCCCCCCCACCCTCCCCCCCCCCTCCTACCTACCAGCCTTATCCCTGCCTCCTTGACCTATCTGTCTTCCCTTGACTGACCTATCCCCTCCCTAACTCCCCAGCTACACTCACCTTACTGGCTCCATCCCCGCCTCCTTGACCTGTCTGTCTCCCCTCCACCTATCTTCTCCTTTATCCATCTTCCATCCGCCTCCCCCCTCTCCCTATTTATTTCAGAATCCCCTTCCCCTCTCCCATTTCTGAAGAAGGGTCCAGACCCGAAATGTCAGCTTTCCTGCTCCTCTGATGCTGCTTGGCCTGCTGTGTTCATCCAGCTCTACACCTTGGTATCTTAGGTTCATATAGTCCTTTGTGAGTATTTATATTGATGCACTTCCTGGGTGACCCCTCAAGCCCCAGCTGAAGGTAGGTGAGACTCATATAAAATTTGGGAAACATATGACTCTCAGCCAGTTTTTCACACAAGCCTTCTACGTGTAGCATTGGTATCTGTCCAGATGGAAAGCTCAGTTGACTGTCAATTTATAATCCCCACAGATACTGGCCAAGTTGTCAGGTTTTAAAACTGGGACTATTGGTATGGCCCATTAAATAAACTGCACTGGGCGTATGATGCCAAGTTCCTTGAGATGTTTCAATTCGTTCCCATTCTGCTTTGCCATATTGGACACAGGGGACCAGCCTTGCCTTGAAATTATTTATGTCTGGTCTCTGGATCTGTATAGATCTTGGCCCTGGTACCTTTTATCCTCCTGAGACCCTATTAGAGTACTTTGGGACTCTTCCCAATCACTTCACATAGATCGCCAGTTCCCATTTTAAAAATCTGTTGCCAAACCAGGTGGGTTTTCTGTAGCTAGTCCATTCCCAGAATGTTGGGGCCTGGTCCTTGCTCCATCAGTAATGGGAGTGGGACTCCCTGCTGCCCATTAGTGACGTTACAGTGATCCCAATGATACACAAGGTCTCCCCAATTTATGTGGCCAATCTAACCTTGATGTCTCGCAGGCTTAAGAGCACAACACCCTATTGAAATTTCTTAAAGGTTTGCTCCCCAACAATAGATACAGCAGTACCTGTGTCTACTTCCGTGTCTAGGGGAGTGGCCATTTGCCTGAAGTTTTATCTTAATTGGGGCCTGTTGGGAGCAGTGATGCAATATAGCTTTATCAATTCCTCATCCTCTTGCTAATTTATTTGCCAAGCCCTGTTTTGAGGTTGCTTCACCCTTCTGCCTGTGTACATGCTTAGCCTGTTGCAGTAGCCCTGTCTGGGGTGAAATCTATGACCACAAGTGCAACATGAATATCCTTACTCCTCACTGGGTTGTGGAGAAATGTCCTGCCCTGTTCCCAGTCTCCGACTCCAATTGCTCTTCCTCAGGAACAAACAGGAGCCATCAGGATTATCCACTGGGGACTTGCTTTGTGGTATGGGGTGTCCAAGGATGAGGGTGCTCCCATCCACAGACCCCTGAAGGACCTGAGCCCCTTTTTCACTGAAAAGGGCCAGTTCTTTGGCTTTCTTGAGGTCTAGATCTAGCTCAATGAGTTTCTTCCTTTCGGTTGCAATATTATTAATTCCACAAACATTTCCTGAATTGATTACCCGTACTGAGTGTTCTGCTGATTTCCTCAGTCTCATCAATTATTCAGTAACTGGTTCCCCAGGAAATTGACTTGTCGTGTTAAACCTGTACCATGTAGGTGTAGCGTTTGTACCGAGGTCAGCCAGGTGGACATAACAGAATACTAATTCCCTGGACATGAACCATGCACACCTGTACTTGCGGTCAGATGAGAATTCCCAGAAGTTTGCTACAATTAATACCCATAAAGGTTTGTACCAATGTATGAGACTGCCATTTGGCGTATCATTAGCCTGTGCATTTTTCAACGGACAATGGAGAACATTTACAAGGTCTACCCCAGGTAGCCATTTACCTGGATGACGTGTTAATGACAGAGAAGACCAAAAAGGAGCACTTAGAAAATTTGGACATAGTCCTTAGACATTTCTTCCAGGCAGGTGTACACCTTAGAAGGGGATATTGTGTGTTCCAGGCACCCCGAGGGATCTGCTTTGGTTAGAGTCGACAAGACCGGTTTACACACATTGGAAGATAAAGTGAGGGTGATCAATCATTCCCGGCTCCCACATCTGTACCAGAGATTGGGTCTTTCTTGGGCTGGTGAATTATTATGGAAAGTTAATCCGTAAACTGGCCTCCATCCTGGTACCTTTGCATCGAATCTTAAAAGAAAAGGGTCAGCCTTGGAAATGGCCATGTAGATGAGCCATAACCTTTATGGAAATGAAGAAGTAGCTATCATCCTCTAAGGTGTTGGCACACTGTGATGCCAAGTGATAACTGCTATTGACATGCAGGGCCTCCCTGTATGGCATCCGGGTAATATTAGCTCATAGTTGGCCCAATGGAGATGAATGCCCAATAGCATATGCTTCCAGGACTTTGGCTAATGCAAAGCATAAATACACCTAGATAGAGAAGGAAGGTTTGGCAGTCATATTTGGATTAAGATGTTCCATCAATGCCATTACGGTACATCTCCTTAACCAGAAAAGCACTCATTTATCCCTACTCTTTTACTTCCTGTTAGTTAAGCAATCCTCAATCCATGCTAATACATTGCCTGTAACATCTTGTACCTTTGTTTTATGCAGCAGCATTTAGTGCGGCACCTTGTCGAATGCCTTTTGGAAATCTAGATACACCACATTTACTGGGTCACCATTGTCCACCACACTAGTAATGTCTTCATAGAGTACTAGTAAATTAGTTAAACATGACCTGCCCTTCCTGAACCCATGCTGTATCTACCCAATGGGACAATTTCTATCTAGATATCATGTTATTTCTTCCTTGATGATAGATTCAAGCATTTTCCCCACTACAGAAGTTAAGCTAACCAGCCTATAATTCCCATATTTTGTTTACCTCCTTTTTTTAAACAGTGGCATCACATTTGTTATTTTCCAATCTGCTGGAACTGTCCCAGATTCCACCAAATTTTGGAAAATTATCACAAGCGCATTTCTCCCGCCATCTCTTGGGAGATGCAATCTTGGGCCAGGAGACTTGTCTACCTTTAGCTCCATTAGCTTGCCCAACACTATCTCTTTCATGGTAATGATCGTTCCTAGGTCCTCACTTACCTTAGTCTCCTTGTCATTAAGTACTGGCATGTTATTCATGTCCTCCACGGTGAATACCGACTTAAAATACCTTTTCAATGTCTCGGCTATTTCCTCATTTCCCATTATTAAATCCCCTTCCTTATCCTCTAAAGGACCAATGTTTACATTAGCCACTCTTTTTCGTTTTATATATTTGTAGAAATTTTTGCTATCTGTCTTTATATTCTAAGCTAGTTTACTCTCATAATCCATCTTACTTTTCTTTATAGGCTTTCTTGTGACTTTCTGTTGACCTTTAAAGTTTTCCCAGGGTTCTAGTTTCCCACTGGTCTTTGCCACTTTGTAAGCCTTATCTTTCCATTTGATAGCTTCCCTTATTTCCTTAGACATCCATGACATCCATTTTTCTGCAGTCCTTCCTTTTCACTGGTATATACTGTTGCTGAGCACTTTGAAAAATTGCTTTGAAAATCCTCCACTGTTCCTCAACTGTCCCACCAGAAAGACTACGCTTCCAGTCTACTTTAGCCAACTCCTCCCTCATCCTATTGTAGTCTCCTTTGTTTAAGCACAGGACCCTGGTATTAGATTTTATCTTCTCACTTTCCATCTGTATTCTAAATTCAACCATACTGTGATCACTCCTTACAAGAGGATCCCTAACTATGAGATCATTAATTATTCATGTTTCATTACTCAGGACCAGATCTCTTGTTCCCTTGTTAGTTCCATTACATACTGTTCAACAAAGCTATTGTGGATACATTCAATGAACCCCTCCTCAAAGCTACCTTGACTGACCTGGTTCAACCAATCAACATGTAGGTTAAAATCCCCCCAGATAATTGCCGCACCATTTTTACAGGCATCAGTTAATTCTTTGTTTATTGCCCGCCCCAATGTAATGTTACTACTTGGTGGCCTATAGACTACACCCATCGGTGACATTTTCTTCTTAGAATTTCTAATTTCCAGCCAAATGGATTCGACCTTATTCTTCATAGAATGTATATCATCTATTACCACCACGCTGATGTCATCCTTAAATATCAGAGCTACACCACCCTCCTTTTCTTCCTGTCTGTCCTTCCGAATAGTTTGATACCCCTGGCTATTTAATTCCCAGTCGTGACCATCTTGCAACCACGTCTCCATAATGGCTACTAAATCATACTCATTCGAGATGATTTGTGTCATTAACTCATCTACGTTGTTTCGAATAGTGTCAGCATTCGGGAAAAGTGTGTCTATGCTAGTTTTTATACCTTCTTTTTGAATTCTAACGTCTCCATTAATAATATCCCCTGAGTTTTCCTTCCTTTTAACTTCTCTCATAGTCGTTGATTAGTTAAACCATCCTGCATACATATAAACCTGCTGCTTTCTTTTCTATTTACCATTATACTCCCTGTCGTTTTTCCCTTCCCATCCCCCAGTTCACTAGTTTAAAGTCCTAGTGACCTATTTACCCTTTTCGCCAGAACACTGGTTCCAGATAGGTTCAGGTGGAGACCATCCCAATGGTGCAAGTCCTTCCTGTTCCAAAACAGATGCCAATACCCTATGAAATGAACACCTCTTTCCCACATCACTCCTTTAGCCACCTGTTTACTTTCCTAATATTTTTATCCCTAAGCCAATTTGCATATGGCTCCGATAGTAATCCGGAGATTATCACCCTAGAAGACCTGTTCCTTAATTTTGTTCCTAGAACTTGATAATTCCCAAACGGGTCCTCCTTCCTAGCCTTGCCTATGTTGTTTGTCCTAACATGGACCACAGCAACTGGATCCTTGTCCTCCCTCTCCAACATCCTTTCAAGCCGGTCAGAGACGTCCCTCACCCTGGCACTGGGCAGGCAACACACCATGTGGGACTCTTGATCCTGCTTATAAAGGATGCTATCAATCTCCCTAATTATAGAGTCCCCTACAACTACCACTTGTCTTTTTGCTCCCCCTTCTTGAATGGCCTCCTCTGCCACAGTGCAGTGGTCAGCTGGCTCATCCTCCCTGCAGCCCTTCTCCTCATCCTCACAGGGATCAAGTACCTAGTACTTGTTGGACAAGTCAAGAGCTGAAGCTCCTCCGTTCCTAAAGTCAGGATCCCCCTACCTGCCTCACTTGCAACCTGTCTCTGATCACTGACTGAATTTGAAGTACTTAATTTATCAGGTGTGTAAACAAAGGGTGACTTGGTGACGGATTACTGGTCTCTGTGGAGTTATTTCAGCAGGGGTTCAAAGAAATGCAGCCCATAGGAGATGATTTTTCACTCAAGGGACGTAAATAGATTGTTTTAATTGTACATCTGCTTTTTGAGCTTTTGCTCTTTGCAACTTCTTTAGCATCCTACAGGGTGCAACATTCCAAGTTTCAAACAACGAATCCTTTGGCAGTCAGACTTGGCTTGCAGCCTTTGTTAGCAAGAACACAGATATGATCCAAAAGTTCTATAGCTTTTTAAGTAACACAGGATTCTGATCCATCATCAAGACAAAACCCGACACATTATTAGTGTTTAAAAAAAGGCCAAGTTCTGGACATCAGAAATACAAAAAAACAGGAAACCCAAAGGCTGGTAAGTCACAGTTTATGGAGAGAATGATCCAGTTAACAATTCAGCTGATGACTCTTCTTCACTTCTTCTCATGAACCTGATGAAATTCAGTTAGTTTCCCATTCTTTCCAACATCAGTGCTGTTTTGAACAGCAGGATTGGGCTTTTCACAAGGATTTCTGATTATTTCAAGTAGTTGGTTCTCCCTTTTGCTGATTTATAGCTAATACTCTGGTATCTTTATCTGCTTCTATTTCAATAGACACTTTATTTTTCAATTTATAACATTTTTTTCTTGAAATGATGAGTTATTATTGTAACTATACATCTCGAGCAAGGGAGTTTACTTGGAAGTCAGAAATTACAGATTTAATCAAAATATTCCCTTTTTTGGCATACTTAGGCTCTGAAAATGCTCAACAAACTTGTGGCTTGTTGATTTTGATATGCCAGCTTTAATTTTCAAAGATGCTCCTGAATTACCTCCCCTATTATTGACTGCAGAATGCAATTCTCGAAAGAAACAGCCTTTATTTCCCAGGTCCATGCGTTTGACCTTTTCCAAAGATTGCACTCACATCACTTATTTTCCCATCTGCAATGAAATAGCTTTCCAATCTGGTTTAACTACAGCACCTATATTTTACACCGTCTGTCATTTGGTATTCTTGTGTGCATTCTATCGGAACTTTTATGAATATTGAATCTGCCACAGGTAGTTTGACAATAGTATAAAAATATCACAGGTGGGATTTTCCAGTGCCTTGCATGGTCAGGGTAATAATAGGTGGGTGAATCTACTTGGGCAAGAGACTTTAAAATCAGATTCTGCCAGCGAGATAAACTTCAGTGATTAAGTTCTCCATGTTTAGGTGGCGGGTTGAGTATGTTGCCAGCAGCTGACAAGAGACCTTTCTGCAATCATTTGCTCCTCATTAAAACATAAATCACCAGATTTAACTTTCCAAATTAACTTCTACCCAGTCAATAAACTCTGCACTTCAGAAACTTGACAACTAAAAGCTCCTTGCGAGTTAGTATTCTTCCTCAATTTCAGGTTAGGTATTTGCTGCTTTGCCTAAGTAAGTGATACAGATTTAAATGATGCACATAATGATACATGCTGGATCTTCTCCAAGTACAGGTGACCATCCAAGAGGAGCAAGAAGGAGTATGGCACATTCATTGCTGAGGCAGTGAGGCATATTTTAGACAACAAGGTGCAGGGCTGGATGAACACAGCAGGCCAAGCAGCATCATAGGAGCAGAGAGGCTGACGTTTCGGGCCTAGACCCTTCATCAGAAAAGGGGGAGGGGAAGGGGGTTTTGAAATAAATAGGGAGAGAGTGGGAGGCGGATAGAAGAGGGATAGAGGAGA
>NC_063356.1:22582697-22605745 GCF_021869965.1 Rhincodon typus
GCTCTACACCTTGTTATCTCTCTCTCTCATTTCTGTTCTCTTCATGAGTGGGAATAACTTCTTCCTATCTGCTCTATTCTGCCCACTCATGATTTTGAAAAACTATATCAAGTCACCTCTCAGTCTTCTTGTCTCCAAAGAGAATAGTCCCAACTTCTTCAATGTATTCTCAAAACTGAAGCTTCTCATCTTTGGCACCATTCTTGTAAATTGATTCTGCATACCCTCCAATGCATTCACATCTCTTTCAATAATTACTTCCTGCTGAAAACAAACTATATTTTTATTCCCTTCAGGTCTTCCCTTCACTGTTAACAATCAACAGCTTCCCCCATGATTAGATCCAATGCATTGTTGTGTTTTTGATGGCAATACTTTACAAAGCTGTCTTTTTAAACTGAGATGATAGGAGGTCATGAGTTGTGATGAATCAGAAGTCATGCTTGCTCAAAGAGGCCCTAATTTTGTTGAAGAATTGGTTGAAAAAGGAATTGGGTTTTCTGTGTTCTCTTCCATTCCAGTAATTTAATTCTGATAGCTGAGAATGAAAAATGAGTGGTTGCTTAATTTAGTTGAAACTCCTCTCATACTTCCCTGATATTATTTTCAGGACCACTGGGACAAGACATTTTAAAAATGTCTACCTCAAAGAGATGGATGGTTCATTAGAACTGGGAATATCCTACATGTCATTTCCCAATGGCCTGACTAGCATGAAGGAGTTAGCTGTCAATCACACATAGGTGTGTCCATGGTTGATAGTTAGCAATAGTTATCTGGAAAATCATGGAGGGGACTCTATGTTGTTGAGGGGGTTGTGGTGGGGTAACACAATTCAGTTATTCAGATGAGAGGTGAGTTATCTATTTGCTTGTCCTGCCGCTATTCTTATCTTCAATACTTTGGCTGGTGGAAATCTCAATTTAAGATTTTGGAATAAGAGATGGAACAATAGCAGATGTATCACACTGGCCAAGTAACATTTTATATGTTCACCTGATGGTATACAAGTCCTTCAGTAGACAGAGGTAGACTTGTGATGATTATTGCAGGCCGAGATCTTTCTGTCTGAGAGAGGCTGGGACAAGAAATCCAATGACACCACATGGATACTTAGATGTCTGATGTTTTGCATGCAGAAAGAAAGCCTGCAAAGATCATCACAGGTCTAACTCTGTCTGCTGAAGAGCTTCTATATTGTCAGGTGAACAGATAGAATGTTACTTGCCAGTGTGGCACATCAGCTGTAGGTTCCATTGCTTTTTCCAAAACCTCAAATTGATATTTCCACCAGGTAAAGTAAGAATGATGGCAGGACAAACAAATAGATAACTCAGCTCCTTCATACAATTCAGACCATTAAGACCATGATAGTAGGCTAGCTGAGGAGCACCCCAGTCATGGTGGGATCTCGTTCTTAAACTTGGCTGAGTAATTGATGCAACACTTGGTAACAGAAAAGTCTTCAGGACTAATAAGATCATACAGGAGCAACAGTTAATAAAACAAACTACCTTGTGTGAGCATAGCAAAACTCAAAATGTTTGGCAGACTCAGAAAGAAGATGTGCATTTTAGTAAAATCAAATGACAGTTGGCAAACTGGTACTAATATGGAGAAATCATGATTTTACTCTTACTGTACATAGACAGCAATGTTAAATATTGATAAAGAGTCAAGCCACTTCGGTATTGGCACAAAATTTGTATTGTTTTTCATCTTTGTGACAGGCAAGCCATATCAAAGTGCAAATACCATGCAGTTTATGTCAGTTCCTTCTTTAAACACAACTAAACATGCGCAAGAGACAAAAAAAAAACTGCAGATGCTGGAATCCAAGGTAGACAAACAAGAAACTGGAAGAAAACTGCAGACCAAGCAGCATTTGGAGGAAAGGAGCAGTCAACGTTTGGCTATTACCCTTCTTCAGGACTCCAGGACCCTGGAGCAAACTTGTGAGTACATAACAGAGCTAAACCTCACTAAAAGTATATAGCAGTGTGGGTGGAGTTCGACAATACACATGGACATTAGAACATTTTAGAGAGTTTAGACTCAGAGACCATATAGACATGATCACATAAAGAAGAGACATTAGTATTAATCTAATGTAATTCTCAGTCAGAGCCTGGTCTATCCATGATTATCATAAGACCATATCCATGATTACCATAAGACTATAATAAGGCCATTTAAAAAAGGAGCAGGAGTAGGCTATATTGCCCCTCGAGCCTCTTCCACTAATCAATAGAATCTTGGCCGATCCAACGTTCTTCACATCCACTTTACTGCCGTTTCCTCATAATCCTTAATTAGCTGACTGATCAACAATCTATCTCAGCCTTTAATATACACAAGGACTCTGCTCTGACAGCACTCTGTAGTAACGAGTTCCAAAGACTCTCAACCCTCTGAGAAAAGATATTTCCCCTTATCTCAATCTTAAATCTTAAATTGGTGCCCCTTTATCCTGAGATTATGCCCTTAGGCCCTAGACTCTCCCATGAGGGGAAACACCCTTCCAGCATTTACCATATCCAGCTCCTTAAGAATCCTGTACATTTCAATGAGATCACCGCTCATTCTTCTAAATTCGAGTGAGTAGAGTCCCAACCTGTTCATATGATGATCCCTCCAGACTGAGGTAATCCTAATGAGTGTTGACTGAACTGCCTCCAATGAAATAAGGGGAACAAAACTGCTCACAGTACTCCAGATGTGGTCTCACCAGCACCTTGTACAGTTTCAGTAAGACTTCCCTACCCTTATACTCTAAGCCCTTTGAAATAACAGCCAACATTCCATTAGCCTTCCTGATTACTTGCTATATCTATGTGCTAGTTTTCAGTGTTTCATATACAAGAAACACCAAATCCTTTTTTTTCTCTCTATTTAAATAATTCTCTGTTCTTTTGTTCTCCCTTCCACAATGAACAACTTCAAATCTTTCCATGTTATATTCCATTTGCCAACTTCTTATCTACTTACTTAACTTATTAATGTCTCTCTGTGAACTGTTTGTATCCCTCTCACAGCCTGCCTTTCCATCTATTTTAGTGTCATCTGCAAATCTGGCTACAGAACATTCACTTCCTTCCTCCAAGTCATCAGTATATATTATAAATAGTTGTGGTTCCAGCGCTGATCCCTGTGGAACTTCCCTAGTTACAGATCTATAACCTGAAAAAGAAACTATTAACCCCACTTCCTGTTTCCTGTCCATGAGCCAATTCTCCATCCATGCTAATATATTGCTTCCAACATCATGGGCTTTTATCTTAAGTCTTAACCTTTTATGAGGTACCTTGTTAAATGTCTTCTGGAAGTCCAAACACTACACATCTACTGGTTCTCCTCTATCCATTCTGGTTGAGATTTCCTCAGAAAATTCTAATAAAATAGTCAGATATGATTTTCCTTTTATGAAGCCATGTTGACTCTGCTTGATTAGATTATGATTTTCCCAATGTTCTGCTATTACTTCCTAAATAATTGGTTTCAACACTGATCCAACAATAGATGTTAGGCTAATCAACCTCTAGCTACCAGCTTTTTGTCTCCCTCCCTTTTTGAATAGGGGTGTCACATTAGCAGTTTTCCAAACTCTTGGTACTTCTTCAAAATCCAACGATTTTTTGGAAAATTACAACTGATGCATCCACTATCTCTGTATCTACCTCTCTTAAGATCCTAGGATGCAAGCTATCAGGGCCAGGGGACTTATCTGCTTTTAGCCCCATTGGTTTATCTAATACTACTTCTTTAGTATTGGTGATGGTACTTAATTCGTCCACCATATTCCTTAGTATTAATGGAATGTTTGAAGTATCTGCTACAGTAAAAGCGATGCAAAATATTTGTTCAGCTCCCAAAACCATGTTCCCAGATTGACTTTCTAAAGGGCCTACATTCATTTTGATCTCTTACTTTCTTTTTATACATCTAAAGAAGCTCTTATTTTTAGTTTTACATTCCCCACAGGTTTGCCCTCATAATTTATTTTCTCTGTCTTTATCATCTTTTTAGTCTTCCTTTGCTGGATTCTGAATTTGTTGATTTTGGGGCTAGCACTAAATTTGGCTTCCTTAAATATTTTTTATTCATTCACAGGATGAGGGCGTCACTGGCTAGGCAGCATTTATTGCCCAGAGGGCAGTTAAGAGTAAACCACATTGTTGTGGTTCTGGTGTCACATGTAGGCCAGACAAGGTAAGGATGTCAGTTTCCTTCCCTAACGGACATTAGTGAATGTAATGGGTTTTTCCTGACATTCAACAATCGAATCAAAGTCACTACTAGACTCTTAATTCTAAGGATTTATTGAATTCAAATTCCACCATCTGCTGTGGCAGGATTCGAACCTGGGTCCCCAGAACATTATCTGGGTCTCTGGATTAACAGTCCAGCGATAATACCACTAAGCCATCGCCTCCCCTATAAATATATGCATACATGCTTTTCCTTTCAACTTAATACTCTCCTCAACTTCCTTGTTTATCCAGGATTGTTTATCCCTCTCAGAATCTATCCTCCTTTCTGGGATATATTTTTACTTAGAGCCATGAGTTGCCTCCTTAAATGTCTGCCACTACTAGGTTACTGCCATTCCTGCTAGTCTATCTGTCTAGAGATAGTAGGAACTGCCGATGCTGGAGAATCTGAGATAACACGGTGTAGAGCTGGATGAACACAGCAGGCCAGGCAGCATCAGAGGAGCAGGAAGGCTGACGTTTCCGGTCTGGACCCTTCTTCAGAAGGGTCATCCGGTCATCACCATCAGGTCAGCATGTTTTAACTTGTCCAAGAGCTGATGATGTTCTGGTGAGACAAAGTGTAGAAGTACTGTGGAGAGTGATGCCTTCATTAACATGCTTGACCTTCATAAAGCAATTTAGTTACAGAACACCCGAGATTTAATCAACAATCTCTGAACTTTATCAGAGTTAATAATGGCAATAATAGGCTTTTTAAAGGATAGATATTGTCTAGCAGTTTGCTGTATTTGGAGATTGGAAGGATGAGTTAATCAGAAACAATATTATACTTCAGGCGACACGGATGCACAGTGGTTAGCACTGCTGATCACAGCACTAGGGACTGAGGCTCGATTGGACAACCGTCTGCGTGGAGTTTGCACATTCTCCCTGTGTCTACGTGGGTTTCTTCTGGGTGCTCCAGTTTCCTCCCACACTCCAAAGACATGCAGGTTAGGTGGATTAGCCATGGTAAACGCGGGATTACTGGGATAGGGTGGGTCTGGGTGGGATGCTCTTCAGAGAGTCGCAGTGGACTCTATGGGCCAATAGGCCTGCTTCCATATTGTAGGGATTGTATGATTCTAAAAACTGAAGTTGCCAGAGAAACTCAGCAGGTCTGGCAGCATTTGTGGAGAGAAAGTAAAATTAGATTTTGATTCCAGTGACCCTTCTTCAGAATGTGTATAAATTACAATATTATAATTGTTGAGAGAGATAAGAGGATATCATATGTTTTTCAATTCAAGGAGTATTTAAGACTGGAAGGGAATCTAATTCGTTACGCAGGCAGAAATCAGAACAACAAGGTAAGTTACTACTGTGAAAGAGTATCAGGTATTCTTTTGATATAGTTGGATGGTTAGGTTCCAGGATGGCATCATCACCTCCTGAGTGCTTAACAAAATGTCCATAGAGCAGGAGTCAACATCATTGACCATTACGTACAAGATGATGAGAGGCATAGATAGAGTGGATAGTCCGAGACTTTTTCCCAGGACGGAAATGACTATTACAAGGGGGCATAATTTTAAGGTGATTGGAGGAACGTATAGGGGAAATGTCAGAGGTAGGTTCTTCACACAGAGAGTGGTGGAATGCGTGTGGAATGTACTGCCGGCAGTGGTAGTGGAGTCAGATACTTTAGAGACTTTTAAGCGACTCTTGGATAGGCACTTGGAGGATAGTAAAATGTAGGGTATGCAGGGTAGATTGATCTTAGGAGGATAATAGGTCAGCATAACATCGTGGGCCGAAGGGCCTGTACTGTGCTGTACTGTTCTATGTTTTATGTTCTATGTTCTATGTTCTATCACAGATTGTTCTAAATGTGGTTCCAAACAGAATCACAAGTGCAATAAATGTTCAGCAGATTGAGTTGACTTCCAGATGCATGGCCACATGGGAACTTTAGAAAATATTGTACATTACAGCACCCACATCATCTTAGAAACAAAGAAAAAGATCCAGTGAAAGGAAAATTGGCAGAGAAATAGAATTGTTTGAGAAATGGGAGAGGTGAAGATGACATTCCTTGGGTAGGAGAAAGATAATCAAAACACATTTTAAACCATCAACTTGAAGATACGTCTTTAAAACAGAATTTAAACTTAAGAGGAGCATTGGTAGACAGCATGCTATGGTTGAAGGCTGTGAGAGTCAGAATAATTCATTATTGAACAGAAATGCCAGTTTTCATCCAGGTTTCAGAGTAAGACTGGGTATGTTTCTTCAGAATGAAGACTGAAGAAAATTTCAGCAAGAATTTCCAAAACTATTCAAAGGTTTAGACAAATTGAAGCAGGAGTGTCACATTGCCCCACAAGAAGATCTTAAACCCATCTCCCAGGAAAGCTTCTCATCCTTTGATGGGAAAAGTAAAATCTCCATTTGACAGCATGATTGAAATCAGGGGTCATATTGCCAGTGACTGAAACAATAGCGTGGTGCTCAGAACCACTAATGTTTTCCCTAAGACAGCGAAGAAGTAAAGGTGTGTGTGGATCTCATTAAGTTGACAAAGGAGGAAGAAGGTAATCCATTCCATTTTGCCTGTCAACAATAGCTTTGTAAAATTGGCAACTCATAAGTTTTTTCACGAAACTGGACACATAATAGATTTTCGCAGGTACCATGTTAAGATTCTGGTCTATATTTATTTCACCATTGAGGGAATATTGCTTCTGACATTTATGGTTTGAGATCTGCTCTGTGCCAGAGATTTTCAAAAGGGCAATTTTTAGAATCCTGGAAGAGAAACAGGAAATCGTTTACCATATGGATGGTATCCCAGTGCATGGTGAAATGAAGAAGAAACATTGCCAGAGTTTTAGGGACTTGTAAAAGGCACTACTGAATGCAGACCTTACGCTAAGTGAGAAATGATAAGAAAAAGTGAGAAATCACTGGAGAATGGTGATTACAGCAGTAGGAGCAATTATCCAAGGTGAAGGCATCACAATAGATCCAAGGAAGACAAAAGGCCATCAGTGAATTTCTGCCAGCGAAGCACATAAATGAAGTACAGCAATTCCTAAATATGGCGATCAAGTGGGGAAGTTTTTTTCTAACGTAACCAAACTTACACAACCCAAGACAACATTTGAAGAATGTCAGTATTGTTTTTGTGGCATGACCAACTGGTGTCTTGTGGTTGGGGATGAGTGCTGCCATCAATCCTCTGTTGTATGTTGTATCTGAGGGCTTGCTGACTTAGCAGTGGCAGAGGATAAGCCACAACTGAGTCTTCACAAGAAAAGGTCATTTATTAATAGCAAGATGTAGCTAATTGCATGATAACAATGTGTATAAATCATATTGACCAGTTAGGCATAAATGCAATTATTAGCAAGAGCCAGAGATGGCACTTCTTTCTCCATTGTGACCTCGTGCTGGATTGAAGTCTGTGCGAGATGATCAGGTTGTGCGGAGTTTAATGCAGCTTCAATATTACCTCTTTCCGAACCATTATTTTATAGAATAACTTCATTCAAGATTGTTCCTCATAGTTATCATTTATACATTCAGGTATGTAAATACATTTACATTTACCACAACTCCATCTCTATCCAAGACTCGAACTGTAGAAATTCAAGCAGTTTTGAGATTTCACAATTCTTCCAGAAGTAATCCTTTTCTGATTTAGAAGGTGGTAGGTCTTTTGCTTGAGGACTATTGACCTCGATTCAGATCTTGATACTTGTTGGTCTGTGGACGTTTTCTTCTCTTGGGGATTTTTCATTTCTTTGTAGAAGCTGTAAGTCATGCTGAACCCAATAGTCTAGTCAACCATCTTATCTGGAGGATCCTTAATCTCCTGAATTTCCTTCACTGCTAACTCAGATAATTGTCCCATAACCTTATCTGGGGGACCACTAATCTCATGGGTGCCTATAATGGACAATGGCTACTTTATTGAAATAAATGCTTCCTTTCTTGGAGCATCTTGGATTTTGAGACCAGGTTATTTTTTCTTAATTGTGCTCTTAATCCAAGGATTTTGGTCTGGCTTCCATGGAGTCAAGTGCAGTAAAACTCCATTTTGTGCAAATCAGTCTTTATTCTCAATCTATTGATACACATATGTTGATGTATGTACTTATTTAGTATGTTGAACATCATCATACACCAGTGAAATAGGCAGCTTTGCATCCTCAGACATGTTACAGAATGACTACCACTTCCTTAGTATTATTTGTGTCCCTGGCACTGATAATTGAACTTTGGAAGACAAGGAATTGAAATGTTCGCTTGAGCAAGTTGATTCATCATCTGGCATAAAAGTCAACTTTGTTGTCTCAATTTCTTTAATGGCCTTGTTCCTGTCTCAGCAACTTCAGGTAAAGATTTTTCTCGACAAATTCAAGTGTGTCATACTGTTATTGTCCTCAGAATTTACTTCTTCTGGCTGACTTTCCTCTCCTGATCTCTCTTCATTGTTGATAGGAATGGAAAATGTTTCCATCTGTCCTGTAAAATCTACAACTTCTTGCCTGTTGACATATGAAACAATTCTTTTATGCCAACACAGGTGATCTCAATGATTTTTTTTTGGTTTCCATTATGGGTTTAGGAAGCCCAATGAAATGTTCTAACAACTGCACTTTGACTGGTTGGTCAACAATATTTTGTTCTGAATCAGTTTTTCTGATGGAATTGGTTGAGAACTCTCAAAAGTGAGGAGTGTTGATTGCCAATTATATACAAAGTTTCAACACTATTCTGCTCTTTGTGTTGCAGTGTTACTTGTAGCATCCCTTTAATTTTGAGAGTTATTTCACTTGGGGCATATAGTTTCATCTCTGTAGACTGTAACTTTGGTTTCTTCATGGTATTTGATCTGATGGGACAGTGACACTTATTCTTGTATCTAGCTTAACATTACCAGGATATCCATTGTCGTACACAAGTTCTGTCAAATTCAAATTGGTTAAATTACCAATTTATCTTAAGAAAGCCTCCTGATATTTTTCCATGTTGAGCTCTTATCTGTTCAGCTGTATCCTTGTGCAATACCCACCACATTTGCTGCTTTGAAATTGTGCCAATTTTGCCAATGACCTATAGGCTTATAAATATAGCATCTGTTAATGTTAAGTGTGTTACAGTAAAAAGAGTTATTTTATGTTAATGATGAAACCTGGTGTGAATTACTTTGGTCTTGAATTGTAATCTGCCAGACAAATTGGTCAGCTTGGTGGTCTACTTGGGACTTTGTGCATTGTTGTGAAGGCTTGTCAAACATAGTGCATGACTATTGGCCCACTCTCCACAATTTAGTCTTGATAAATCAAACACCTCTGATGAACTTCACACAAACTAAATTAAGTAACTTATTGCAGGAATGCAATAGATATGTTACATTGATTGGTTAAGTCCAATTACAAAAACTATCAGGAACCATCGTTGACTTGTCTGTCTACATTGGGATCTTATGCTAGACTGCCTTTCCTTCACCCGTATATTGCTGGACATTATCAGAATGAGTGGAGTTTAGTTAGCTTCAACATTAACACCTTCAGAACCATTAACTTAACCAACAGCCAGCAACGGTATTGGGGTCTGGACAGCCTGCTACTTTTGAAGTGAAAAACAGAAATTCCTTTCTACTGATATATTAGCAGATTACAATCCAGATGTATTCACCATGGGGAAGTATCGCAGACCACCATATGAGACTCTAATTTCAGGTTGAGATAGACAATAAGCCTTTGGTAGTAATATTGTGATAGAAATAAATGTCAAAAATACCTCTGCTTATACAGTTTGGGACTCTACTGATGATATATCACTATGGAATAATTTACATTCCAGCTAAGGTGAAAGCAATGGCAGATATTTTCTTGAGGGCACCTGTGGATCAAGCAGCTTTATTCTCAGCTGAAGGCAAACTCATATAAGTCTATCCACGAGAATGGTTGAAATATAGCCCAGCAAACCAAATGCTCAAGAAGTACCATAAGCAGCAATGTCACCTGACAACAACAGAAGATTTATTGGTATACATCCATAGAATGGTTGCGCCAATGTCAATATGAAGAAAAGTTCACAGATATGGCACAGGGAACATTTTGCCCCCTTAAAGTTCTCAGTTAGATTCTGAGTGGGATTGTCATCTATAAGCTCTCCCGGTTCAGACTTCATGGGGTGGATGCCCAAAGGCAACAAGGTTTTTAGCTCTTTCCCCCTGCCCTTAGCCTACTGCCTTAACAAAAGCATCACTTTCCATCCAAACTCGGATGGGAAGTTTGTATGTGTTTTGCAGGGGGAGTCATTAAAATCCATCCAAAGTTTGGGTTTAGGGTTTTAGGGGAATGAAAAGACTGAAGGAGGGAGATATGGAACCACCTTTTTGCACTGTTGTAAACTGCTTCTTATTCTTAGCAGTGTTAATATTGAATACAATAGGAGCCCTTATACATGTTCACATGTTTATTAACTGCAAGGACAAAACATCTGTTTGCCTGAAGGATTCATTTGTACAGTCCTTTTCAGTTTTTCTCATTTGAATTTGGCAACTATGACTCTAAAACAGGAACAACAGCATAACTAAACTCTCTTGCAGAAAGTAACAGAAGGAGCAAAACAGCTCTCTGTCATTGTAACCTTCCCCCACCTCCCTACAATCTCCTATGAGCTTCAATGAAGTTTGGAACAGCTGCAGACAATCTCAATGACATACGGAGCAACCGAACTTGTTACAGAGGGTTACATCAGAGGACCATCTCACGCTGAATGGCCAACACAGGTGCAGTATGTCGTCCAGACACACATGGTGCCTAGAAATCACCCAACAGGCAACAGATGCGCACGAGGAGAGGCAGCACTCATAAGACCTGACAGCCGCTTGAACCGCAATGATTAACTAGTCATTAATTGTGGTTAAGATCAATGTCTACCCAATGCCAGAAAAACTGAATGCTTAGAAAAGTCTTAACTGTGGCTGCATTGGTGAACAAATACATTGACATCATGTTAAAGGGACACCACTTCCAAGAAGTGTTCAACAATCTCCGTTCTATTCTATATCCCTGGAGATGTGGAAAGCTAGATTGTCATTATGTCATATGTGTGCGTCACTGTGATGTGTTTCAATTTGGGCTTCAGGACGTAACAAGCATGTATATGGCCAATAGAGAAGACTTTGACAAATGCAGTTTAAGCGTTGCAATGTCCTGATAAAGAAAAACATTAGGCATCAGTATCGTTAATTTGACCAAAAAATGTTACATGACAAAAATGAATCATCAAAGTTAATTTCCTCTTGTTTTTCTATTTCCATTCCTGACAGGTCTGCTTAAAGTGTCTCATGTTGATTAGGCCAATGATAATAGCTTGAATGAGTCACTAATCTTGGTGCCAATCAGCTGAACTGATATTAGTAGAGTTTGAGTTATTGGCTGGAGGAATAGTGTGCGAGATTGCGAGATTTCGAGATAAAACCAACCACATCTATTATTTCAGAGATAGTAGGAACTGCAGATGCTGGAGAATCTGAGATAACAAGGTGTAGAGCTGGATGAACACAGCAGGCCAAGCAGCATCAGAGGAGCAGGAAGGCTGATGTTTCGGGTCTAGACCCTTCTTCAGAAATGGGGGAGGGGAAGGGGGTTCTGAAATAAATAGGGAGAGAGGGGGAGGCGGATAGAAGATGGATAGAGGAGAAGATAGGTGGAGAGGAGACAGACAGGTCAAAGAGGCGGGGATGGAGCCAGTAAAGGTGAGTGTAGGTGGCTTTAGTATTGTTAATCTTTATGCTTGTATTTTCAAGCTCGTTCATCCAATGGCATTAGTACCTCATATACAATTGTAATAAGTCAAAAACATGACTAAAACAAAAATGTGAAGGTTAAAGATTATGACTCAATGGTTTTTAATAGAAACGATGGTGAGACTGTCACTTATAACATTGTTTCAATATCTTATGATTATGAACATATAAAAACTGTTTACTGGAAGACAGAGAAAAGTGACTTAACTATCGATAGCGGGGGTATGTTACAAGGCACTAATCTGTCATTCAAACAAAGCAATAAAACATAATGGAAAATACAGAATTGATGCTCATAACCAGCTCATTCCTCAGTGCCTCATATCTTTTTACAACATACTTTGAATGGCGTACATATGTACGTGGGGGAATGTAATCAGATTATTCTAGTTCTTCCTTCTGTATGCGTTCCCCTTTAGATTCCGCATACTCCTCTAATTCTGCCTTCCTGAACATGCCCTATTCTCAGTGTTCCACCACCACATGGTTTATCTTGTGATTTAAGGCACTACTGCTACTTGCACATTGAAATACTGGTCTCAATTATCTCTGGGCTATGCCTGGAGATAAACTGTCCCTAAGACTGCATGCTTTTTATCGCTAGGTAAGGCTTTTCCACTCCCTATCTATTGTACAGCTCCTCTATTTACATTTGTATATGATAGGTTATTAAATACAGTTCTTTGGTGTGATGTCAAAACTTGTCACTTTACAAACATTTTCTGGACTTAAATCTTCATTTCTTACTGATGTTGACTCATGTGCTGAGTTACATAATTGTGATTTCCATGACTTTCATTATATCACATCTCTCCCTATGTTTCTTTTTACTGAATCTACGTTATTCCAATAGAAATACTTTTACAGTCTTTATAATCATTAGTAACATCAATGCAGCTTACTGTCCTTACTTTAAGGTTAACAGCATCTTCACCTTGTGTGTAGGGTTATAGCACATCTACTTCTTTTTGCTGTGGATTTTCTCCAGTTGTTTTACATTCTCATGATCTTGTGTGGTTGAGTTTGGCTTCTAAAACTATTGAGTTTCCATTATTCAATAATGTTGCTCTATAACTGATAGGAACTAATACGTAGTCTGGATCGTTATACATCAGTGCCTTCACAGTCTGACTGCTTGTCCCTTTTTCAGGACTCCCTCACAATTAATAAATGATACCAGGGTTCTAAACAGACCCCATTAACAGCACCAAATATGGACAATGCTGCAATCCTGCCACCATTCAAGGAAGGCAGGAATAAAAAGTACACGTTATGGAAGCTTCTCTCCCAGCTTTCCAAAGACAGTGTCAGTGGTGATGGTTTGCCAATTCAGTGAGATTCCTGGACACCCAGAATACTTAGCATTCCTACCCTAGTCCTGTGTTGAACGTAGGAATAGGAGTTGGCCATTCGGCCCTTCAAGCTTGTTCTGCCATTCAATTAGATCACAGCTGATCATCTACTTCAATGCCTCTTTCCCACATTATCTTCTTACCTCCTGATGTCATTAGTCTCCAGCAATGTATCGGTCTCTGTCTTGAACATGCTCATTGATTGATGCTCCGTGGTCCCCGAATGAGGAAATTCCTCACAATCTCAATTGTAAATAGTTTATCTTTTAACCTGAGATTATGCCCCCTGGTTCTAGATTCATTAGCCAGAGTAAGCATCCACATCTGCCCTGTAAGAAGTTTATAAGTTTTAATGAGATTATAACTTGCTCTTCAAAACTCTGGAGAATATAGGCCTACCATCCTTAAACTCTTTGCTTAAAATAATCCCACCATCCCAAGTATGAGTCTGGTGAACTTCCGTCACATTCCCTCCATGGCAAAGATATCCTTCCTTGGATAAGGAAACCAAAACTGGATATAATAGCCAGGTGCAGTCTCACCGAGGTTCTATGCAATTGCAGTAAGACATCTTTACTTGTGGTACCCCCTCCAGTGCCAGTACACCCTTTCTTTTGGTCTCCTACTTGAGAAAGGATGTACTGGCACTGGAGGGGGTGCAAAGGAGGTTCACTAGGTTGATTTCGGAGTTGAGGGGGTTGGCTTATGAGGACAGACTGAGTAGATTGGGATTATATTCATTGGAATTCAGAAGATTGAGGGGGGATCTTATAGAAACATATAAAATTATGAAGGGAATAGATAAGATAGAAGTAGAGAGGATGTTTCCACTGGCAGGTGAAGCTAGGACAAGAGGGCATAGCCTCAAGATTAGAGGGAGCAGATTTAGGACTGAACTGAGAAGGAATTTCTTCACCCAGAGGGTTGTTAATCTATGGAATTCCTTGCCCAGTGAAGTAGTTGACGCTACTTCAGTAAACGCTTTTAAAAAAAAGGTAGATTTTTTTTGAACAATAAAGGAATTAAGGGATAAGGTGAGAATGCGGGTAAGTGGATCTGAGTCCATGAAAGGATCAGCCATGATCTTATTGAATGGCAGAGCAGGCTCGAAGGGCCAGACAGCCTACTCCTGCTCTTAGTTCTTGTGTTCTTGTGTACTCAAATCCCCTTTGAAATGGAAGCCAAAATACCATTTACATTCCTCATTGTTTTCTGCATGTTATCATTTAACATGCTAACTCATGAACAAGGACGCTCGTCCATTTAGAAACAAGTACTTTCCAATCTCTTGCAATTTAAGAAATTTTCTCAAGCTGAATCTAATCTGCATTCTCTTCCAATAAATATGTAGATCGTAGTTTCAATCCATCTGAGCCCGAAGTTGATGGTATAATGTAAAACACTATCAGGCTGTCCTTTTGTGGAATATTTTTGGTGGAGGGTGATGAATAGTGGTGGTATGCTTACATTCATAGACTTATTATAGCCAGCTGCTGACTACAAAAACTAGAACTTGCCCATGCCTGTGAAAGTTATATTTAGCCTTGTGAAAGCTCATGGAAGCACAACTGTACACTCTGTGGGGAAGGATATCGGAAAATATTCAACTTTATTTTAGAACTTGGCTTTAAATAAAACAATGCGGTGCTCCATCGAATACTTAAGGAGGAAAGAAAAGCATGACAAACCAACACTTGCTTTTCTGGATTTACCTATGATTGATTTGAGGTAGATGGGCTGTTGAAGATAGAAGATAACCGAGGGACTAGATTAAACAAATTCACTTTATTTAGTGTGTGCAATCTGAAAATCAAACCCGAATATGCATTTGTAGTTGCACTAATTTGACTCAAGTTTTGCCTTGCCTATTTATCCTTCCAATCTCATTGGGACATGCCTGAACAAAGAATGGCTATAATTGAGTGTAAAATAATATTCAAACATATCAACTATCACAAGTTTAATAACCTGCAAACAGGGAGGCTTTTCATGTATGGTACAACTTATGCTATAAAGCTATGTGCAAAAAAACCTAACAGAATGAACAATTCTCAGTGAATGTACTTTATTTTTTTAAAAAAAAGCTTAAGTATAGAGTTGATGAAATGATGACAATAATTGTTTTTTCAGTCATGTTATGCTGCCTTATCCACAGAATTCTCATGGAAAATCTTGGTTGTTAGGTTTAATTTAATTGGAAAATGTATGTTTTTCATTTTCCAATTATTTTGCTTTGATGCAAATCCAAAGCTGGCAGATGGCACTCAACTTGGGGAAGAATGGAATGTGGAAACTGGAAACTGAACCATCTTTTTGAGTGGTTTCATTGATTTTTCATTTTTAAAAAATGGCTGCTTCTGCAGTCTGATCATTCTGTCATGTGCTCTCTGATGCAATTAGTCGGGAAGTGATAGCAAAAGTGTGAGGGCAAGGGAACTAGGAAGAGGCTGATTGTGGGAAAGTCATAACATGAAGTGGAGGGATTAATGGTAAAGGGTCTGCAACAAACTGTGCTGCTGGCAAGAACAGAACTCATCAGAAGTTGCAATCATAGTATATTCAATACATTATCACCCATAAGATTCAGCGTAACAAATATTAACATTAAAAAAGAACTGAATTCCAGACGTGAGGTGAGAGTGACAGCATTTGACATCAAGTCCACACTTAACTGAGTTTGGCATCAAGGACCCCTAGAAAAATTGGAATCAATGGGTATTTCCACTGGTTGAGTCAGACCTGGCACACAGGAAGATGGTTGTGGCAGTTGAAGGTCAGTCATCCCAGCTCCAGGACATCTCTGCAGGAGGTCCTCAGGGGAGTGCCCTAGACCGACCATCTTCAGCTGCTTCATCAATGACCTTCCCTCCATCGTAAGATCAGAAGTGGGGATGTTTGCCAATGATTGCACAATGTTCAGCACAATTCATGAGTCCTCAGATACTGAAGTAGTCTACATTCAATTGCAACAAGATCTGAACAATATCTAGACTTAGAGTCATCGAATCATACAGCATAGAAACAGACCCTTGGTCCAACTTGTCCATGCCGAACAGGTATCTGAAACTAAAATAGCCCCATTTGCCTGTGTTTGGCCCATATCCCTCCAAATCTTTCCTATTCATGTACCAAATGTTTTTTAAATGTTGTAATTGTACCCACCTCTACCACTTTCTCTGGCAGCTCATTCCATACACTTGGGCTGACAAGTGGCAAATGACATTTGTGCCACACAAATGCCAGGTAATGACCATCTCCAATAAGAGACATTCTGACTACCACCCCATGACATTCAGAGGTGTTACCACCACTAAATACCCTGCTATTAGATTACCATTGCCCATAAACTCAACTGGACCTGCCATATAAACACAATGGACAGGTCAGAGGTTAGGATGCGGTGAGTATCTGACTTCCTGACTCCCCAAAGCCTGGCCATCATCCACAAGGCACAAGTCAGGAGTGTGATGGAATACTCTGCACTTGCCTGGATCGGTGAAGCTCCAGCAGCACTCTAGAAGCTTGACACCATCCAGAACAAAGCAGCCAACTGGAGTGGCACCACATCCACAAGTATCCATTCCCTCCACCACTGACACTCAGTAGCAGCAGTGTATACCATTTACAAGATACACTGCAGAAATTCACACAAGATCCTCAGCCAGCACTTTCCAACCCCATTACGACTTCCATCTCGAAGGACAAGTGCAGCTGATACAAAGAACACCACCATATGCAACTTCCCCTCCAACTACTTACCGTCCGGAATTGGAAATATCTTGCTGTTGCTTCACTTTTGCTGGGTTAAAAGCCTGGATTCTCTCCTGAATGGAATAATGGGTCAATGCACAGCATGTGGACTCCAGTGGTTGAAGAAGGCAGCTCACCACCATCTTCTCAAGAGCATGTTGCTTAAAGGAATATTACATAACTGTTGTGATACATAATGTAACCACAGTAATCAAACCAATGCTGCCATTGTTGGGAGCATCACCTGCTGAAATAAAGGATAACAACTGGTTTCTCGTCATCTCTACTATTTCCTTTAACACATTTTCTTTACCTGCATCACCTTCCCTTCTAAGATGTATGAGGGCCACATGGATTTCTTGGAAAATGAAAACAGCAGTAACATTATCAGCTGCCTCTGCTCCCTTTGCCCACCAAGCCAAATCTTCCCACCTCCAATAAAAAATAAAAAAAACTGCAGATGGCGAAAGTCTGAAATAAAAACAAAGTGCTGAAGAAACTCAGCAAGTCTGGCAGCATTTGTAGAGAGAGAAACAGAGCTACAGTTGTATAGGACGCTGCTGAGGTCACACCTGGAGTACTGTGTGCAGTTTTGGTCTCCTTACTTGAGAAAGGATGTACTGGCACTGCAGGGGGCGCAGAGGAGATTCACTAGTTTGATTCCGGAGTTGAGAGGGTTGACTTGTGAGGAGAGGCTGAATAGACTGGGATTATATTCATTTTGAAGAATGGAGGGGGATCTTATAGAAATATATAAAATTATGAAGGGAATAGAAAAGATAGAAGCAGGGAGATTGTTTCCACTGGCAGGTGAAACTAGAACAAGAGGGTGTAGCCTCAAAATGAGGGGGACCAGATTTAGGACTGAACTGAGGAGGAACTTCTTCACCCAAAGGGTTGTGAATCTGTGGAATTCCGCCCCCAGTGAAGTAGTTGAGGCTTCCTCATTGAGTGTTTTTAAAGCTAACATAGGTAATTTTTTGAATAGGAAAGGAATTAAGGGTTATGGTGAGAGGATGGCTAAGTGGAGCTGAGGCCATTAAAAAATCAGCCATGATCTCATGGAATGGCAGAGCAGGCTCGAAGGGCCAGATGGCCTATTCCTGTTCCTGGTTCTTATCTTCTTATGCTTTAATGTTTGAGTCCAGAATGACTCTTCTGAAGAGTTCCAAAGAAAAGTAATTCCGGGCTCTTTTTCTTTCCCCACAGATGCTGCCAGGCCAGCTGAGTTTCTCCAGAATTTTCTGACCCAACTCCACACAGTTCAGCCCTATTCTTACCTGGAATATATTTTTCTGTATTTTCCATTTCCCATAAACCCTTTCTGAATTTATGTTGTCTGTGAGACTAATCTTCTACTCCTTTGCCTTCCATTTCCATTAAACCTTCCTTTCCTCAGGTACTGGTACCCTCACTTTGGTTATACCTGTCATCCAAATCTCATCATCAAATATTAATATTGGATGCTCCCATTTTATGTTGTGGTATATGTTATGCTTTTCACACATAGTTTTCTAGTTTAGCAACTGATGATTTTGTTTTGCAACTGAGACATACCTTTATGATTTGAAGTCTGTCTTTTTGTTTTGTGCCCCTGTGTGGTTTCAGAGAATAGCAATTATTCCAATCCCATTAGCACATGATTATACGTTGTCTTGTATTGTACAGCCAGACTCAATTTGATGGATGGGAAAAATTATACAGAGGTTAGAGATTTGATAGGTACAAAACATAGTGAACTAAGCTTATTATGAGAGCATAATATAATATTGTATATAATATTATATACAACAATTAGTTTGTAAGCTTCTTCGCTAATCCTTCTCTAGTGGTTGAAATACTCTTTCGAATGAAGCAATAAAATACCTGAGAAAGACCTAATTAATTATTAATGTGATGTGACTTCTTAAAATAAGGCGTCAAAATAAAGCTTCAGCAGATTTTGAAGATTAGCTCGGTTGTAAAATGTTTCATTAAAACAGACAAAACTTTGTTGTGCAATATTCTTTACAATCAATATAAACATTACAAATTCCTTGTCATGAATTGTGTTGTATCTGATGCTTATTATATTCCCTATTTGTTATCAGCTCAGTGAACTTCAATGGATTTCTTGTATAATGGAGGGGGCTGCTGTGACACACCTCTTTCCTGGCTAGTGTCACTGTAGATATGGGTTTTTCAGTAAGTTCTTAGCGTCAAACTGGGGTACTCCTTGGATCAGTGTTTCACTGTATGTTAAACCACAGACACAGGTTCATATCCTAAT
Source organism: Rhincodon typus (assembly GCF_021869965.1). Taxonomy (NCBI): domain Eukaryota; kingdom Metazoa; phylum Chordata; class Chondrichthyes; order Orectolobiformes; family Rhincodontidae; genus Rhincodon; species Rhincodon typus. The sequence goes on from NC_063356.1 coordinate 22,602,093, forward strand.
AATCGCTGCCACAAAATGATGGACTTTCAAAACACTAGACCACCACATGACCAAGCATGATGTATCAGAACCTCCAGCCGTAGGCGACAGTGAGACAGGGCAATGGCAGCAGTCATGCAGATCCTCTCTGGAGAAAAGGGTTTCTTTGTCATGGGAAAAGAAAGCAGACAGACAAAAGATTCCTTAATTCACTGTGAACCACAGGCTTCATCCGTGCAAATCCTGTAAATATTTCCTTATTTAACCTTAATGTTTGCAATAACTTAATGCCAGAGGAATAAAGAATCCTTACTTCATGATCTTTGTGGCACCAAAGTGTTCATATCTCTTGTTACACCTGTTTAATTTCTTGGAGAAGATGAATAAATGTGGAAAAATTTCAAACCAGAGCGAATTCCCTTGGTCAGGGCATTCATGGAAGCGCCACCAGGTATTGAGTGTCCTCATGCGGCCCGTCAAGGTCAATGAATGCACCTTCACAGGGTATTTCCTTTCCACTGCTCCATTAGCCTTCATTCTCCTCAATATACTACACCCCTCCTCCCTCTTCACTAATAAGCATCCCCTGGCTCAGGATTCAGTCCTGATAACCCAGAAGGTTTATCTCACCTTCACATACCTGCCAATACTGTCAGTCTCACGTCTACCTCTCATTGCTTTCACATAGCTTCAGCTACCCAACTATGGTAAGCACATCACAAAACACAATGCAAAACAATCACTGACATTCTTCCCTCTCTCACAAACAAAGTGGCCCAGAATCAAAGGAATCTGAACAGAACCAGCAGGTAATCAGGATGTCTGCATCTCCTGAATCTGATGGTTTTTGCTGATCCAAAAACTGCCACCTTCCTGGTGGAGAAAGCAATATCCCAGCTAAGTATGCTCATAGGTGATCTGCTGTAATGATCCATAGTCATGGCACATGTATCTCCTGCTTTATCCCAGCTATGTACCATAGCTACTATAGTATCAGTATCTGAGTTGGCAGCTGCAAGTGTCATTTAAATGGTAGGGCCTCTTCATCAGTAGACTTAGATGAAGCTGATGACCATGTTCACTGAGATTCTTGTTACAGTGACTAGCCTAACAGACAATCTTCTCTCTCAGTCATTGAGCATTGAAAAGCCAAAGCCTAGGCGACAAAACCTAGTTTGGTATAGAACTTGCCCTCTTTGCAGCCACTTCTCCATCTCCCTGACATATTGCAGATCAGAAACACCACAACTATTATCCCCATTCCTGTTATAGGCTATGTGCAAACTTACCTGTAAATTGGTGGCTGACCCTTTAAGTATGGTTCACTCAGAGATAGTAAAAACTGCAGATGCTGGAGTCAGTGGTAACAAAGTGTGGAGCTGGAGGAACACAGCAGGCCAGGCAGCATCAGAGGAGCAAGAAAGTTTCGGTTTGGGACCTTCTTCTGAAAAGGGTCTTTCTGAAATAGAGTCCCAACCCAAAATGTCAGCTTTCCTGCTCCTCTGGTGCTGCCTGGCCTGCTGTGTTCCTCCAGCTCCACACTGTGTTACCTTTAAGTATGGTGTTGATTTATTTTTCATCTGCCTTCCTGACCTTAGATGAGAGAACTTCAAATTCATACAATGGACTTGTATTGGGCAATGGCTGATATAACAGCTGGTTAGGCTGTGTGACATCAGGATAACACAACTTCAGCTACTTCCAGTGTATACTGGGGACTCCTACATGGGCACTTTTTTCATGTCAATCATGCTGAAGTAGCTGCAGTGCTGTGCAGTTCCCCTGGAAGAGCCCAGGAAATGCTCCCATCTGCTCCTCACTTCTCATCTACATACACCTTTGCTAAATGTAGTTCCCATGTTCTCTGTTTTGAACAGATATGCCCTTTGAATGCCTGGTGGATATGCTTCTTGTGGTGTTGAAATGTAACATTCTTTCATATCCACAGGCAATTTTAAGTCAGATTTGCACTGATAATGCAAACAATTCTTTGAAAATTGGAAAAAGCATTCAGAAGTTAATAAATTGAAAGATAAATAGTCCAAAATTATAGTCTTAATATAAATGATGTAGAAAGCATGCCTTTGATTTTAAGAATGTGAAAAACGTCAGTCATTCACTGTAAGCAGACAACAGGGACATATGGTTTACTCATTACTGAAGCTCCTAAACAATGAGGTCATAGAGCTAACAAGCAACTGCTCAGGCTGAATGCCTGCATGAGGCAGGGTTGGGCTCTGCATAGTTTCATCAAGGATTCTCACTTGTTGGAAGGTCCTGTATGGTGAACAAATCAATGCAGTGTCTCAAAACAGAGGAAATTGCTTCACTCTTACATAATGTCAACAGCCTAAATATTGTGTAACATTGACAGTTTTAATTGGAGGAATTTACTTGATATTAAGTCCAAATTTAACTTGCATGTTTATTCCATCAGTCTGATGGCTGTATAAAGATGACAAAATCACGATCTGAAATCTTTTGTATATCAGGAATAAAACTTTTATCCACTAATTCAACACACAGCTACCATCGAATTGGCTGAAGCCATTCAAGGTTTACCACTGTTCATGAATATTTAATACAGTGATTTACTGTCAGAGCACATGCTTCCCATTGATTTGTCTTTTAACAGATATTCGGTGTAACATTTTTATTCCTGGATTTCTTAATGGGGAAAAGGAATGCAAATTAAGTTGGAATAGTATCAGTATCAAGTTGAAGATAGTGAGAGAGTGCGTAATGTGCAATAAAAGTTTACAGAAAGCATTTCATCTCTGAATTCACTTGCTAGATATTTAGTTGATCAAATTGAAAATCCTCAAACACCCACAGGCAATTTGCATGTCTGGCACACAATTATGTGTGTATGAATCAACTCATTCTTTGTCAATATTCAAGATCAATTGTTGCACAAAAAAAAGCAGTTGGTTTAGACTATAAATAAAATTATCGTTCACAATGTTGTCTTCAAGACTCTTTTATATTAACAAACAAATAAACATTAATGCTGGTCTCCTCATTGGAAACTTCCAGAGAAGTGCCGAATTCACAATCACAAGCTTGCTCCTGGACAACGTTGTGCAGAATAACTCTCACACCAGTTATCTCAGCAATTTCACTAGTTTAGTAAAAACATTAAAAAAAAGTAAAAACAGAAAGGATAATAATATTTCTATCTTTTTCCTTTGCAAGTGGCCTGTATGATTGATACAAGTTCAAGTATTTAGGAATATGTTTGCTTTCATTTTGCAAACTAAGTATTTCTTCCTGACCTTTGGGAACAACGCTATTGAAATGAAATCATTACTATTTATTTGACATGTTAGAATATATTTTAGTGTAAAATTGAAAGGAAGACTTGCAATTTTCTTTTGTCACCTTTCATGGCTATTTGTCCAACAGTTCTTTATTACTAATCAATTACTTTGTTTCTCAAGTGTTGCAATTTACATTCAGAATGCTCTGAACAGCACAATATGATAATGATCAGAAAATGTGCCTTACTGATGTTAATTGAAGGGAAAATATTGGCCAGGATAGTAGAATTAATTTCCCTGTTTTTCAGCTATATGGATCTTTTACCTCCAACTGAGAATGTAGGTTGGGCTTCAGTTTAAATCTGAAAAACAGCATCTCCGACAGTGTGAGATAACAAGGTGTAGAGCTGGATG
>NC_063356.1:22606145-22624078 GCF_021869965.1 Rhincodon typus
GCTGCTTGGCCTGCTGTGTTCATCCAGCTCTACACCTTGTTATCTCAGATTCTCCAGCATCTGCAGTTCCTACCATCTCCAACAGTGTAACTGGCTATCAATATTGCACTGGAATTTCAGTCCAGATTTCTGTTTTCAGGTCTCTGGAGTGGGTCTCAAATCCCTAAACTTCTGATCAGGGGTGTGAGTTCTTCTCGTTGAACCACAGCTAACACTTAAATAGTGCTATATTTTACAGCATTATGTACTGCTTTATTTTATACTGCAATGGGAAATGTGTTAAAACCTGTATTGAATAATTCCATTTCTGATGTGGTAGAGATCAAATGTTTTTGAACAGTTGGTTAAGGGTTTAATTTAATGCTCAAACTCCCTGACAAAATGCTTCCTTTTCCATTTTCCATAAGTTCAAGGTCCTCCAACAGAGTGTCCAGTGCTCTTCCTACTGACCTAGCTCTGTGTGATTCTATACAGCCATCCACTCAGTCACTTCATTACATTAACAACCTGTTTATTCTCACTCCTTGGCATGGAGGAACTTGACTTTCTAAAAGGATGAGTAGTAAATTAGGATAAATATGATCATAGAATCCCTACAGTGTGGAAACAGTCCATTTGGCCTAACAAACCCTCAGAGCATCCCACCCAGACCCATGCCTGAACACTATGGGCAATTTAGTATGACCAATCCACCTAGCCTGCAAATCTTTGGACTGTGGGAGGAAACTGGAGCACCCGAAGGAAACCCACACAGGCACAGGGAGAATGTGCAAACTCCACACAGACAGTTGCCCAAGGCTGGAATCAAACCCAGGTTCCTGGCACTGTGAGGCAGCAGTGCTGACCACTGAGCCACTGTGCTGCCCTGTCTTATATATGCATCATAGTCTCTTAAATACACTACATTTCTTCATGGACGTAATGCTGGATTATGAATAAATGCTGCTTTTATGTATGTTGTATATGTATTGATAACACATCACATCATAAGCATTTTTTATGTATCACACATCTTAACACAAGCATTACAATTCCATATTTAAATAATATTAATTTTATATATCAAATCCTGTTATAAATATGTTATTCTCTTATGTATATGTCACCTTCTCTAATATATTATTAAATACCAGAGATTAAAAGGGTAGTTAAACAGAATTCAAGGTTTTGAGGAAGGGTTATTTTGGACTTGATATGTAACTATGTTTCTCTCTCCACAGATGCAGCCAGACCTGCAGAGTTTCTCCACTATTTTCTGTTTTTATTCCAGACATATGCATTTCTGGTCAGAGATTTATTTCAACGCGCATATCTCAAAACACCAACATGCTGATTATGTACAGACTCACAGAGTCATACAGCACAGAAACAGACCCTTCGGTCCAACCAGTCCATGCCGAACATAATCCTAAACTAAACTAGTCCCATCTGCCTGCTCCTGCCCCATATCCCTCCAAACCTTTCCTATTCATGTACCTATCTGAAATAACTGCACAGAAACCGGTATGCCATCACCAAGTCACCCTTTATTTACTTCTGCACAGTACGCTGGTTGTGACCAGCCAGCTTGGAGTCAGTCCCCTGAACTGAGAAGATTCTAAATCCCCTGTTTTTATTGGTCACCCACGACTTCCTGATTGGCCCAGATTAACAACCCCAATCAAGGATCTCATAGTCAACAAGATCCACCTAGTTCTAAAAACTACATTATCCAAATGTCTTTTAAACTTTGTAATTGTACCCACCACTTCCTCAGGAAGTTCATTCCACATGCAAACCATCCTCTGTGTAAAAAGCTTGGCTCTCATGTCTTTTTTAAATCTCTCTCCTCTCACTTAAAAAATCTGCTCCCTTGTCTTGAAACACCCCATCCTAGGGAAAAGACAACTACAATTAACTCTACCTATACTTCTCATTATTTTAGAAACTTTTGTGAAGTTACCTCTCCAACTCCTACTCTCCAGTGAAAAAAGCCTTTCTTTGTAACTCAAACCTTCTATACCCAGCAACATCCTGGTAATTCTCTGCTGAACCCTCTCCAGCTTAATAATATCCTTCCTTGGGCAACCAAAACTGGAGAAAGTATTCCAGAAGAGGTCTCATTAATGTCCTTAACAACCACAACATGACTTCCCAACTCATATGCTCAAAAGACTGAACAATGAAGGTAACCACCCTGTCTATATGTGATGCAAACTTTAAAGAATTATGTACCTGAACCCCTAGGTCCCTCTGTTCTACAACACCACCCAAGACCCAACCATTTTTTGTATAAGCCCTATCCTTGTTTGTTGTACGAAAATCCAATACTTTGCATTTATCCAGCTTGAACTCCATTTGCCATTTTTATCCAATCAACCTATTTGATCAAGATCCCTTTGTAATCTTAGAAAACCTTCTTCACTGTCTATTATGCCACCAATTTTGGTGTCATCTGCAAATTTACTAACCATGCCTTCTATATTCTCATCCAAATTATTTTTAATCGATCTGACACACCTCCAGAGCAGGTGGAACTTCAGCCTTGACTTTATGACTAGAGGTAGGGCCACTATCATTGTGCCACACTGATACACCATTTCTCACCCAAATATTCCTTAATTAATATATAACAATTTAGTTCATTTTGGTCTTAGGCATCACTGACAGATGCTTGTCTTTTTATTCTTCTAAGTAAATTAATGTGTGTAATAGTGATGAAAAACAAACAAAACAAAAAAAAACATGATAACACATTGTGCAAAATGACAATGTATTATGGTTCCCCTTCTTTAATGGGTGGTTCATTAAAATCGTAAACACTACTTTTCTTGTATGTCCAACAGATCTTTAGAGCTTGCTTCTTTCTTTGTAAACCAATCAGACTGCTGTTACTCATCAATTTCAATTGTGAGATTCCAGTATTTTCCAGCATCTGTTTTAAAACTGCAGTATTGGCATTCATGCATAGTTATGGCTTCGGATTCTCTTTACAGAGTTTCTTTCAATATTTTTTCACTTAGAAAAGTGTCATATTACCAGCTGGTCAAGAATGATTATTTCTGCCACAAAGGTGCTTTTTTTTTGCTCATCTGATTTAGTCAGCTTCCCAGGCTAAAGGACAACATTTACTTCCCACTCCTGAAGAAAAGATATAGACCGTTTTACACTGGAGAACTCATCGCAGATGTTTCCCCCACTAGGCATCACCAAAGTCTTATGTTCCTGGCATCTCCTAATGATAGAAACCCCAAAAAAAATACAATATTTTAAATTTTTCTTTAACATTTTGATTGTTCAGATAACATCTTCTAATACAATATATTAATTTTTAAAAAATGTTTTGCTTGTCTAAATGATATCTGCCATCCTGAGATTATTCCTTAAACAGTCATTTCAACTCTAACTTCAAAACTGACATCTAACTTCGATTGGGTGCCTGGCCAATTCAGCTGTTCGGTTAGACTTCACAATTCCTTCAGTTCATCTTTTCGTGAAGCCCTAGGTTGACTCATGGCAATAGGACTAACATTTTCTAAAAAAGATTACTAATGCAAAATGATACTTGATTCATTCTGACTGATTTCTAATCCAATGTACTTAAAAGCCCTGGAAGACTGACTTCCCATTTTGAATTCTGCTGGATCCCCATTTATGACAACATTTTCAAACTCACTGCTTTCACACTACAAAAATTATCTGCATAAAGATGCCTAAAAGCTGCCCTCTGTGGTGCCAGTAAAACATATCTGTTTTCAATTGGAAGTAGACTAAATTGAATAAGACAGAACTTACCAAGAGGTACCAATGTTCTGAGGCATTATTTAGTCCATATACACATTTATTTACCTTCGAGGGTGATCCCACTGCATTTGGCACTTCTTTAGAACGGCAAAAAACATTTCCCTTTAAATTGATCTCCTTGTAGAAGCACAGCTTTAATATCAACTGTCCTATATTGCCAAGTATTTTAACATAGCTAAAAAAATCTTCAAAATTGCTTTTCCTGGTGTAAGTGAATCTACATTTATCTACTGGTCCCTAAGGTTTTCTTCAAAGCCTCATTAACCTACCTTCAGCCTTATAAGTCACATTAGGAGACATATTTTCTGTGCATATCGACATGTATGATAGCCTAGAGGGAACAAAAATGACTAAACTTGGAAATGAATGTACTAATTGTACTGGTCCTCCAGATTTACAAGAGTGGCAAGACAATATTGCCCAATTCTGTCCTCGTCTGATAACCACACTCATAAATATTCAACCAGGGATAACGAGATGCTGAACTATGGAATTAATAGTGGAATTCCCTTGGCTAACCTAACACCAGGGAGCACTGGGACCTTCTGATGGGCCACACTTATTTTTCAGCTTTCCAAACTATGACTTTGGGAAAGTTCTGTTTAACCTGTTAGTGCACTCACTGCACAAACCAAATAGACATAGGAAAACTTGTCTAACATCCATCATAGGGTGAGCAGAAATTTCCTCCAATTAACTAAAGAGAAGATGAAAGCCAATGCCTTCAGTCTTCTCAGTATTTAATGGAAAAAAATACTGACATTGTTATCAGTCCATGTCACAAACTCAATTCCCTAGTCAATTACTTTATTCCTTTCATTTACAATGGCCTGACTGCTCATTTGCCATTGAGATTTGTTTTCAATCTGCTGCATCACCAGGACTGCCAAGTTCCACTTTTGTAACCTCACCCATCTTAACTTATCTGCTACTGAAATCTTTCTTCATGTCTTTGCTTCTTCTGAATCTGACTATTCCAATGCGCTCCTGGCTACTCTCCCATGTTCCATGATATATAAACTTAAGCTCATCCAAATCCCCACTGCCTGTATCCTAACTTGCATCTTCCTTTCTGTCCTTTCTGACCTACATTGTCTCCCAATGGGCAATGCCTCCATTTAAAAATCTTCATAATTTTTCAAATCCCTTTTTGGCCTTGTCCTTGTCAATCCTTCTCATTCCCAAACCTATGAGGCATTCACACTCTTCTAATTCTGACCTGCACAGGATCCTCATTTATATCACTCAACTATTGTTGGATGCTTTCAGCTGTTAGCATCCTAAGATTTGGAATTCCCTTCCTTGACCTCTCCATATTTCTACCTCTTTTGCCTTTTTTAAGATGCTACAAAACATCTGCCTCTTTGACCACACTTTGGATCATCTGCCCTAATATTGACTTGAAGGGATCTGTCATATTTTGTTGGATAATACCTTGTGAAGTGCCTTGGGATGTTACAACATGATATGTGCCACAAATATGCCAGTCACAAATGTTATTGTTGAAACATTATTGACAGCGACAAACATTTCATTGCAGAAATAATGAGAATGTTGGCATCAGAATAGTTGTGAAGCTTGTAAACCATTTAAAATCAATCAGTCTGTGACATAAGCAAGATCAAGTGCTCTAACATATCTCTTGAGCTTCACCTTGTAGTCACTGAAGTAATCCATTCTTGCATACTTGTTGAAGTTTTCCCTTTTTGCCACAACACAGTTGTTTTAAAGCTGTATTTGGGATTTAAATTTCAACAAAGTATCTTTTATTGTGCCAAGAGAGGATTTAAAAGTGACAGACTTATTTCTGAAAATGAAGTACATCGTGAAAAATGACTATAGAGCACCACAAAGTGGAGGGCAGTGGTATTGCAGCTAAGTAGTTCGTAGAGTTCCTACAATGTGGAAACAGGCCATTTGACCCAACAAGTCCACCCTGTCCTTCCGAAGAGCATCCTACCCAGACCCATTCTCCTACATTTTCCATGTCTAACCCACTTAACCTAAACATCCCTGGACACTATGGGATATTTAACATGGCCAATACACCTACTCTGCACATCTTTTGACTGTGGGAGGAAACCCACACAGACGCAGGGAGAGTGTGCAAACTCCACACAGACAGTTGCCCAAGGGTGGGATCAAATCCAGGTCTCTGACACTGTGAGGCAGCAGTGCTAACCACTAGGCCGCCATGCCACCCATTTCTGAGGGATAAATTTAACTGGGAGACGAGGGCAGGACTTACACAATTAACAGTAGAGCCCAGGGTAGTGTTGTAGAACAGAGAGACCTAAGGGTTCAGGTACATAATTCTTTGAAGTTTGCATCACATGAAAACAGGATGGTTAAGAAAGCATTTAGCATGCTTACCTTCATTGCTCCTAACTTTGAGTATAGGAGTTGGGACGTCATGTTGACGTTGGACAGGACATTGGTGAGACCTCTTCTGGAGTACAGTGTGCACTTCTGGTCAAACTGACATAGGAAGGATGTTATTACACTGGAGAGGGTTCAGAAAAGATTTACCAGTACGTAGATGGGGATGGAGGGTTTGAGTTCTGGGGAGAGGTGGATAGGCTGTGACTTTTTTCACTGGAGAGTAGGAGGCTCTGAGGTGACCATATAGAGGTTTATAAAATCATGAGGGGCATAGATGATGTGAACAGCAAATTCTTTTCTTTAAAGTGGTTAAGTTCAAAACTGGAGGGCATATTTTTAAGGTGACAGGAGAAATTTTAGAAAGGGCATGAGGGGCAATGTTCTTACACAGAGAATAGTTTGTCTCTGCATTGAACTGTCAGAAGAAGTGATGGATGCAGGTACAGTTACAAAGTTTGAAAGACATTTGGATAAGTACATGAATAGGAAAGGTTTGGAAAGATATGAGCCAAGTGCTGGCAGGTGGGACTACTTTACTTTGGGATCATGGTCAGCATGGAGTAGTTGGACTGAAGGGTCTGTTTCCATGCTGTATGAGACTATCACTATGAAATAGATCAGGAAGGTGAACCTGTGTGAGAAGATTAAAAACTGGAAAGACATAACTAGTGGAGTGCAACAAAGATCAGTCTTAGTGGCTTCATTATTTACTATCTATATTAATGTCCTGGAGGAGACAGAGGCAAAGTGTAATGTGTGTAGATTTGCTGATGACAAAAAAAAATAGGCGGGAGGACATGCCGTTTGAGGATATAGATGTGTTGAGTGAGTGGGCAAAATCTTGTCCGAAGGAGTTTAATGTAGGAATGTGTAAGATCATGCATTTTGGTCGGAAGAAGCAAAATGTCGATTATTATTTAAATACAGAGTGATACCAAATAAAGACCAGAACAGAGAGATATGGCATGAAATATGAAGAAGTTAACATGCAGGAGCAGAAAGTAATTAAGAAGGCATTTTTTCCTAATATTGCTTGGGGAATGGAGATTAAAAATAAAGAAGCCTTATTATAGCTATATTGGGTGTTGATGAGACTGTTTCTGAAGCACTGTGGGCAGGTTAGTCCCTGTTTTTAAGGAAGGATATTATAGCATTGGAAGCAGTTCAAAATAAATGCATTGGGCTGATTCTTAGGATGAAGGATTTGATTTATCAAGAATGTCTAAACAGTTTAGGCCTTTATTCATTAGAGTTTAGAAGAATGAAGGATGATCTTATGGAAACATACACGATTCTGGGGTGAGTTGGCAGCATAGATGTTTCCATTAGTGTGGGAAATCTCAAACTAGGGGACATAATTACAGTATAAGGGGCCATTCATTTAAAACTGGCGTCCAAAGGAATTTCTTCTCCAAGAGGGTAGTGAATGTCTGGAATTCTCCACTTCAGAGAGTTGTGAAAGTTTGGTCACTGAAAGAATTTACAGGAGTCAGATAGCTTTTTAAAAAAAATATTGAAGAGCAATAAGGAGCTAGCACAAAAGAGGAGTTAAGGCCTGGGTAGATCAGCCATGATCATATACAATGGTGGGACCTCCTTAAGCAGCTGAATGGTCGACCCCTTTTCCTACTCCAATTTCTATATTGCTTCTTGGCATTTTCTGTTTGTCATTTTGGTTTTTCATTTGGGATAAAACTTCAAAATTCAACAACAGTGCAATACCTGAGAAAGACCCATGTAGTGATTGTAATGAGGTCAGCCAGGTAGACATCAAGGAATATGAGTTCCCTGATTGGGGCTGAATATTTTTGGGACTTCCATCATAGAACCAGATCTGCTACTTCTCATCCAAGATTTATCTACTAAGCTAAACTTACAGCTTTGCGTGTCTATATTGCACTGTGGCATGGCAATTGTCCAAAGTGGTCTTCCAGGGTTCATTCATTCAGATAGCCAGCTCAGTACCAATCAACAATGAATTATAAAAATATTGTCCTATGAAAGAAAACACAGTTGAAACTGATATTTAACTTGCCAAATTCATGGTTATTGTTTTGGGGAACTGGGTTCAAATCCCACCATGGCAGACGGTAGAATTTTAAATCAACAAAAATTTGGATGTAAGAGTCTAATGATGATCAGGAAACTATTGTTAATTATCCGAAAACCCTACTTAGTTCACTAATGCCCCTTGGGGAAGGAAATTGCCGTCTTTACCCGGTCTGGTCTATATGTGACGCCAGATCCACAGCAATGTGGTTGACTCTCATGTGACCTTTGCAATAAATGCTGACCTAGCCAGCAGTGCCCACATCCTGCAAGTGAAATAGAAACGTCAGTCCAGGGCTGCTTTCATTTTGCAAGATTATATTACAAACTGTAAATTCTGCTTAAAAAGATAACATTATTATCTTTTGATATTTGTTCTTGGAATGTGGGTGTTGCTGGCAAGATTAGAATTTAATACCCGTTCCTAATTACCCCTGAAAGGTTGGTGGTGAGCTACTTGTTTCAATTGTTGCCAACTGTGTGCTCTTGGTACAATCATTTTGCAATTTGGGAGGGAGCCTTCGCTGATCATGAAGAAATAGTGATAAAGGTCTGAGATGGAATGCGTAAAAACATAAAGGCCCAAATGCTGAGCAATCACACTATTTTCTAATGCAGCACATAGTTGTGCATTGATACAGTGCAACTGACATTTATGCAAAAGTGATGACATTACCCATATTTAAACTGATTTATTCTGGACGCAAGTGATTCAATAATTCAGAGTGAAATAAATAAAAATGACATGCATAACGATAGTAAAATATTCCAGTAGAACACAGAAGAAATTTAAGCATGTCCACTGTTGTTTCATGATAAATTTAACAAACTTACTGAAATTTTTGAGGGTATGTGGAGTGGGTACATGGTAATATCTGCAGCAGCATAAATATAGAGGAGTCTCTTACAGGTATATGAAATACTGAAAGGATTGAAATGTGTACGAAGTGATAGCTTATTTCAGTTTGACAGATTTGGGAGTGTCGTATAAGGATAAATAAACGTGGAGCTGGAAAAACACAGCAGGTTAGACAGCATCCAAGGAGCAGGAAAGTCAACGTTTCAGGCTGAAACCCTTCGAAGGGCTGGGGATGGGGAGGGAAGCACAGAAGTAAATAGAAGAAGGGGGGTGGGGCTGGGGGAAGGGTAGGTGGGATGGTGATAGGTAGATGCAGATAGGAGGTTATTGTGATTCGTCAGTGGGAAGGGTGGAGCGGATGGGTGAGTAGGAAGATGGACAGGTCAGGTTAGGCCACTGGTCTGCAAGCTCCCAAGGCGAAATATCAGGTCTTGTTCCTCCAGTTTACTATTGGCATCATTCTGATAGCGGAGGAGGGAAAAATGGACATGTCGTCAGTGGAGTGGGAGGGGCAATTAAAATGGATGGCAACCAGAAGGTTGGGTTCGTTCATGTGGCAGAGCGCAGATGCTCTGTGAGCCGGTCCCCGAGTCTGCATTTAGTCTCCCCAATATAGAAGAGACCACATCGGGAGCAACGGATACAATAGATCAGGTTGGATGAAGTGCAGGTGAATCTCTGCCAGATCTGGGAGGATTGTTTGGGGCCTTGGATGGAGGTGAGAGGGGAGGGGGGCGGGGCACAGATATAGCACCTCCTGTGGTTGCAGTGAAAGTTACCGCATGTGGTGGACGGGTTGTTTCGGAGCGTAGAGCTGATGACGGAATCACAGAATGAACGGTCCCTGCAAAAAGCAGACCGGGTTGAGGAGGGAAATATCTTTTTGGTGGTGGGGTCAGATTGTAGGTGCAGAGTTGTTGGAGGATGATGCATTAGATTTGGAGATTGGTGGGGTGGTACATACGGATTAATGGACTCTATCCTTATTGCTTTTGGGGGGAGGGGGGTTGGGGGAAGATGTGTGGGAAATGGAGGAGATTCGATTGAGGGCATCCTTAATTACAGAGGACAGAAACTATAGTCTCTAAAGTAGGAGGATATCTGAAATGTCCTGGTGTAGAACACCTCATCCTGGGATCAGATGCGGCAGAGGTGGAGGAATTGTGAGTATGGGATAGTGTTTTTGCAAGAGGTGTGTGAGAGGAGGTGTAGTCGAGGTTGTTGTGGGAGTCAATAGGTTTGAAATGGATTTCAGTAATGAGACAGTTTCTGGAGGTGGAGATGGAGAGGTCCAGGAAGGGAAGGGAGGTGTCAGAAATGGTCTGGGTGAATTTGGGGGCATGGTGGAAGGTGTTGGTGAAGTTGATGAACTGTTCGAGCACTTTGTGGGAGCATGAGGCGGCGCCGATGCAGTCACCAAGATAGCAGAGAAAGAGGTGAGGGATGGTGTCGTGTAGTTGTGGAAGAGGTTCTGTTCTATGAATCCTACGAAGAGGCAGGAATAGCTCGGGCCCATACGGGTGCCCATAGTCAACCCTTTGGTTTGTAGGAAGTGGGAGGAATCAAAGGAAACATTGTTGAGGGTGAGGACCAGTTCTGCCAAGCCAATAAGAGAGTTAATGGAGGGGGCCTGGTTGGGTATAAGGGTGTATGAATGTGAAAATCTAATACTAAGTTATGCCTCTAATACTATGGGATGACATCATAGAGGATTGGTGGGAAAACAGTTTAGGATCTCAAAGTAATAAGATGTCTCCATTGTTCTTCCTCATAGTCTCTGTAAGAATGTTTATCACATCAGTGTAACTTGAATTGGTTGCTCCCATGCAATGGAATACAAATATTCATAGAATCCCTACTGTGTGGAAACAGGCCCTTCAGCCCAACATGTCCACACTGACCCTCAGAGCATCCCGCCCAGACCTGTCCTCCTATAACCCACCTAATCTACACATCCCTGAACACTACAGGCAATTTAGCATGGCCAATCCACATAGCCTGTACATCTTTAGACTGTGGGAGGAAACCCACGCAGACACGAGGAGAATGTGCAAACTCCACACAGACAGTCACCCAAGGGTGGAATCAAACCCAGGCCCCTGGTGCTGTGAGGCAGCAGTGCTAACCACTGAGCCACTGTGCTGCCCCAACTACCAAACCACTGTGTTTGAGGAAAGACCATCTTCTCCCTAGACTACCACATGGTTTTCTGCCACTTCACTGGATCAAGCAGGCCCTGTAGATCCCAACTTTGATAGGGGATCGTTGTAATAGGATACATAGTTTATGCAACATAATGTCTTTACAACAGGAGAACCAGAGAACATGTATTTAACCAATGCAAAAGTCGGATAAGGTGAGATGTTAGGTAGTCCATTTCCCAGAGATTAATGATCTTCTAGAAGTTTTGATGTGATCTGTGCTGAAGTTTGTTGTGATTACATTATGCACACACCTTTAAGCCATTATTTCTTCAAGATGTTATCAATTAGTATCCACCTCAACAACATTTGATGTATTAGTTCCTTAATTCATTTGGGGGCATTCTGAAAGAGCAGTGATAGAAATAAGTTGAACATTATGTGTAAATACAGCAAATGCCATCTTTCCTGGAGAGTATAGCAATCTTTTGCAAATGACAAACATAGTACATGATGCAGGCACAGTGTTCTCTTTAACTCTAGAATGTATTTATTTTTCTTCACTACCACAAATAAGATTTACAGTCAGAAGGTGTAAGTATTGTGAGAATAGTCAAATTTATGAAGACCAGGCATGTAAATAGAGGAACTTATTGTAGTTTTATCTTCAGATAATGAATCCACATTATTGTTTCACTGATCCTTGTGTGTAATTGGGTGCATTTACATCTAAAAGGAGAGCTTAACGATTGTTCACAGTACTTAGAAATGAGACCTGGACCATTTCTTGGCTGGGGCACAAATCACACATATATAGACCCATAAAAACATCTTTTTAATCTTCTAAAATCTGTTTGGCAGTCTCTGGCTTACTGGCCTATGAAAAGCTAAAAATCTTTTCAAGCTTTAGACTTGCTTCACCCAAAATGAGTGGAATTTACTTAGCATCTATGTGCTGGAACTTCCGGTCCTCGTATTTCCCATCGCATTGGGTTCTCAGCCTCATTTCTCCATTTGGGATGACTAGTTGTCTATCATATAACCCTAATCTTACCTTCAATAGCTTCATATTTGGGTTAACATTTGCAGTTGTAAATGTCGATTCTATAGGATCCCCATCATTGCAGACTTCAGTTTGGAAATTGAAGATTGCACTTCTCAATTGAAGATTGGCAGTTCTCCTACCTCAGGAACCCTCCTGGACTCTCTACTTAAATTGTTGAATTCAGCGGGCTCCAATAAAATTAAGCAAATAACTCCTCAAGAAAAGTTAGACTATTAAACACATAGTCTAACTCCTGAGTAACTGTTCAATGACACCATAGTAACCTCATGTCATCCCCCCCAAGAATATCTTCTTCCAGACCATTTATACTCCCAGGGCCTGACCTGGCACCTCCAGCATCTGACACCCTGTCCCACTCTGGAGCACTCCCTCCCATCATGTGCTCTCGACCTCTGACCCCTGGGACCTGACTCCCCTTCACCCATTCTAGACCTGCTCCCCACCCTCAGCTGCTCAGCATCTGGAAAAGCCTCTTTTCCCAGCTCCAGACCTAAACTCCCTTCACCTTTTTCTCCAGGAACAACCCCTATTCACTTTCTCTGGACCCGAAACCCTTCACTCCTTGGGAACCGACCCCTTTTGACCCCACTCTGCACTCACCTCCCCTTCCACTGAGCCCTTTCCCTGCCCCAGATCTGCCTTTGCCTAGGATCTGAGCCACCTATGCAACCGCTGGATCTGACACCAACCCAAAATCCACATTTCCCCACCCCCAATTGGATCTGATTTTCCTCATCACCCCCACCTCCAGCCAAATTCCCCAAAGCAATGAATCACTTCACCCACCCCTTTGCCATCTTGCACCTGAGTAACGTTCCCATGTGGAACCATACCCCACTTGGAATTCTATCCCTTACCCAGCTGGATGTTTGGAGGAATCCAATTATACTTTGTGTACTAGTTGTTTGTGGTAGTTACGTGACTTCTACCCCTGCTTTAAGTGCCTATGGGTGCTGCCTATGGTAGTCATTAAATACATCACTCAAAATTACTTAGGTACAATTAACCTTACCTTCTAAAATCCTTTTGATTGTCAGAGGTGGGGTGTGGTCTGGGAAAGAAAAAGCATTATTTTCCATTTATTGACAGTCGGCTTTCCCAGATGATTCCTTTTTTTTGTCTTTTCCAGGGGATTTCATTCCTATGGGGCACTTGAAATGGCACAAGAACCATCAGAAATACTGAGCAGCTTGATGTGGCAGCTTACCTTTTCCTGCCTGTCATATTTCTACTTTCATAAGATCAGAACAGGTGAATAAACTTCAGCCTGAATTTCGGATTGAATTTATTAATGTCTCTCTCATTAGCCTAGGGGCTGATAGTGAGACTTCCTGGGACAAAATGGCATTTAAAAATTGAATAATGAGCTGGTTAAACCTGAGGGTTTTCCAACCATCAAGATGCCTCCCTCAGAGATTTAGACCTGCTGCAGGTCTATACTGTCAAGACCTGCAGTGGGGTATGAACTGGCAACTTTCAGATGATGAGATGGCATCTTCTGGCACATGGAAATTCAAACTGGCAGCCCTGGTATCAAATCAGTGCTATACGTTGTTTCTCTTCATGCTCCGCATGATGATGTGGATATTAAATGCCTGTGCACCAAAGTATTTGGGAAGATGGCATTCCCCTGTATGTCCAGCGGGAGTATTTCTGTGTGCCATGAGCATCATCATAGGGCAGCATGGTGATTCAGTGATTAGCAGTGCTGCCTCACAGTGCCAGAGACTCAGGTTCAATTCCAGCCTCACGTGACTGTTCGGAGTTTGCACATGCTCCCTGTGCCTTCAGGTGTTTCCTTTGGTTTCCTCCCACAGTCCAAAGGTGTGCAGGTTAGGTGGATTGGCCATCCTAAATTACCCATAGTATTCAGGGATGCGCAGTATAGGTGTGTTAGCCACTGGGAATGCACATTTTTCAGGTAGGTGTGTGGGTCTGGGTGAGATGCTCTTTGGTGGGTCATTTGGGCCAAACGGCCTGCTTCCACACCGTAGGATTCAATGATTCTATCATGTTCAATGCTTAGAAATGTTTCAAAGGAACAGCTGCTAACAAATTTAATTTTGCCGCATGTATCTCTTTCTTAAGGGATAAGCCATTCAGGACTGAGATGAGGAAGAATTTCTTCACTTAGAGAGTTGTGAACCTATGAAATTCTCTCCCACAGAAAGTTGTTGGGGCCAGTTTGGTAGATACATTCAAGAGAGAGCTGGACATGGCCCTTATGGCTAAAGAGACCAAAGGGTATGGAGAGAAAGTAGGAGGTGTATACTGAAATCGCATGATCAGCTATGATTGTATTGAATAATTTTGCAGGCTCAAAGGACCTATCTTCTATGTTTCTTCTGTTTCATGAGTCACAGTTATCAATGGTTTTTAGAGCTGTGCTGATTGAACATAATCAGCAAGACAATTAAGGAATGAGCACCCAACAGAGTTAACACATACCTCTAATTCTCATCAAGGATTTCTGATACTCACTAGTGTCATCTTTGATTTTTGCTTTCTGAGCAGACATGGCCTAGGAACAGGAATCTTATAAATAATTCCCATGATCTGCCCACCAAACATTCCACGGTCTTCATTCACGTAGAAGTATGAGTGTTTGTAGCCAACATTGCCTTTGCCATTCCATAATTGGGAACCCAAGGAACTGGGTGAACAAGTGATGATCACAGATCTTTCCCCTTTTAGGTAGTAGCTTAAACCCTCTATTCCAGATAACAACTGAGGGGTGGTCCCCGTAGTGATTTTTATGTCTGAGATATTTCAGTATTGACAACAAAGTCATTCTTCTCCATAATGAGTGCTATTGAAGTTGCTCCTTTTCCTCAGAATGCAGACATAGCTCTTTAAAATACAATGCCTTTTTGAGCTCTTA
Organism: Rhincodon typus; assembly: GCF_021869965.1. Taxonomy (NCBI): domain Eukaryota; kingdom Metazoa; phylum Chordata; class Chondrichthyes; order Orectolobiformes; family Rhincodontidae; genus Rhincodon; species Rhincodon typus. The sequence goes on from NC_063356.1 coordinate 22,621,307, forward strand.
AATTGGGCAATTTGTTGAACTGAATACCCAAAGGTCACTTTTTATTGCACTCCAATGCTTATCCATGTGCACTGAAGAGGACAAGAATTCAAATGAAGCATAGTGAAAAAGTGGATGAAAATTTGAACTAATTTAAAAATGCCCTGCAGCATGGACGGTAATATAATCAGGATTGTATGTGCCAACAATTATCAGTAACCCTGAGTAAGTGGCTGATGACTTTTGACATTTTGTTTTTAAAAAAATATTATGCAGAGGAATGCTACCGTGTACCAACAAGGATCAGCTGCTCGTTCTTTGTAGTTTGTTTGAAGCCATTCTTTTTCTCTATTTTCATGCACTCGTCTGTTCTTATGTCAACTGCAGCAGTTGAGTTTGCGGATGATTCATTTTAAGCACAGAAAATAGGCTCTGATTCATCAGCAGTAGATTGCTTTTCAAGCTATGAGCATTTCTCATGGGCTTTGGTCAAGTGCTATTCTTTATGGAGGCTTTAGGGAGCACATGTGGCTATCTGGATGATCAATAATCTCCTGTCTTTTATCAAACGGGTTACCTGCTTTCTGTCAGAGATAGTAGGAAGTGCCAATGCTGGAGAATCTGAGATAACAAGGTGTAGAGCTGGATGAACACAGCAGGCCAAGCAGCATCAGAGGAGCAGGAAGGCTGACGTTTCGGGTCTAGACCCTTCTTCAGAAATGGGGGAGGGGAAGGGGTTTCTGAAATAAATAGGGAGAGGGGAAAGGTGGATAGAAGATGAATAAAGGAGAAGATAGTTGGAGAGGAGACAGACAGGTCAAAGAGGCGGGGTGGAGCCAGTAAAGGTGAGTGTAGGTGGGGAGGTAGGGAGGGGATAGGTCAATCCAGGGAGGACGGACAGGTCAAGGGAGCAGGATGAGGCTGGTAGGTAGGAGATGGGGTTAGGGCTTGAGGTGGGAGGAGGGGATAGGTGGGAGGATAGGTAGGTAGGCGGGGATAAGCTGGGCTGGTTTTGGGATGCAGTCGGGGGAAGGGAGATTTTGAAGCTTGTGAAGTCCACATTGATACCATTGGGCTGCAGGGTTCCCAAGAGAAATATGAGTTGCTGTTCCTGCAATCTTTGGGTGGCAACGTTGTGGCACTGCAGGAGGCCCAGAATGGACATGTCATCTGAGGAGTGGGAGGGGGAGTTGAAGTGGTCTGCGACTGGGAAGTGCAGTCGTTTGTCGCGAACTGAGCGTAGGTGTTCCACTTTCTGTCCATCACTTCCTCCTGAAGACGTTAATGAAGTTGGGAGTTTGCTTCACAACTGGAATGAATTTGATATCTTTTTTGTGATGTCTCACAGCAAATACACATTTAGAATCTGAATAACCCCTTAGAAATGAATGTAACAATAACACAACAGCTCTGGTAATTTGAGTTATGAAGAAACTTCCTTCTGAGTGACCGGTAACCTTTGCCTGTGAAGTAAGCATCAACTCCAACTCTCACTTTGAGGACAGAGCACAACAGCAATGAAACAATAAAACAGCTAGCATAAAGCTAATTATAAAATGTTTGCTATCGATTTACTTTAACTGAGAAATCATCAAACAAAGCTTGACTAAACTAGCTGTTCACAACCAAAAATAATGCTGCAGAACAAGCAGTTTGAACCTTTATGAAAACTAGTAGATGATGTAGCCATCAGCTCTATTTAACCAATAGATCTCTCCTCAACATAGGATTCTTGAGGGATTCCTGAGGATTCAGATGGCAGACCTATTGCCAATTTGTAACTGAGACAGACCGACCAGGAGAAAACCAGAGAACAGTGGAATTGGCATCAGTTTAAAATTTCAATGCTTTAGCTCTATCCACTGACATGTAATATGAGTTCCACATGGCTGAAGGTTGGATGAGAAAAAGATTATGTTTGACTTCAACAGCGTGAAAATATTCACTATTTGTGTTTGTGCATCACAAAGGAATGCTGAGGAATTATAACTCGCTGAAAGTCAGTGCGCAAAGGGCAGGAATAGAACCTGGGGAGGAAAAATGTAAACAACTCAAGCCAGAAATCAGACACCCACCAAATAAAATTTGCAGATTAATGACAGGCATTTCAAATGAAAACATAGAGCCGAACTTTACCAAAAACTGGCTAAGCATCAATTTTGGGGAGTTTAAGGGTGAGTTTCTTTTTGTGAGCTCTAATCTGTTATTTGACGCAACTTACTGCTGCTCACTTGATCATGTATGCACCTCAGCCTTACAGTGTGCCACTGTGTATCACCGGTGGTGAATGTACTTGATACCCTTCAGTGTATGCACCATCGGTGCCATATTTAAAGCCCAGCTCTGCACCAGGTCAAACACTGCCAAGCAGAAATAGCCCAGTGGAAGGAAAATGAGAAAAGGAAGAGTCTGAGAGCACATGGCTGACACAGGTGGCACTTCATTGAAAATAGAAACTCACAATCATAATAGTTACTGAGAGTAAGAGGCTCTAGCTGGAGCTCCTCTACTCCTACTGTTCTTTTACTTTTCCTTTTTCTTCTCTTCTTTTTTTCCCCACTTCAGGACTAGGGGAATGGAGGAGCTGATGAACCATGGAAGCGAATCCTGGAGCAGCAGCCGGAGAGGGGGAAGCAGTCCCAGAGCAGGGGCAGAGAGGGGGAAGCAGTCCCGGAGCAGGGGCAGAGAGGGGGAAGCAGTCCCGGAGCAGGGGCAGAGAGGGGGAAGCAGTCCCGGAGCAGGGGCAGAGAGGGGGAAGCAGTCCCAGAGCAGGGGCAGAGAGGGGGAAGCAGT
>NC_063356.1:22624478-22636833 GCF_021869965.1 Rhincodon typus
GAGGGGGAAGCAGTCCCGGAGCAGGGGCAGAGAGGGGGAAACAGTCCCGGAGCAGGGGCAGAGAGGGGGAAGCAGTTCCTGGAGCAGGGGCAGAGAGGGGGAAGCAGTTCCTGGAGCAGGGGCCGGAGAGGGGCAAGCAGTCCCAGAGCAGGGGCCGGAGAGGGGATTGGGGTTTGGGGGGGGTTGGGGAAGCAGTCCCGGAGCAGGGACCGGAGAGGGGATTGGGGGTGGGGGTGGGGGTGGTTGGGGGAAGCAGTCCTGGAAATTACCTTGGAGCAGCTGAGAGCCAGTATGCAGCAGACTGGAGGCTTGGAGCCGAGCGGGAATGGTTGTCGGACTGGGTTCTGGCGTAGGCGATCAGATCTTATGCAGAAGCCCCTGCGCTGAGCTACTGCAATGTAATGTTTATTTGGATTTCTTTTTATCTGACTGTCACATCAATCATTTGACTATGTCTTATTTCTAACTTATTCTTTAAACACTGCAACTACTTTTCTTTTATTCCTCTTTTGTATCTAAGATTTGTACCTATGTACTTGTACCTAAATGGTGCCATAAGAGACAACATTGTAAAACTTTTCAATGTTCTCCTGTACTTCTGTACTTGAGTATACGTGACAATAAAAGATATTTTTTACTCTATAAAGCTACACAGGCCACCTGTCCTCATATCATACCATGTTAGAGCTTCATTTGAGGGAGTCCTACTGTTTCTCTAACGCTTTCCCAGCACAGCATAACATCTTGTTAATGTGGAAGCATCATAGTTGGAAAATCTTCAAACTGTTGAAAATGTTAACTTTTAATGAATAACAGGAAAAGAAAGAAAAATAAACAAACAAAAAAACTGCATTTGTTTCTGGAAACTGTTTTTTAAAATTCTCCCATAGGAGGTCAGTGTCACTAGCTGGGTCAGCATTTATTACACATTTCTAGCTGCCCTTGAGAAAGTGCTGGTGAGCTGCTTCCTTGAACTGTTGCAGCCCATGTGCTGTAGGTAGACTCAGAATGATGTAATGGAGGGAATTCCAAGAGTTTGACCCAGCAACAGTGAAGGGATGATGATACATTTCCAAGTCATGATAGTGAGTGGCTTAGAGGGGCACTTGAAGGTGTTGGTGTTCCCATGTACCTGCTGCCTTTGTCCTTTTAGATGGAAGTTGTTGTGAGGTTGGAAGGTGCTGTGTAAGAATCCTTGGCAAATTTCTGCCGTGCACCTTGTAGATAGTACACACTGCTGTTATTGGGCGTCGGTGGTGGAGGGAGTGAATGCTTATGGATGTGGTGCCAATCAAGCGGGCTGCTTTGTCCTGGATGGTGTCAAGCTTCTTGAGTGTTGTTAGAGATGCACTCATCCAGACAAGTACAGGGTATTCCATCATGCTCCTGACTTGTGCGTTGTAGATGGTGAACAGGCTTTGGGGAGTCAGGAAGTGAGTTACGTGCTACAGGATTCTTAGCTTCTGACCTGCTCTTGTAGCCACTGGGTTTATGTGGTGGGTCCAGTTGCGTTTATGGTCATAACCCCCAGGGTGTTGACAGAGGAGTCCTTAGTGATGGTATCATCATTGAATATCAAGGTAAGATTGGTTTAATTGGGGTTGGTCATTGCCGGCATGAATGTCGCTTGCCACTTGTCAGCCCAAGCCTGGATATTGTCTAGGAGTTGTTGTATTTGAACAGGGACTGTTTCAGTATCTGAGGAGTCACAAATGGTGCTGAACATTATGCAATCATCAGTGAATATCCCCACTTATGACCTTATCATAGAGGGAAGGTCTTTGATGTAGCAACTGAAGCAGGCCTAGGACACTACCCTGAGGAACTCCTGCAGACATGTCCTGGAGCTGAGATGTCTGGTCTCTTACAAACACAGCCATCTTCCTATGTACCAGGTTTGACTCCAACCACCGGAGAGTTTGCCCCAGATGCACATTGATTCCAGTTTTGCTCAAGCTCCTTGATGCCACACTCGGTTGAATGCTAAGGCTGTCACTCTCCCCTCACCTCTGGAATTCAGTTCCTTTGTCCATGTTTGAACCAAGGCTGCAAAGAGGTCAGGAGCTGAGTGGCCCTGGCAGAACCCAAACTGGGCGTCACTGAGCAGGTTATTGCTGAGCAGGTGCTGCTTGATAGCACTGTTGGTGACACCTTCCATCACTTTACTGATGATTGAGAGTAGACTCATGGGCAGCAAGTGGCCAGATTAAATTTGTCCTGCTTTTTGTGTACAGGACATACTTGGGTAGATATCAGTGTTGTAACTGTACCGGAACAGCTTAGCTAGGGGAGCAGCAAGTTCTGGAGCACAAGTCTTCAGTACTATTGCAGGAATGTTGTCAGGGCCCGTAGGCTTTGCAGTATCCAGTGTCTCCATGTGGAGTGAATCGAATTGGCTGAAGATTGGTATCTGTAATGCTGGGACCAGTGGAGGAGGCTGAGATGGATCATCCACTCGGCACTTCTGGTTGAAGATTACTGTGAATACTTCAGCCTTATCTTTTGCATTGATGCACTGGGCTTTTCCATCATTGTGGATGGGGATATTGGTGGAGCCTCTTCCTCCAGTGTGTTGTTTAATTGTCCACCACCATTCCTGAGTGGATGTGGCAGGACTGCAGAGCTTAGATCTGGTCCATTGGTTGTGGGATCGCTTAGCTCTGTCTACCACTTGCTGCTTATACTATTTGGTATGCAAGTAGTCCTGTTTGGTAGCTTGACCAAACTGACACCTTATCTTCAGGTATGCCTGGTGCTGCTACTGGCATACCCTATTGCAATCTCCATTGAACCAAGTTGAATCCCCTTGCTTGATGGTAATAGTTGAGTGCAGGACATGCTGGGCCATGAAGTTACAGATTGTGCTGGAGTACACTTCTGCCGCTGCTGATGGCCTACAGCACCTCATGGATGCCCAGTCTTGAGTTGCTAGATCTGTTTGAAGTCAGTCCTGTTTAGCACATTGATAATGCCACACAACAAGATGGAGGTTGGGACTTGGTAAAGGCAGGACTTCATCTCCACAAGTAATGTGTGGTGGTCACTCTTACTGATAGAGTCATGGTCAGATACATCTGCAGCTGGCAGATTGGTAAGGATGAGGTGAAGCACGTTTTTCCCTTGTGTTTGTTCCCTCACCACCTGCTGCAGACACAGTTTACCATCTATGCCCTTTAGGCCCTGACCAGCTTGATCTGTAGTGCTGCTGCGGAATCACTCTTCGTGGTGGACATTGAAATTCCCCACCCAGAGCACATTTTGCCACCCTCAGTGTTTCCTCCAAGTGGTGTTCAGCATGGAAGAGTACTGATTCATTGACTGAAGGAGGGCAGAATATCAGCAGCAGGTTTCCTTACTTTTGTTTAACCATGAGACTTCATGGCATCAGGAGTCAATGTTGAGGACTTTCAGGGCAGCTTCCACCTGACTGTATACCAGTGTGCCACCACTTCTGCTGGTCATACATGGGAATGGTGATAGTGGTGTCTGGGACATTGTCTGTAAGATCTGATTCCGTGGGTATGTCTGAGTTAGGCTGATATGAGTCTGTGAGACAGCTCTCCCAATTTTGACGCAAGCCCACAGATGATAGTAAGGCGGATATTGCATGGTCCACAGGGTGGCTTTTATTGTTGTTGTTTTCAATGCCTAGGTCGATACAAGGTAGTCTGTTTGGCTTTGTTTCCTTGCTGAGACTTTTGTAGCAATTGGAACAACTGAGTGGCTTGCTAGGCCATTTTAGAGAGAAGTTGAGAGTTAAACACGTTGCTGTGGGTCTGGAGTCACATGTAGGCCAGACCAGGTGTGGATGGTCGATTTCCTTCCCTGAAGGATAATAGTGAATGGGATGGGATTTTCCAAAAATCAGCAGTAGTTTCATGGTCATCTTTACATTTTTAATTCCCAGATATTTTATTGAAATCAAATTCCACCATCTGCCATGGTTCCCAGAGCATTAGCTGAGTTTCTGGATGAATAGTCTGGTGATAATACCACTAGGCTACTACTTCCCTGGCAGCAGGGGCTGTTTATCTTTTGAGCAACAATATATTTACAACCAAAGTATAACGACACAACCAAATCACTGCTACCTTCAAATTAGACAGGATCCTGAGAATTATCAAAGATATATACATTGTGGCAGCTTCCGGGGTATGTGACACAGAAGTCTAAGATGTGGTACCAATGATCACAGGTGATTTCTACAGTTACTGAATGGAAGCCTTTTCTGTTCATGAAGTCTGTCATATTATGATATAGTGCTCTCAATGCAACATGTGGAACCTATAGCAGCCTGCTGCTAAGGGAGTCCAGCAATACTGGCAAAGTCTACTGGTTGGGCTGCAGCACTGACCTCATGAATGAGATGCAGTAATGTGATCTGGTGCAAATTGTTTTGGGAGTAGCATAAATTCATTTGTGAGCTGTGGATGCTCCATAGATCTCCTGTAGATCAGTTGGAAGCAGCAATTATATAAAATATTCATGCAGCTTGACAGGATTACCCATTCCTTACCTATTCCTGCTTCAGCAGATGACACAGCTCTGAGAAAGTGTCCTGGCATCTCCTCAGTCTGTGGTGACACAGCACCTTGCTCAATTGGAGCAAATGGTGTTGAGGATAATAGACTCTCAGCCTCTTGTACCTCCTTCTTATCCTGAGGGGAATTTCTGCTGCAACGTCTTCATGTGGAGGCCACCCAACACCTGCTGGAGTTTTTTGCTAGTCCTGGGCTTGTTGATACATCAATTCCTCCTCAAGTTCTCTGCACCTTCATTGCACCATAGCCACAGCAACGAGAACTCCTACTGTGGCTGGATCCATTGGTCAAGTTTTCAATGAACCTGTGTGAGTAATATCAGAAATGGAACAAATCCTTTAGCGATTTGAACAATTATCATTCAGATCACTCACAAATGATGGTTTACCATAGACCTCCAAAGAGTGGGACATGGAACACTCTGACAATGAGGGCCACAGAGTACCCATAGATAGACCTTTGACATAGCGGAACTTATTCTGTTTTTTGCAGGACAGTACAGGTTTGCAATATCTCTAGCTGTTTGCTGATCTTTTAAATCAGGGAATACTGCAACTGACTGCTGTGCAATAGGGGATGTGGTTTGCATTCCCATGACTATCTTGTATGCTTGGCACTTGTAAAGGAGCCCTGATTAGAATCTCCTGTCAGAAATATGGGCCCTTACATTAAAGAAAGGAGCAGATTGACAAATTGGATGTGAATACAGCTTGTGGTAGGTGTTTTTATTCATCTAACTTCTCCTGAGTAACTTAACTGCACTGAAATCCTCCAAATGCTCTGATTTAAATGGATACTGTCAGAGGTTTCTAGGTGTCAGAGAATTGCCCAGTGGAATCTTCAACTCGGAGTCTACTACACTAGAGATTCGCCAGGTCCTGTGGCACAACTTCCACCAATGCTGGAGAAACGACTATCAGGCCATCAGGAATTCTGGTTCAACAGTTTGAGTCTAATGTGACTCATCTTTGTAATTGATGAGAAAAAGTTTTGCAAGAAAAGATGTATTGACGTTGAAACATTAACTCTGTCCCTCTCTCCCCAGGTGCTGTCAGATCTGTTGAGTTTTTTTTCCAGCACTGGGTTAAACCATTCAGCAGAGATGTTAGGAAGCAGTTCTGCACACAAAGGGTGGTAGAGTTTCGCAGCTGTCTTCCACAAACAGCACCTGATGCTAGATCAGTGGTGAATTGTAAATCTGAGATAGGGCTGAATGGCTAATTCCTGTCCCAATATTCCTATCTGTATTATTCAAGCAGATTGATTTTCTATTGGGAAATGACAAATGCTGTTACTTAACGTTTCCAAGTATCCTCAACAGACTGCCAGTGGAACACAACCTTTCAAAAATTAACAAGGAATATACTAGGTCAGTAATACAAGTAGTAGGTAAACTTCCAAAGACCACAGTGGAAGGTAAAATTATCAATTACCGAAAAAAAAATCAAGTGATAAGACAAAATTAATTGAGGACAACATAGAATGTAGAAGTTGCATCTGAAAGATTTATGATTCTTCGAGGAAACAATATAATAATGTTGATCAAAACAAAAACAAAGTTACTGGAAAAGCTCAGCAGGTCTGGCAGCTTCTGTGAAGGAAAAAACGGAGTTAATGTTTCGGGTTTAGTGGGCCTTCCTTCACAGATGCTGCCAGACCTGCTGAGCTTTTCCAGTAACTTTGTTTTCGTTCCTGATTTACAGCATCCGCAATTCTTTTGGTTTATATATAATAATATTGATGTAGGAAATGCCATGGATATTATGAGTCTGAATTTTTCAAAGCTACCTGCCACAGTGGCTTATTGTTAAAATTAAAGTGCAATATTTAAAGATGCCTGTCAACATGGGTAAAAATTAGTTTAGAAAACAGACTGTGATTGTTAAAGGAATATTTTTATGTACTAGGGATGTAGACATTGGTGTCCTCCAGAGGTCAGTGTTGCATCACTGCTATATATGTGTATAACCAGACTCTGCAATTTCTGAAGAAGGGTCTAGGCCCGAAACGTCAGCCTTCCTGCTCCTCTGATGCTGCTTGGCCTGCTGTGTTCATCCAGCTCTACACCTTGTTATCTCTGCAATACCAATATTTGCAGGGTGACCCAAGAATAGGGAATATGGTTACGAAAAGGTAAATGACTGGGCAGAAAAAAATACATTTTATATTTAAAAATGTGAGTGGTTACGTTTGGCAATGATATATACAAGGAATGATAAACTTGTACAGCAGAGGGCAGCAGAGAGATGTCAGCATTCACATATACAAAAATTTGAGAATTAGAAAATTATTAACACAATATACGAAATTTAATATTTGATAAACAGAGTATAAAGGTAAAGAGGTAGCACTCGACCTATGACATAGAACATAGAACATGGAACAAAGAACAGTACAGCACAGGAACAGGCCCTTTGGCCCACTATGTCTGTGCCGACCATAATTCCATTCTAAACTAATCCCCGTCCGGTCCTGTGCACAAAAAGCAAATTGTCCAACCTTTCCTTGTAGCTAATGTACTCCAATTCAAGCAACATCCTGGGAAGTCCTCTTTTGCACCATCTTCAAAACCTCCACATCCTTCCTATAGTGTGATCACCAGAACTACACACAATGCTCCAAATGTGGCCCGACTGAAGTAGGACAAATCTAACCCAGTCAATTACTATCCCATCAGTCTACTCTCTGTCATCAGTAAAATGATTGAAGGGGCTGTCAACAGTGCTATCAAGCAGCTCTTATTCAGAAATCACCTGCTCACTGATGCTCAGTTTGGGTTCCGCCACGGCCACTCACCTTCTGACTTCATTTCAGCCTTGGTTCAAACGTGGAAAACAGAGTTGAATTCCTGAAGTGAGGTGAGACTGATGACTCTTAACGTCAAGACCATGTTTGATCAAGTGTGGTATCAAGCAGCCCTAACAAAACTAGAGTTTGGGGAAATCTCTCCCATGGGTAGAGCACAAAGGAAAATAGTTGTGGTTTTTGGAGATCAATCATCTCAGCTCCAGGACATCTCTGCAGGAGTTCCTCAGGGCTAGTTTCCATGTCTCAACTACCCTGAGCTGTTTCATCAATAACCTTCCCCCCATCATAATGTCAGTAGTGGGAATGTTTGCTGATCATTGAACAATGTTCAGCACTACTTGCAACCCCTTGAGTCCATGTATAAATGCAGTAGGTCATGGATAATATCCAGATTTCGGCTAACAAGTGGAATGAGCATCTCTAACAAATGAGAACCTAAACATCGCTCTTGCCATTCAATGGCATAATCATCACTAAATAAGCCCCCATGAACATCCTGGGACTGCCATTGACTGCAAACTGAACTGGATAAACCATATAAATACTATGGCTACAACTGTAGGTCAGAGGCTAGGAGTCCTGCAGCGCGTTCCACACATTCTGAAACCCCCGAGCCTGTCCAACATCTATAAGGTACAAGTCAGGATTGTGATGGAATACTCCCCACTTGCCTGGATGAGTACAGCTCCAACAACGCTCAAGAAACTTAACATGACCCAGGACAGAACAACCCACTTCATTGGCACTACATCCACAAACAACCTCTCCCTCTACACTGATGCTCAGTTGCAGCAATATGTACCATCTATAAGAAGCTCTGCAGAAATTCACCAAAGTTCATTAGACAGTACCATCCAAACTAGAATTACTGCCACCCAGAAGGAGAAGAGCAGAAGATGCATGGGAATACTGCCATCTGAAAGTCCCCCTCCAAACCACTCACCATTCTGACTTGAAAATATATCGCTGTTCCTTCACTGTCGCTGGCTCAAAATCCTGGAATTCCATCTCTAATGACATTGTGGGCCTTTCTACAGCATATGGACTGTCGTGGTTGAAAGGCAACTCACCATCATCTTCTCAAGGGCAACTAGAGATGACCAATGAATGCTGGCCCAGCCCAATGCTCACATTCTCTCAATGAACAAAAGATACATGTGCACACCTAATTCAGCTCTCTTCAGCATTCCCAATTTCTGATTGTAATATCTGCGACCTTACCTTGAGTTACCTAAGCTCTAAACTTTGGAATTCACTTCCTCTCCTGGCATGTCTACATCTCTTTCCTCCCTTAATATGCTCCTTGAAACCTATCTCATCTAACCTGATGAGTCCTTATGTGACTTTTAGTGTTAGATCTTGCTTGATAAGTCTCCTGTTAAACATCTAGGAGTTTTCAGTGTGTTAGAGGTGCTATATACAAGGCATTGTTGGATGAATGGAAATGTCCTCCAATTAAATGTTACAAAGTCTAAAACCAGTACTTCCAGTCCTCACATCAAATTTCATTCATTTTTTACTGTCCCATTCCTTCTCCCTGTCTGAGATTAATACAAAATAAAAACTGAAAGAACTGTGGATGCTGTAAATCAGAAACAAAATTAGAAATTGCTGGATAGGCTCTGCAGGTCTGGCAGCATCTGTGGAGAGAAATCAGAGTTAACATTTCAGGTCAAGTGACCTTTCCTCAGAAATGGGATAAATGTCTGTTTACAGCCTTAGTGTTACATTTGACTCTGAGATGAAATTCATATTTGTGCCACATCTAAGATTGTCTATTTCGGCAATCATTGCATTGCTTGGTTTCACCTCTATTTCAGCTAGTCTGCTGCAAACCTCGCCTATAATAACTGATAAATTAAAGTTGAATCAATGAATGCAATGTATTTGGATTTTCATAAGGTTCTGGAAGAATAAATAAAATAACCACAGAAGGCTATTGGATGCTGATAACATACTGGCATGTTTCTGGAAAGAAAACAGGCAGTAAAAATAAATGAATTATTCTCGGCTTGGCGGGCATGATGAGTGGGATTCCATCAAGATCAGAAGTTGGGCCTCAGATTTTCACAATTTCTGTCAATGATTTGGATGTGGAGGCCAAGTGTAATAATTCCAAGTGTGCAGATGACATAAATCTAGGTGAGAATATTGTTATAATGTGGAGGTCGTCATCTCCTCTGATAACTAAAACCAAAACACCCAGAGAGGATCAGCTCACCCTATAATCTGTTAAAGGAAGAGTGAAAAGTGGTATAACCTGCCTCTCACTCCCAATCTGTTATAAAGGAGTGGCTAAATGAAATAAACTCCTGACACTCTCTCTATAATCAACAAATAATAATTTATTTATCTAACCGTGAACAAATTAACTGAACTATTAACAAACCAAACAATTCCCTTCTAACTACTAACTACTAAAAATTAGAACTTGATCTTTCAAAGTTACAGGCAGGTTACATCTTCCAGAATGTCCTGTGTCTTCTCTAGTGACCTTCTATCAGGGATATTTTCTCTGTCGAATTCTTTTGTCAGGAATGTTCTCTCTGTGAATTCTTCTGTCTGGAATATTAATTAAGAGTGCCACAGTACCTTTATTAATTAGATGATGCTTTCTCTAAGAGCTGAGAGAGCTGATATATTATCAGGGTTGGTTCTCTCCTGATTTTCCAAATGCCCTCATCTTTTATGCCCTTGATGACATACCAATTTCTTACAATAGGATTGGTCCTATTTTGTCAAAACCATCACATATAAATTTAATTGTTTTCTGGTATCTAAAAGCCTGATTTAAAGTAATTGGTTAATTCAAATTTGTTGTCTTGATAAAAATGCTGCTTTGCCTGCTAACAGTATAGTGTTTTGATACAAATGTTACAATCCAGATGCTCCGTGCAGCTGCAAACCCACAAGCTGCCCACAGATCTTTTTCTCTTCAAGCCTAGAAAGAGCACATCATCTTTTAAAGGGACCACATCCTTCCTTCACCCCCCCTATCATTTGACTAACATCAATATTTTAAAAACACCAAATTCTGACGTCCTGCTTGAGAGGGATTTGGAGACATTGAGTGATTGGGTAAGTACATGACAGATGGAATATAATGTGGATAATTGTGAAGTCATCCACTTTGGTCAGAGGAACAAAGATACAGAGCGAAAGATTGGGAAGTGTTAATTTCCAAAAAGTGTCTGTCACAAAGGAAGTTAAAACAAAGCTCATATTTATGAATAAATGTATTTAGTAACTGTTTTAACAAAAACGCTAAGCAGCCCAACAAAGATGGCTGCAATAATCATGTGTATGGACTTTGCAATCATCTTTTGGAAACTTCTCTGAAGGCAACGACAGCAACTGTATCAACACTTAAGTATTTCCTGATGGAACTGAAATGGTAAGGACAGTGTAATGCTCTGCTACAGAGATGATTGACTGCCAGAATAAACTCTTACATAGTAGAATTATAATCCATCCTACCCTGAAATGGCCTGTAGAAAATTGTCTATTGGCAATACAAACCTTTTTCTCAAAGGTAACTTCTTCTCCACCCCAGGATGCTTGGACACAAGACTCCAACGTATTGAATCCAAGAATCTTTTTAACTATATATCTTTGAGACAGCAGACAATTAAGAGGTCAGTGTTGCTCCATTCCACATCTATTGACAAAATCAACACCCTGAACTCTAGGCCACAAAGCTCAGAGTTGTCAAAAGCAGCCTCAATATGTGTTTGTGCACTCTGCAAGTAAAAACCTCCTTTTGCTAAAACAGTGACACAGAATGTGCATTTCTGTAAAACTTTCTGAGATTTTTAACGTTTTTTCTAAGGAGATGAAACTGCCACAGTTCCTTCAGTGCTAGCTAGCCAAATAACCCAAACCCACAAAGGAATTCTAGCCCATTAACTCCAACTTTAGACTTGGGGACTCCATTTTAAAAGCATGGACATTGATAAACTGTTATACCTTGGTTATTTTCTATTTAAATTATTTCTAATTGAATAACATCATGATCTGTTCTGATTCCTTGTATGTTTCTAAGTGTGCTTGTATTATAAGACTTACCCTGTATCTAAGCAAGTGTAAAATAGACTACTTCTGGTTAAACTTTATAACAGTGTTGTGTGGTCCTTGCAAAACCAGACACCATGAACATAGCAAGTGGGGGAAATATGCCCACATTATGCTTTTATTAAAAGAGGAAAAATTAAACAGCAAACTATTTACAGACAGATGGTGAGAAGAGGAAGGGGGTTTCTTTTTTAAAAATTTACAACCTGTCCACAACAGAAATTGGGGTTTCATATCCAAGATTGGATCAAACTAAACAAACCAAGTATTTGACATGAGAAGACCTAAACTGATGGAAGCTGATGGAGATAACTTCTCTGCCTCCAGTAACAGTCTAAATCTCCCTGACTTATTTATTGTCATGTGTATTTTATTACAAAATACAGAGAAAAGTGTTAAATAGTGTTACCGCTGTCCAACGCCATCTTAAAATAAGCCAAAACAAAGAATGTAAAGGCAGGAAAATTAAGAAAAAAACAAAAGTGATAAACTTTACACTTTTTGTTCAGTGTTCCGCCATTGGCCATGGGCCTGCTTGCCATGCATAAGTCCCCTTTGCTGCTTGGCCACTGCTGGAATGAAAGTCGATGCTATTCAGCACCATCTTGCCTCCACTGATGCCCTTGCCACTATGAGTCGTTGCTGGACCTTGCCAATGTAGACACCACTGATGCTGACAGATACCACACTGGCCCAAACTCAACTCCACCACCGCCATGAGTCTGCTTCAGGCCCACCTCGCCAATGCATCCACTGCTGATGTCACATCTTGTACTGGTCTTGTACTGGGTCTTGTAATGGGTCCAAACTCACACCCTCCGCCACCTCTATAAATCTGCTCTGGACACAAATACCTACTAGAACCCAAACTCACCTCAGCTGCCACCATGAGTCTGCACTGGGGCCCATTCGAGTCTGCACTAGGGCTCACTTGA
>NC_063356.1:22636843-22658261 GCF_021869965.1 Rhincodon typus
CTCGAGTCTGCATTGGGGCCCACTCGAGTCTGCACTGGGGTCCACTCTAGTCTTCACTGGGGCCCACTCGAGTCTGCACTGGGGTCCACTCACCACATTGCCATGACCAAGCTCTTCAACAAGAAGTAAGTAAAACAGAAAGAAAAGGAAGAAAAAAGAGAAAAAAGGCAAAAAAAAAGTGAGGAAATGGAAAGAAAAACAGAGGAAGCAGACCAGCCCTGGTCTCAGAAGCTCTACTCCGTCTTAACAGCAATTTGAAATCTCCCTGCCTCAAAACCAAATTTCAAAACTCTTAAATACACTAGGTTCATTCTTAAATTTGGAAAGGTCAATATGCAGTCCTTTCTCACTATTTTCAAAAGGCATCAGGCCAGTTAAAATAGCTACAAAGAATGCAGACCCTTACCTTTCAGGATCAATAACAGGGAGGATCCAAGGAAGGTCTAATCCATGCCAACACCTATTAATTGCGTGTCAATTGATTGGGAGCACGCTGAAGCTGTCATCCTTAGCGCAACAGAATTGGTCCCAGTGACTTATCACCAGCAGTTCAAGAGTGCTCGAAAGAAACCCATTCTGAGCAATTGGAGTTTGAAATGTGAAAGCAGATCGCTTTTGAATGGTGGGTCTGTTATATATCATATGGTGCAGCTATGATGAATTGAGCTTATTTTGCCGGATGAACTAAAAGCGTTGCCAACCTCCAACCTGAGAATGAACTCGGATGGTGGTGGCTAGCACGAGGGGACAGAGCTTTAAATTGAGGGGTGATAGATATAGGACAGATGTCAGAGGTAGGTTCTTTACTTAGAGAGTAGTAATGGCGTGGAATGCCCTGCCTGCAAAAGTAGTAGACTCGCCAACTTTAAGGGCATTTAAATGGTCATTGGATAAACCTATGGATGATAATGGAATAGTTTAGGTTAGATGGGCTTCAGATTGGTTTCACAGGTCGGCACAACATCGAGGGCCAAAGGGCCTGTACTGCGCTGTAATGTTCTATGTTCTGTGTTCTATGTTCTATGAACTTTGAGGAGCACAGAGTCCTCCTAGCAAGAGGAGCCACAGTCACTGCTGGTATCTGGGATTTCACCCATAATTCGAACCAGCTAGCCCTTTCAGAGCCACCCCAACATCAATAAGATGGGGAGCACAAATGAGAGTATCTAAAGTCCATGCTAAGCTCATAAGGTGAAATCCTGGAGACTTGTGTATTCCTACTGGGCAGCATGGTAGCACAGTGGTTAGCCCTCCCGCCTCACAGCACCAGTGACCTGGGTTTGATTCCAGCCTTGGGTGATTCTCTGTGTAGAGTTTCTCCAAGTCTGCATGAGTTTCTGATAGGTGCTCCGGTTTCCTCCCACAGAGAAAGGATGGGGTATAGGTCTGGTAGAATGCTCTTTGAAGGATCAATGCAAATTCAGAGGGCTGAATGGCCTCTTCGTGCACTTTAGGGATTCTATGATTCTAGACCAAAGCAGGCCTGAATGCTGGAGATTAAATGGAAAACCGATAAGAATGGTCCTAGGCAAGATATATCTCACTAGGAAGCACAGAAAATCCTGCAGGAACCATTGCTGACAACCCCATCACTTAGGTGAGCATGTCCTATTTGTGGCCCACCAAAGCAAGATTGCTGAAAGCTGCAGGAGTATTATCATCCCATGAACACTGTCCCCATATCTCTACCAAAGATGGGCAAGTATACTACTTTCAGAGACAACAGTCTACCAAACTGCTAATGTCAGGGAGGGTTCTAAACTTTTCCTCCCAAGGCAGCTTTGAAAACCAAGGCCCTGATCACAGGAATGGGTGGAGGGTACATTTTTGTACCTTCTACCAAGATCACTGCTGTGTGGTTTATTCTCTGGCCCAGCGGTCAATTGTCCCTGAGCTATCATTAGAACATAGAGTAGTACAGCACAGTACAGACCCTTCAGACCACGATGTTGTGCCGACCTATTATCCTACTCTAAGATCAAACTACCCTGCATACCCTACATTTTATTATCATCCATGTGCCTATCCAAGAGTTGCTTAAATGTCCCTAAAGTATCTGACTCCACTACCACCGCCGGCAGCGCATTCCACACACTCACCACTCTCTGTGTAAAGAGCCTACCTCTGACATCTCCCCTATACCTTCCTCCAATCACCTTAAAATTTTGCCCTCTCGTAATAGTCTTTTCCGCCCTGGGAAAATAGCAGAGATTGACTTCCTATTCAGAAATGACTTGGCCAGCAATGAGATTTTAGTAAGCCCAAAAGATCTGGGCTTAATAGGCAAATCAAGGGAGAATGAGCAGCCTCAGATTATAGGGAGGCCATCCTAGAGCCTACTAATGCAAATAGAATCAAGAGAGGACCTGGAGGAAATAAATGATGCAAAATGGGACACATTGAACAAAAGGGATTCAGTTTGGCTCTCAGAAAAATAGAGGGCTACTTCAGGATGAACCACTTTAAGCAAGGTTTTGTGAAGGTGCAGGAAAACTGGGCAAGTATAAGTAGCCCTACAGAGGAGCAGCAGAATCAAAAAGAGTTTTGACAATCCAAGTAAAACTGTCAGAATTGGAAAGGGTTTGGCTCAGACCTAACAGAGTCAAAGGGTCAAAATAATGCCAGGATTCTAAAGCAAATGTAACAGAGTTTGAGGCAGATGTGGCTAAAATGGAGTCCTTCTCTCCAGAATTATCTAAGGACTCGGAAAGTTCCCAAACCAGGTTGATAAATGTGGACAAGAAGAAATGTATACCCTCACTGGCTAAGCAAGAAATCAGGCCAACTGTAACCTCTTCTCATACAGACAAGAAAAGTGTGAAAGAGACACCACACCTAGTTGAAAAGCTACAGTGTGGTACAGCAGGTAGAAAGTCACCTGAGTTTAGTCGTTTTTCAGCCAAAGTGGGGACAGGTTGTGATAGACCACTGTTTCTGAATTAACCACAGACTCTCCAAGGCTCTATGCCACAGTTTACATCAGCCTGACTTCCCTGCAGGTCTCTCTCTCTACCTTACTTTCCTTCTTTAAGCTTTCCTCTTTGATCAACCTCTGCTTGCACTTTTCATGGCTGAGCATCATTTATTGTTTTACATATCTTCTACAAAGTAAGCACAAATTGTTGTGATAACTCAATAACTCAAAAACATACAGCAACAGAACACAGGAAGAAGTTGAAGTTGTTTCTTAATAAAGAGCTGTTAGGACATTTGATACCCTACCAGAAGCAAAACGTGAATGCATTTAGCATTAAGGGAGGAAAATACATGAAAGAGGAATGGATGACCAGCATAGATATAAAGGGCTGAATGTTCTGGTAGGGATTTTAAATTACCATTTACTTTTTCATATGTGGATTATATTTGTGTTAAAATTATGTAAAAATATTATTCTTATTTTCATAAACTGCTCACTTTTAAATTATTTAAGTATATTAGTGATGTAAGAATGATGTACTGATATACTAACGTGTGAACAGGATATTGTTTTTCACTTCCATAGTGCAGGAATGAAATTTGTTCCTTTTTAAATTCTTCAACAAAGTAGGACAATACTCTTCAGGGCTGCTGTTGGCCCAAGTGTAAATGATAAATTGATTTTGTTGTGATTAATAGTACTTGTAGAAAAATAGAAACAACTTTTTACTTGACCTTTTTTGGAATTGATTTCTCAGGTTAATTTAGATGAATGAGAAACTGCTCACCTTGTCAGTGCTGATCAGTGTTTTGGATCAATAATTCTAAGTTTTTTGATGTTCATTCCGTTGAAGGCTGTGGCCTATAATTGTTGCCATCTGGTGGTGGATTGGTAACACCGGTCCTATTTAATGTTTACTTTAAAAATAATGTTCTATCTACAAATGTGCAAATTCCATTAAATAAGTCAAAAATTTAGTAAGGAAGGCAAGGCAGTCCATATTTAGTGCAATATATTGAATCCCTGGTGAAAGAATTTCATGATCAGGATCAGGACCAGGATTAGGCTGGGAAATTGGGTGATATTGTCTTTAGAGACTTCTATTTCACCTTTAGGTGAGCTTATTGTTATGAAGTAAATCATTGTCATCTCAGCTTTGGCTGTTGGTTCAATTCTGGTTCAAATTGGAAGGTGTGAAAGTCTCTTATCTGTCACCTTTAATTTTCTCATGAGCAATGAGTTCCGATAGTTTGTTATCAGTGAACCTGGAGACCCCGGTTCAAGTCCCAACTTTTATAGAGGTGTGTAATAATATCTCCAATCTGATTGATGACTAAGTATATTATCAGTGAGCCTGCAGCTAATTTGACACCATATCCCCAATATAATCCAAAGGTGGGTTCTGGGTGGATGGATGGTGTGATAACCAGCATGAAGCTCAGGAGAGAGTTCGATATGTCAAAATTCCTGATTTCAATATGGTAAAATAAATATAATTGTGACTCTATGTTTTGTATCACTAGTGAGGCACACCAGTAATGCTAACTGTTTAAAGGACCAATTCAAAGGTGAAATCTGATGTGGTTGCAAAATTTTCGAAAGAGATGCCAAGCATAAAGGATTGACCCAGGATTTTCAAAGACATTTTTCTATTCATTTAATGGTACTGTGGCTTGTTACCTTGGCTACCACTTGTTCCCCATTCTTAATTGTGAATGGTGGGCTATCTTCTTGAACTAGCATTGTCCATGTGGATCATATCATGCCACAGTTTAATGATAGTACTGGAAATGGTAGTACTCATGATAGCACTTAATTTGAAACACTGTTGGGTACAGTGTGAATAAAAGATGATATAATCTTCCCCAGAAATGTGAGAAAGAAATCTGATGATGGGATCAAAAAGTGTACTGTTAGAAATGACTGAGGAGGTCAGCAGCAGGAATAGTGTGCTCCATATTGGGATCGCGTGCAGGAAAGTCCTTAAGGACTTCACCGAATCAGGAAAGATAAGTACATTTACAGAGCACATACTTCCTGTAATGCAAGTGTCCTTCTCAGTCTGCCCTGTCAAGCATACTCCGTCTCACCACTCTTTATGCCCACTAAGTTTGTCATTTCCTTTTCGTGCGCTTCCTCACTCTAATACAAGTGGAGTCTGATGCCTGTGTTTGGTGGCCACCCTGATGGGATGCTCTATGTTTATCAGGCAAAGACGTGCTTTCCAAACATTCATGGTCTGTTCTCTTAGGAAGGTGGCTAGAGTGCAAGAAACAAGGAGAGGACCACAGGATGCCAGCAGCAGATTGTGTAACTGGAGGAAGCTGTGCAAATCAGTGGTATAACTGCAACATAGATAACTGGAAGTGGAGAGACTGGGGCTTTGCAGCTCCCTCATGACAGTATTAATTTTCTGTTCTCAGATTTGATCCAAGACTTAATGACATGGATGCAATTTCAGCGCAAAATGCAACGGGATAATTTTAGTTATGCTCAGTAGCAATGTTTATACTATTCTGAATTCCTTAGCACCCCTTCTCTGTTCCAGGGCTTTCATGCAAGAGTTTGCAATCTGTGGACCTCATGGACAACAACTACCCAGAGAAGCTAATTTATTCTGAGGGACCTGCATCATAATATCCAAGGCCCAATGCAGACACTTATGCTTCTGTGCCTACAGTTAGACTGATACTTGGATTAATGCCTTGTGATGCTCAGTTCATAAGTGAACACAAGAAAAAGGTTATGGCAAGTAGAGTTCCCAATTAAAGACAGCCATTTTCAAAGTGCTGGACTTGTGGTGTTAATGATAAAATGGACAATGTTATGATGGTGATAAGATATGGATTATTGATTTTTGGGTTCCACCATCTGATTCAAATACCAGCGATTCTCATGGGCTGAAACTTTTTTTTAAAAGCACAAAGCACTTAAGATGGCCAGAGCAATCAGCTGACCTCACAGGTTAGTCAAGCTTTATGATACCAAGGTGGTGCACTGAAACCATCTAAATTGAAATTAATTTAGCATTTTAACAAAAGACATGGAACCTAATCAACCCAGTCCAGCTTGAAAAGGCTTTCATTTGCTATTTTGTTTTGCATCTGTATGAGTAGTTTTACCTTTTGAGATAAAAAAAATCTCTCTCAATAATCTAGCATTGAGACCATGATAAAAACCGAAAGAACTGTGGTTGCTGTAAATCAGGAGCAAAAACAAAGTTACTGGAAAACCTCTGACAGCATCTGTGAAGGAAAAACCAGAGTTAACGTTTCGGGTCCGGTGACCCTTCCTCAGAACCATGATGCCAGATATGGCAATACACAGCCAGATTGTATTTCAAAGAGCTGCTTTTGGCAGAGCGGTGAGTTGAATGTTTGAACCCAGAACTGGAACCAGCTGGACAAACTGCTTTTTCTGTCTTTCAAGAAGGAAGAGTGCTCAGTGACAAAGCTGATGGCAGAAAAACATCTGGACTTCAATATTTTAAATGGATATCTACAATATTCACTACTGTTCAAGTTAACAACTGTGGTCTTAAGTTAACTCTTTATGCCTCATGGATGTTAGACTGTATATCCCTTTCATCTTCCTTTTGTAATGGGCACAGTCCATTTTAGCTTTGTAGCTGTTTGTGCATGTGTGCATCTGTGCGCTTGACATTACGTCTTTATTATTTTCTTTGGATTAACAAATAATAGAAATGCTGTTTCTTTCACTCAAGGAAATCTTGTAATCCTTAATGCTATTGTAGAAATCCATGAATTGTATTTTAATTGAAGAGAAATATAGCCTCATGCTAAAATGAACAAATTTTAGTTGCGGCAAACTAGGGGAGTCGAGCTGATTCACTCCTCCTCACCCCATCATAACAATAATGGTAAGGCAACAAATCTGAGAGTTCCTGGCTCAACTTGATGCACATTGTCATCAGTGATATAGGGGATAGTGCAGTTTAACTTAAGCATTTGTGGTATTCAGTCTTGAGGAAGTATTCATCCTTGACCTCCACTGTGGATCTTTAACCATGATAATGAAATGGGTCCATGTTGCAGACAGGATCATTGTTTTAAAGAGGACAACAGATATTTTGACCATGAGCTTACAACAAGCTAGTTCCCTGCAGAGTGGTATTATGCTACAGGCCCAGCACAGGCTTAATTGTGTAGTGTGCAAACCTATTGAAACATGTTGTGAATTGTCAAACTTATTGGCTAAGAAGGGCAAGGGAAGGAAAATAGCCAGTTGGCACTATAAAACTTATGCCTTCCTATGTTTTTGAAGTATGTTATGTGCCTTGATGTGTTGTTAGCATTGTAGCATGTTCATTCACAAACCCTATTTCTGCTGATATATTTCATCTATGCAATTATGGAGAGGTGATGGCCTAGTGGTATTATCACTTGACTGTTAACCCAGAGACCCAGATAATGTTTTGGGGATTTGGGTTTGAATCCTGCCACAGCAGATGATGGAATTTGAATTCATTAAATATCTGGAATTAAGAGTCTAATGATGACCATGAATCCATTGTTGATTGTTGGAAAAACCCATCTGGTTCACTAATGTCCTTTAGGGAAGTAAACTGCCATCCTTACCTGGTCTGGCCTACATGTGACTTCAGACCAACAGCAATGTGGCTGACTGTGAACTGTCCTCTGGGCAATTAGGGATGGGCAATAAATGCTGCCTAGCCAGCGGTGCCCTCATCCCATGAATAAATAAAGAAAAATCAAATTGCAAGGGGGATTTTGAGACATATGTCAAGATGCTTCTATACTGCCAATGTGAATCATATGTTCAAATTATCTTTGTGAATAATAAACATGAAAAAAAGAACTTGCATGAGTCATGAGAAAATCACATACATTGGCAGTGCTTCAGTACAGAGCTATGCCTGTTTTTACTGTATGATAATAAATTTCACATGTCTTCTCCAACATTTGGCGAAATTGCCTTTAAATTAAGTAATACATTAAACTTCGTGGTTTCAATCTCAATTGAAGATCTGAGCCAAAATTGCACTTTACAAAGAGCTTGGAGTAATCTATTCAATGAAGGTCAATCAAAGGAATGTTTTATGATTAAAATATGGCCATTGCAGCAAAGTTATAATTATTTACAGACAACAGATGAATTGCTGCAATTTGGGGAATAATACAGTTAATTGCTCACGGCAAATCCTTTTTAAATTAGTGGGGAATTGTTAAAATGAAAACATATTTTTATAAAATTGACAATGTATTGAACTCGTGCACATATTACATTTAAAATGACTGTTAGATGAAAGGATTGAATATATTGTTGCTAAATTTGCTGTTGGCACAACATAGGAAATTAAGTGTGGTGATTGTAACAAGGTCAGCCAGGTAGACCTCATAGAATATGAGTTCTCTGATTGGGGCTGATAATTTAGCCCAATGAGGGAGCCCTGGCTGATAGATATAAACAGGAGTGTTAGAGGCTCTGTTCACTCTGACACCTGGCTCTGAAGAAGCTGGACCAGTGTCAAGTACAATGGAAATATAAATAAAGGGTGACTTGGTGACAGTATACTGGCCTCTGTGGAGGTAGATTGGTGGTAACAAGAGAAACAAATTCGGTCCTAAAAGTATTCGCTTGCAGCAGTCGTCTTTGAGTTGGGGTAAGCATTTTTGGCACCATGCCATTATTTGGGAAGCTTGACCCATTTAATCTTGCCATGGAAGACTGGGCCCAGTATGTGGAAAAAATGCATTTTATTTCCAGGCAAATGACATTGTGGCAGATGAAAAGCAATGAGTAATTTTCTGGACAGCCTGTGGACCTGCAGCTTTTTCAATTATTAGGAGCCTTACTTTTTTCTGAGGCACCAGATACTAAAACTTTTCAAGAGTTGACGGACTTGTTTAAGAAATATTATGACCCACAAGCCTCCTCTAATTCTGAGATGCTTTGTAGTTTGAGAACCAGGGGAATCGTGTCAGGGTTTTTGACAAGGTTAAGGTGACTGGCAGAGGCATGTGATTTTGGTTTAACTCTTAATGAGATGCTAAGAGGGCGTTTGGTAATCACACAAAAGCACCTACTCGCTGAAGCCCAACTGGACTTCAGACAGGCATTATAACTATCTTTGTCATTAGAAAATGTGGCAAGTGGAGCTTATGAGTTTCAGGGTATGCTGATGCAAGTGGATACCCTTGCCAGGCCAAATGAGCTTGGGGGACACCACATGAGTAAAGGCAATTGCATGACTTCACTGAGAACATATCCTGAACAGAGAGATTCTAGCCTATGGCAAAACCCCCAAACAAAGCCAAATGGCTAACATTTTATTCAGGATCTGGGCTGGCAAGGCAATGTAGTTGCCAAAAGTATGTGGACTTGAAACAGCAAAAGAATCCCACTAGGCCTGAACTGAGTAAGAGAACTCATAGGCTGATAGCCAGGAGAGTGCACACCCTGGAAAACCCACCTACATCTGACTTTGAAGAGTTAAATTGCTTAGCGACATCCAAATCAGAACAAATCAAAGTAAACATCTGATTAAATGGTCCCCCAGTTCTAATGAAGGTTGATACCAGCGTGGCTGTATCAGTGATTGCAGAACAAGCCTTTAACAAAATTCACCCTGGACTCATACCTTAAGTTTGTGTAAAGTCTTCGCTAGATTGAAAACCTATACCAGGGAATTTTTGCAAATTAAGGGTACAACTTCACTTCTGGTCTCATTCAAGAAGCAGCTGGTTCAGTTACCGCTGATTGTAGTAAAAGGTGTCAAGGTTGAGATAGCGTTGTGTCTATCTCAGATTCAGATGTTTCTTCGATGTTAGCCAGAGGGGGAGAACCCATGGGTTCTGACAGCCTTTCCAGCTGTTCCAAGGGCCTGGTATGTTTTGCTCCTGCCCAGTCCGCGAGTTTGCAGCATTCATGTGGTCCATGTGCTTGTTCAGGATCACCTCACCTGCCCGAACTTTGTATATCACAGGACCTGACCTCACACCGAACATGCCTCTTAGCTATGCAGGACTATTTCCGTGGTTTCGGCACTAAACTTTGTCTCCTGAAGTAATCTGTCTCCCTCACTTAGAGGAGTCTGAGTCCAGCATTGGTGTTTCTGATGCCATTTCTTTAAGCTGTGAAGAGGACCTAAGAAGTCATAAAGAAATACAAATAGGTTAATTCAGTGGATACAAATTTGGCAGATGGAGTGTAATGTTGGAAAATGCAAACTTGTCTACTTTGGCAGGAAGAATAGAAAAGTGGCGTAGTATTTAAATGGAAAGAGATTCTCTGAGATACCGAGGGATTTGGTATCCAGGTACATGAATGACAAAACACATCATGCAAATTTGGAAGGCAGCTGGAATGCTATTGATTATTGCAAGTGGAATGGAATATAAAAAATTTGCCACAGTTGTACAAGGGTATGGTGAGATTACAACTGGAGTGCTGTATATATTTTTGGACCACTTATTTTAAAAAGGACATAATTGCATTAAATGTAGTTCAGAGAAGTTCACTCAGCTGATTTCAGGGATGAAAGTTTATATTATGAGGAAAGGTTGGACATGTTGGGTCTGTATCCATTGGACTTTACAAGAAAGAGAGGGGAATCTTACGAGATCCTGAGGGATCTTGACAGAGTGTATGCTAAAAAGATGTGTCCCTTTGTGCAAGAGACTAGACCTGAGGGGACTCAATATAAAATTAAGGGGTCAACTGATTTTTTTTTCTCTCAGAGGTTAATAACCTATTTAGAATCCACATCCTAAGAGGATGGTGGAGACTGGGTCGTTGAATATTTTTAAGGCAGATGTAGGTAGAATCTTGGGTTACCAGGTAATCAAAGGGTATTGGAGTAAATAGGACAGTGCTGGGAAAGCCACAGTCAGATCAGAAATAGCGGAACAGGTTTTACGAACTGAACTGCCTACTCCTTTTCCTTTTTTTTCATATTTTCTCACATTATTATTAAATTGCATGGACTTAAGTGTACAGAAAACATTTGTCCCAACAGGTCAATGCCATTTTGCATACTCCATTAAAACCTTTACATATCTCAATTGTCATCTCACCACATCAACTAATATTTCTTATCTGTTCTCCTTCATACATTTATCTAGCTCTCCTTACATATATCAATGTCAATTGTTAGCAATTCCATGTTATAGCAAGTTTCACCTTCTAATCACTTGCTCAAGAAATAAGATTCTCATGGATTTTTTATTGGATTTATTGAAACTCTTTCTTTTATAGCTCTACACTTTGGACTCATTGACAGTAAAGACTTGACTATTTAGTGTCCTTAGAGTACAGAATTTCAGCTTACTACATGTGTGATGAGGAACTGGGAGACAAGCAGAAGGATGACAAGGTGCTAGCTTTCAATATTGTTCCAAATCAAGAGGAAGCATGTTCAATGTTTTTGAATCTGTGGGACGGAATCTTACCATATTTTGACAAAGTATCATTCTTGTCGAGTTTCATAGACAATTTCTCTTTGCAAGGCCTAATGCATTTTCCATTATTGTCCCAGGAACCATTTACCCCATCCCAGTGGCATGCTGTTTGTCTGATACTAGCTCGATTCTACCACTCACTTAGCTAGGAGTATGCACCACTGCTGGGATATTATGACATACACTGGGACCCCTGCTGCCAAGGCCATATTTAAAAGGCTGTGGCACACCTGGACAAGTGCTGGCATTCCAGAACTACCCTGCATGGTTTCTGCCATCCCTGGATGGGCTGCACTCAATCCAAAGGACTGACCTTAACTCACTCCCCTGACTGTAGACATGCAAACCCCCTAAATTGGATTGGCCCAAATGCACACCTGACCATGCCCAAGCCACTAGATTGATATTAGATAATGCCCTTGACTTTCTGTTTTGTGCCTCCCAGGACTTCATTGAGAACTGCTCCTACTAGACTTTGAGACATAATCACTTGCTTGCTACACGTGCATAAGCTGCTGGCACATAGTGCACCCGCGAGAATTACATAGTAATGAGATGTTCAGCAAAACGTCCATCCCTTGACAGGTGATTACTGAAAAGCTTCCTGGCTTTGTATCACCATTAGAAAGCAAGGCAATACTGCCGGACTGTTAGCCTGTACACACTGGCCACTAGACTAATGATTAAGAAGGCAAGTAGGTATGGTAAGGCAGTGATGCTGTGAGGCTAGGTGAAGTGCAAAGTGAATGTACGCTAAGTGAGCAATCCAAGTGGCCCAAGATGCTCCCTGGTCCAATCCATGAGCTGGGTGCCCATCGCTGAATAAAACGTGTCCTTGCTGTAGCATTGCAATGATTGTTGTGGTGCTGTCCAATGCGCAACATGAAACACACCGTATATGGATTACAGATGTGCCATGATAGTGCAGTTAGACTGGCATCTATTGGATGCCAGTGTTTGTGAATCTGGGTCCATGTGGCCATTGCCCTGGAGAGTGCCCTGAGATGTTGATACTGGGTGTCCAAGTTGGCTGCCAGAGGATCAAGCAGGAGTTGTCAGGTATCCGTTTTTAGTTTCATGTTGGGAATTCCCAGCATCTAGATTCCATCTGGTGTGAGGTAGTAGCAACCTGCATACTAATGAACTAAGATTCTGTGCTAATGAGAGTGTTAATGAACGATAGTCCCCATTAGCAGGGCTTTCGTTGTTCGCTTACAAGAATCTTGTCATGATGCCTGGAACTCTGTCAGGAAATGTGATTTGTTGCTCCTGACTTGAGAACTGTGTTGCTGGACTTTTCATATGATTTCTCACCATAGCTCTCTGTTCAGAGCCTAGGAAGATCCTGCCCTGTATTTGAAACTTAAGAGTGGAATCAAAAGTTTCCTTTACAATAAATTGAGTTTTCAATGCTACTGCATTGAAATGTATTTTTTTTTCTTTTTAAATTAAATATGTGGTGCCTCTGGAAGGATTTACAATGCTTCATTGATAGTTCAACTGGCTGCATATCAATTTAATTATTTTTTTAAAAATCTGTGCCATTCTAAATTCCAGCCAGTTTCAGTAGCTCCTCTACAGAGTAAAGATGATTAATATGCCAGTTAGTGGTCCTTTGTCAGGACACCTGCATTCTTATTAACAGTATTTTTCTCCATGTCATTTAGTCAGAAGAGACTTTGATTTATGTCACTTCACTTAGTTACTTTAGAACATTCATGCACTGGGAGCAGGCTATTTATTTCTTGGACTCATTCTTGTGAGAGTGAGCCTCTATGTTGCTAACAAGACCTCAGCTCATATCTTCCTCTACATTGTAAACGTAATGCTGTTGGAATAAGGTGTGGAACTCTCAAACCTTGTGTTGAGATGTTGTATTGATCAACTGTCTGAAACAATTCATTAAAGCTGTTTATTGCAAATATTTAATCTAAAAGCTCTTTTGATTGGTTGGTTACTTTATTTTCTAGTATGTGATATGCACACACCAGTTTCGTCCCTCATTTATGCTCAGTTTGCTGCACTCAACACAGAATTGCAATTAGTGCTCTACAATTTGCCCCAACATACCTGGGCTGGGAAGGGTAAGAGCAAACATAGCCTTAACTGTGACACTTGTCAACTGAACAAACAAAACCCCAGTCGAAGGTTCATTTGGACATTAGATGACATTAGGATGAGTTCAGATATGGACAGTCTGGCAATTGATTAGTTTGCCTGCTCTGCTGACATGGGAATGGTAAAATCCTGAATGAGGTAATTGAGAGAACTTGGTGCATGGCAAATGAAGCCTTACACAAAGTCAATAACTGCAGAGAAAGCAGACTGGAGAGAAAATTAGTCAGGAAAGGAGTAAGTGAACTTCAGAGTAAAGAGTTGTAACAGCAAAATAAAATGAAAAAGCTAGGGAAGTTTGCAAACTAGGAGCTTATTATCTTTTGTGATAGAGTCTCATTGGTAGCTTAGTGATTTCAAATGCTTTGCTTGGTGGTGTTTTGAATCTATGATAGTCACACCAAGTTTGCTGTACTATTGAAGCCCTTTTGCTTTCTTTTCAAACACCAGGCGCAGATCATTGTGAACATTGATTTGTAATAGGGGCTTGTGAAGGGCACTTGTAGTGCAGTGGTAATGTCCCTACCTACTTAGCCAGGAGACCAGGGTTCAAGTCCCATCTGCTGTAGAGCTGTATAGTAACGTCTCTGAATGGGTTGATTCTTCACTGTAGGGATTCAATGACTTCATGACTAGAAAATGCATACAAATGTATGGGGGCTGATCAGATTGCTTAAAAAAAATGTAACAAAGACTCTATCTTTCAACTCCATTTTGATTTAGATCACTCGCGCTCTCCCTATATCTCCCTCACTTTTGGTTAACTGCATTGCCCCAAATTAGATTTGCACATAAATTAATCAATTGGAAAACACAAGTGATTACTGGTGGTGATTAATAGACAAAAAAAAACCATAGGTGATTTTCTGATGGGAAAAAAAGTTAGGTTGTACATAAGAGCACTTCCTTTCTTTAGATATGTGTAGTAGGAGCTCTCGGACTCTTGTGGCACAGTTCTAGTGTATTTATCTCTGAGCCGGGAGCTCCAGGTTTAAGTTCCTCCTCTTCCAGAGGTATCCATCTATCTTGCATCCAGAAAGGAGTCACAGCGCCGTGTCACTATTGGTTTGTTGGGGGATCTGGGACTTAGAATGTATCTATCCATTAGAACTACCAAGGAGAAGTTATTTGAGCGCAGACTGGAGAAACTTTATAACAATATTACAGTTTTGAGGAAGGGTCACTCAACCCGAAATGTTAACTGTGATTTCTCTCCACAATTGCTGCCAGACCTGCTGAGCTTTCCCAGCAATTTTTGGTTGTGTTTCTGATGTACAGCATCCACAGTTTTTTTAGTTTTTACTGAGTTAAACTAGTTTGGAACGAGAACAAAAACATTCAGAGCACATAACCATAAGCTCTCAAAGAAGATAGATGAGCTCTTAAATGATGTAAACAAAAAATTAGAGCCTAGCATGTCTGTGATTACCATGTGTAGTATGAATGCATAATAAATAATGTGAAAATTGTTCTCGTCTTTGGCTTCTCCTCAACCAGACTTGTCATGAATCCAAATTCAAAATGTGGCATAAAATCACATGATGAAAGGCATTAAAAATGGAATGGAATGGGCAAGATACATGTCAAGCACAAGATTATGTCTTTCCATCAAATTCTTGACATGCAGTACAATTGTAGAACAAACTGAATTTCCAGAGCAAAAACAGAAATTACTTGAGAAACTCAGCAGCTATGGCAGCATCTGTGGAGAGGAAGGAGAACTGATAAAGAAATGTTGACTCTGATCTCCAGACATGTTAAGTTTCTCCAGCAATTTCTGCTTTTGTTTCAGAGTTCCATCATCCAGAGTTCTTTTTTTTTAATTTGCAGATCCCACTTTATGTACTAACCCTATTAGTTGACCTAGTTAGAATATAACCTCAAAAAATCAGTAACTGATTTATCTGTACACTTAATTCAGGTGTGAAATTGCTTTGATTCTCCTCTTGCCTTAAAAATATGATCCCTGGTTATGAACTCCCCCACCCTACAGGAAAGATCTTTGCTATTCACCTTAGCTATGCCCTTCATGGTTTTATAAGCATCTAAAAGGAACCCTTCAATCTCCTTCGCTCTGGTGAAAAATATCCCAGCCTATCCAGCCTCTCCTTATAACTCAAAACCCCTAGTCCCTGCAACGTCCTGGTAAATGTTTTATGTACCCGTGTCAATTTAATAAAATCCTTTCCATAGGAGGGTGACCGGACACAGTACACCAAAAGTGGCCCTACCAATGTCCTGTATAACTTCAACATGCCCTCTCAACTCTAAAAGGCAATGGTCTGAGTAAAGAAGGCAAGTGTGCTAAACATCTTCTCAACCTCCCTGTCAACCTGTGACATAAGTTACAAAGAACTATGTACCTGAATCCTACGGTCTCTCTGTTCAAGCACACTGCCCAGGCCCCTACTATTAACTGTTTAAGTCCTGCCCTTGTTTGTTTGACCAAAATGCAATACCTCACATTTATCCAAATTAAACTCTACCTGCCATTCCTCAGCCCAATGGCCCAATTGATCAAGATCACCTAAGTGCATTTACGGAGCACCTTCATGATCACAAAATATTCCTGAGATGCTAAAACAGTCCATAGTCAAATGCAACAAGACCGGGGCAATATCCAGGCTTGGGCTGACAAGTGGCAAGTGACAGTTGTGCTGCAGAAATGCCATGCAATGATTATCTCCAATAAGATACAACCTAGGCAATGCTCCTTGACTAAGTCTCCATCATCAAAATCCTGTGGGGTTTCCATTGACAAGAATCTCAACTGAACTCGCCATATAAATACAGTGACTTCAAAAGCAGGTCAGAGGCTAGGAATCCTGCAGTGAGTAACTCACCTCCTGACTCTCCAAAGCCTGCCTGCCATCTACAAGGCAAAGTCAGGAGTATGGTGGAATACTCCCCACTTGCCTGGATGAGTCCAGCTCTAACAACACTCAAGAAGCTTGACACTATCCAGGACAAAACAGCTATCTTGATTGGCATTACGTCTACAAGCATACACTCCCTCCATCACTGACACTCAGTCACACAAGTGTGTACCATCTACAAGATGCACCGCAGAAATTTGCCAAAGATTCTGAGTCAGCACCTTCCAAACTCATGACCAGTTTCTCTGGAGGGACAAGGTCAGCAGATACATGGGCACCATCTGCAAGTTCCTTTCTAAACCACTTACCATCCTGACTTGGAAATCTATTATCCTTCCGTCACTGTCACTGCGTTAAACCCTGGAATTATTTCCCTAATGGCATTGTACCTACAGTTCAAAAAGGCAGCTCACCACCAGCTTCAATAAATGCTGGCCAGCCATTGACACCCACATTCCACAAGACACTAAAGTAAAATAACCTGCTTAACTCCTAGGCTTATGCCTGAAGAGACTAGCTACTGAATTTGTTTTCCTTTAGTCATTCATGGGAAGAGGCTGTCACTGGTTAGGCAGCATTTATTGTCCAGAGTCAACCACAATGCCATGGGTCTGGAATCAAATGTAGGCCAGACCAAGTAAAGATGCAATTTCCCTCCCTAAAGGACCTTAGTGAAACAGATGAGTTTTTCCTCCAACAATCAATCCATGGTCATCAGTAGACTCACATTATTTATTGAATTCAAATTCCACCATCTGCCATAGTAGGATTCAAACCCAGGTCCTCAGAACGTTATCTGGGTCTCTGGATTAGCAGTCTAGTAATACCGTTAGGCCATTGCCTCCCCCTGGATGGAGCCATATTTCTGAATCTGTCATTACCTTCAGGACTAGTGAAAACCAGGACAGCATTGGAGATACATTTAAAACAATATACCATGCTTGAGAAAAACTTGTGGTTAAGGCTGCAGTCAATCGGTAAAGGATAAAATCTTTATCAGTTCTCACTGCCTTGTAATGCTTAGATGCGACAATACTTACATTCACCAGTTTATGTGCAGTATTCTGTTGTTATCTTGTCATCACATTTGCTATAAAGTGAAATAGGATTAGAAGTTTCCACCAAGTAAGTTCCTTTTAGTTTCCTAATTGTTAATCAATGTTACCACAGGATGGCAGCCAACAGTTGAGATTGAGTAATTCAACAAAACTTTCATTCTTCATGAAAAAATGGATAATCCATTTTCAGTGTGCGATATGCAGTTCTGTTGTACTGAAACTCTAAATGCGCTGCATACTCCAATAATCAGTCTTAAAGATGATATCTAACAGTACCAAGTCATGAAGAACAATCTGCCACACATATGTTCCATGGACAATACTGTAATACCTAGAATGTAGGTGAAAGACTTGCAAGAATCTTAATATAATTGGCCCTGTGGAAAATGAGTCAGTGGAACTAATAGTAGAGGATAAAGAGATGGCAGGGAATTCAAGCAAATATCTTTTGTCTGTCTTCACTAGAAAGGATGAAGTAACATCCCAGAAATAGCTGTAAATCAAGAATTGAAAGGAATGTAGGAACTGATTAAAATTACAATTACCAGAGAGGTAGTACTGAGTAAATTATTGGAACTGTGAGTTGACAAGTCGCCTGGTCCTGGTGGATTTTGTCCTCAGGTCTTGACAGAAGTAGCTAATGGGATAGCTGATATATTGGTCTTAATTTAACAAAGCTCATTAGATTCAGGGAAGTTTCCTTTAAATTGGAAAATAGTTGATGCAAATCTTTTATTCAAAAATGGATGAAGGTGACAAGCAGGAAATCCCAGGGTCAGTTAGCTTAACATCTGTTGTAGGGAAAATGTTAGAAGCAATTATTAAAGACATTATAATGGGGCATTTGTTTAATTTCAAGGTAATCAGTCAGGGCCAACATAGTTTCATCAAAGAGAAATCACGTTTAAAGAAATTTATTGGAGATTTTTGTAAAAGTAATGTGTGCTTTTGGTAAAGGGGAACCAGTAGACGTATTGTACTTTGATTTCAGAAGATATTTGGTTTATTGTGAAAAATAAAAGCTCATGGTATTTGGGATAACATAGATAGGAGATTGGCTGGTTATCAGGAAGCAAAGTATAGGAATAATTGGGTCTTTTTCTGGTTGGAAGGATGTAATGGGTGGTGTGCCGTAGAGATCGGTGCTGGAGCCTCAACTCTTCACACTTTATGTAAATGGTTTGGATGAAGGGACCAAAAGTATGGGAGCTAAATTTGCTGATGGCACAAAGATAGCTCAGAAACTGAGTTGTGAGGAGGATAGAAGGATATCCCTACAAAGGGATAAAGATATGTTAAATGAATGATTTTGATTTTGATTTTATTATTATCATGTGTACCAAGATGCAGTGAAAAGTATCGTTTTGCGTGCTAATCAGACAAATCATACCTGACACAAGTACATCAGGGTAATAGAACAAAATGCAGAATATAGTGTTTCAGCTACAGAGAAGGTTCAGAGAAAGAACAACTCTAATATATGGGAGGTCTGTTCATAAGTCTGGTAACAGTGGGGAAGAAGTTTTAAAATCTGTTGGCACGTGTTTTTAAACTTTTGTATCTTCTGCCCAATGGAAGAGGGTGGAAGAGCATATAATCAGGGTGGAAAGAGTCTTTGATTATGTTTGCTGCTTTCACAAATCGGGGGAAGTGTAGATGGAGTCAATGGAAGGAAGGCTGGTTTTCGTGATGGACTGGGCAGCGTTCACAACTCTGTGTAATTTCCTACAGTCTTGGGCAGAGAAGTATCAAGCTGTGATGCATGCAATTGGATGCTTTCTATGGTACATCTATAAAAATTGGTAACTCATTGTGGACATGCTGAATTTCCTTAGCCATCTAAAGAAGTAGAAGTCTTAGTATGCTTTCTTGACTGTAGCATCAACATGAATGGACCAGGAATAGATCATTGGTGATCTTTACTCCTAGGAACTTGATGTTATAGACCACCTCTCCTTCAGCTCCATTGATACAGACAGGAGCATATCCTCCACTCTGCTTCCTGAAGTCAATGACCAACTCCTTTGTTCTGCTGACATTGAGGGAGAGATTGTTGTTGTTACTCCATGCCACTTAGCTCTCTATCTCCCTCCTGTACTCTGTCTTATCTTTGTCTGAGATTCGATCCACTACACTCGGTCATCAGTAAATTTGTAAATGGAGTGGGCAAAGATCTGCCAAATGGAGTATTATGTGGGAAAGTGTGAAATTGCCTATTTTGACACAAAAAAATAATAAAGAAGGATGTTATCTAAATGGTGAGAGGCTGCAGAGCTCAGGGATGGCAAGAGATCTGGGTGTCCTAGTGCATGAATTGCTAGATGTTAGTATTCATGCACAGATGGTGACAGAGTAGTAGCGCTGCCCCGGGTCTGCTTCCATTGCTTTCCTTGTTTCTCTTTTTTTCCAGGAAAGCTAAAAGAATTTTACGGTTTTTTTGTGAGAGGAATTGATTTTAAGAATGGGAAGGTAATGCTTCAGTTATACAGGGCATGGTAAGACCGAGTTTGGAGTATGATGCACAGTAGTGGTCACAGTACTTACTGGACGATTTATTGAAAGCAGTTCAGAGAAGGTTGACGAGACTAATACTTGGAATGAATGGATCATCCTATCAAGGAAAGGTTAGGTAGGCTAAATCTGTATCCTGTGCAGTTTAGAACAGTCAGAGGTAACTTAATCAAAGCATACGAGATCCTGAGGGGACTTGAGGAAATGTTGAAAGGATTTTTCTTTTTGTGGGAGAATCTAAAACTTGGGGTCATTGAAATAAAAGAAAGAATCACCCATTTCAGACAGAGATGAAGCAAACAAAGGCCTTGAACAGAGATAGTAGGAACTGCAGATGCTGGAGAATCCGAGACAACAAGGTGCAGGGCTGGATGAACACAGCAGGCCAAGCAACATCATAGGAGCAGAAAGGCTGACGTTTCGGGCCGAGACCCTTCATCAGAAAAGGGGGAGGGGAAGGGGGTTCAGAAATAAATAGGGAGAGAGTGGGAGGCGGATAGAAGAGGGATGGAGGAGAGGATAGGTGGAGAGGAAACAAACAGGTCGAAGAGGCGGGGATGGAGCCAGTAAAGGTGAGTGTAGGTAGGGAGTTAGGAAGGGGATAGGTCAGTCCAGGGAGGACGGACAGGTCAAGGGGGCGGGATGAGGTTAGTCGGTAGGAGATGGAGGTGCGGCTTGAGGTGGGAGGAGGGGATAGTTGGGAGGAAGAACAGGTTAGGGAGGCAGGGATGAGCTGGACTGGTTTTGGGATGCGGTAGGGGGAGGGGAGATTTTGAAACTTGTGAAATCCACATTGATACCATTAGGCTGCAGGGTTCCCAAGCGGAATATGAGTTGCTGTTCCTGCAACCTTTGGGTGGCATCGTTGTGGCACTGCAGGAGGCCCAGGATGGACATGTCGTCGGAGGAATGGGAGGGGGAGTTGAAATGGTTCGCGACTGGGAGGTGCAGTTGTTTATTGCGAACCGAGCGTAGGTGTTCTGCAAAGCCGTCCCCAAGCCTCCGCTTCACCTCCTCCTACCGCCCCCTTGATCATGACCCCACCCCTGAGCACCAAACCATCATCTCCCAAACCATCCACAACCTCATCACCTCAGGTGAACTCCCACCCACGGCCTCCAACCTCATCGTTCCCCAACCTTGCACTGCCCGCTTCTATCTCCTTCCCAAAATCCACAAACCTGAATACCCTGGTCGACCCATTGTCTCCGCCTGCTCCTGCCCCACCGAACTGATCTCCAACTATCTAGACTCCATCTTCTCCCCCTTGGTCCAGGAACTCCCTACCTATGTCCGTGACACCACCCACGCCCTCCACCTCCTCCAGAACTTCCAATTCCCCGGTCCCCAACACCTCATCTTTACCATGTACGTCCAGTCCCTCTACACCTACATTCCCCATGCAGATGGCCTTAAGGCCCTCAGCTTCTTCCTGTCCCGCAGGCCCGACCAGTCCCCCTCCACTGACACCCTCATCCGCTTAGCCGAACTCGTCCTCAC
>NC_063356.1:22663261-22679141 GCF_021869965.1 Rhincodon typus
CAAGAAGACTTTCCACATCAAGCAGATGTTCACCTGCACATCTGCCAATGTGGTATACTGCATCCGCTGTACCC
Organism: Rhincodon typus; assembly: GCF_021869965.1. NCBI lineage: Eukaryota > Metazoa > Chordata > Chondrichthyes > Orectolobiformes > Rhincodontidae > Rhincodon > Rhincodon typus. The sequence goes on from NC_063356.1 coordinate 22,663,336, forward strand.
AGTGTGGCTTCCTCTACATCAGGGAAACCAAGCGGAGGCTCGGGGACCGCTTTGCAGAACAACTACGCTCGGTTCGCAACAAACAACTGCACCTCCCAGTCGCGAACCATTTCAACTCCCCCTCCCATTCCTCAGACGACATGTCCATCCTGGGCCTCCTGCAGTGCCACAACGATGCCACCCGAAGGTTGCAGGAACAGCAACTCATATTCCGCTTGGGAACCCTGCAGCCTAATGGTATCAATGTGGATTTCACAAGTTTCAAAATCTCCCCTCCCCCTACCGCATCCCAAAACCAGTCCAGCTCGTCCCTGCCTCCCTAACCTGTTCTTCCTCCCAAGTATCCCCTCCTCCCACCTCAAGCCGCACTTCCATCTCCTACCGACTAACCTCATCCCGCCCCCTTGACCTGTCCGTCCTCCCTGGACTGACCTATCCCCTCCCTAACTCCCCACCTACACTCACCTTTACTGGCTCCATCCCCGCCTCTTCGACCTGTTTGTTTCCTCTCCACCTATCCTCTCCTCTATCCATCTTCTATCCGCCTCCCACTCTCTCCCTATTTATTTCAGAACCCCCTTCCCCTCCCCCTTTTCTGATGAAGGGTCTAGGCCCGAAACGTCAGCCTTTCTGCTCCTATGATGCTGCTTGGCCTGCTGTGTTCATCCAGCCTTGCACCTTGTTGTCAAAGGTCTTGAACCGTTGTGAGTCTTTGGAATTCCCTTCCTCAAAAGAAAGTGGAGCCAAAATATTTAAGTAGTTTTAAGGCAGAGGTAGACAGATTCTTGCTCATGAAATGGATGAAATATTATTGGGGATATACACCAATATACAGTTGAGATCAGCCATGAATGGCAGAGCAGTCTCAAAGAGCCAACTGGCCTGTTCTTCTTCCTTGTTCATGTGGTTCACATGAGCTTGATGTTTAAAAACCCAATTTTCTATTTTTTTAATCTAAAAGCCAATCTCAATGTTTATTCTTTGCCATAACTGACCATTTTAACATTGATAATTCTGATCAAATTCGAAGTTGTATTTCATTCTTGGCTCTCTGTTATTTGAATATGATAACTGGATTTTCAGTGATTTGGGGAGACTTTTATAAATGGCATATGGCACCTCATTCTGCGATTCCCAACCTATCCTGGGCATCCGCACTTTTTGTTAGCGTGGCACAGATCACAAGCCCATGCCCTGTACTTCCTAACCAGCCAGTGGGGGCAGACATTTCTTTGCATTTCATAATTTTCCTGTAGTTGGGTCAGCTTTACAAGGACTTGTGGTTGACAATCTTTCTGAATTGTTACGAAGCATTGTCTGGGTGAGGGAAACTCCTGAACAGTATGTTTGAAAGGACTTACCCTTGCTCCCCATATCACTCCACCAATCTAATGGTCCCTCTTTCCCCATGACTAGAATGCAAAATGAGGCTTGACTGAGCAGCCAGGCACCCTTTACTTGTTAATTGCTATTTTTCTTTCTCTTGGATCCATTTTGACAATTGCAATGTATATTTACATAAAATAAAGTGTCAAGTGTTATAGTTTCTGCTATTAGTACTTTAATTATGTGGGCAATTGACATTGTTTAAAGGAAGCATTGAAAAAAACACTACGAACAAATGTTTTATTTAAGCTTTTCCAGATATTTTATGCTTAGTAATGGATTCATTGCTTCAAAAGACAGTATACTGGATGAATCAGCATGGAATGCCATAGATTCATAGGTTTCACTGAGGTGAGTAGAGGGCATGGGTTGGCATGATGTATGGGATGTTTGTTTTGGGAGTGTAGAGGTGCTAGAAGTGGTGAAGGTTCAAGGGCCTCGTATTAAATTAAACAACAGGGACAATGTCCAAGGGCACGTCAATGTTCTATTAACAAGCCCTCCTCGGTAGTTGGCAGCATCTGTAGCATCTCCACATCATTTCCAGGGACATTGAACTTGAGTCCAGGTAGCAACCATCCACCCAGAATAAAGACTCTATCTTTGCAAGCTTTTTGGGCCCTGATGGCACATGGTGCATGCATTCAGTTGGCAAATTTCCCAACTCCCCATATCTGCTCCTTGGATGGAAATCCAGCCCAATAAGTTCCTTCATATTGATAAATGAAGTGATTGGAACGAGGTCAGTCAGGTGGATCTCATAGAATATGAGTTCCCTGATTGGTGATGGTAACCTGGTCCAATCAGGGAGCCCTGGCTGACAGATGAGAACAGGAGTGTGAAGGGTTATTCTCACTCTAGGAGCCTGCTTTATGCTAGCTGGACCAGTGTCAAGTACTGTGCATGTGTAAATAAAGGGTGACTTGGTGACGGGATACTGGTCTCTGTGGATTTATTTTAATATGATGCTCAAATGACTCTTTTCTAACTGCATTACCAGATTTAATCACATCCAGGCAATAATTAAATGATCACCTTGGTCGAATGAGCTGTACTCAGCCTCAGAAGAATTTATTCAGTTGGATCAGAAGTGACACATACACAAACTGATTCTGAGTGAATTGTTATTGACCATTCATTTCAAGTTAGTACAGCAGCCAGTTCAGAAATGCCCTCATGCAATATATCCCTCGTGATGATGGTGTGGAGATGTAAATATAGTGCATTGTGTGGAATATGCCCCATGGTGCCACTGGAGGTGCAATTGTAACTATTTTTAAGGCATTTTATTGCACAAAAGTATTATTTCATCATGCATGTGGCAGAAAATTGAGATGATAATGCTTGAGGTAGGAAGTAAATATTGTGTAAAGATGAGCAGCCTGTGATTATATACTTCCAAGGTGAACTTCTTTCATGTTTTAAGCACCTCATGCCCATAGGCAGTTGTCTGAATCACTCTCATTCTGGCCAACATTCATTTTAACAGATTACATTTTTCTGATCTTAAATTATTTTTGCTTTTGTATTGATTTATTGCTTTCACCACTGTGCATAAACTTCTATTTCTTACTTAAACTCAAAAGTATCTGAGTAAATAAAGTAATCTGGTATGTCATAAAGCAGTTTGTTTACTCAATCATTAATAAATTTTGAGTCTAAAGAAAAACTAACCTAATTTATGACTCTTTATCTGGATATTTTCTACTGACCTTAAACAGGACTCTGTTGGCAAAGCTACTGTTAACAAACTTTGTTTCATCTTTGATGCTAAACACCTTGATAAGTCTTGACTCTCTTACAACCCAAGTCTGCTGGAGGTGTAAATCCTGCTTCCTTGTAGAGATGGTTCATCCAGCAGTTTCATGGACAGGAACAAAGAAAAAAATATATCTTTTGATAGATATACTTCTCTCATCCCTGCATTCCAAACTTCCTCACTCTGTTCCAAATGTTTGTATCTTTCTTTTTCAATTACTAAACTATATTACTTGCTCATCTACACATTTATTTCTTTATATCTAAGCTGCAAAGAACCCTCTTAGAATCTTGACATTAATGCTTTTATGCAACCCCCTTGAAATAAGGGCCAACGTTCCATTAGCCTTCCTGATTACCTGCTACACCTGTGTGCTAGCTTTGTGTGTTTCGCGCACAAGTTCCCCAAGTGTTGTAGTCTCTGCAGGTTTTCTACATTTAGAACTCTTGTTCTTTTGTTTTCCTTTTCAAGATGCACAACTTTGCATTTTCCCACATTACACTTCATTTGCCCACTTACCTAACCTGTTAATATCTCTCTGTAAACTGTTTGCTTGTCATTCCCCCTATTTTGTGTTGCCTGCAAATTTGGCAACAGAACATTCACTTCCTTCCTCCAAGTAATTAATATACATTTTATATAGTTGTGATCCCTGCACTGATGCCTATGGAACACCACTGGTCACATGTTGCCAACGCACAGAAGAAACCCTTCATCCCACTTGTCATTTCCTTCCCATCGGCTAATTCTTTATCCATGCCAATACACTACCCCCAACACCATGGGCTCGTCTTATCTTATGCCTTAGCTTTTTGTGAACTACCTTGTTGAACATTTTCTGGGAGTCCAACAACAACACATCTACCAATTCACCTTTATCTACTCTGGCTGAGACTTCCTTGAAAAACATGAATAAGTTAGTCAGACTGAATTTCCCTTTCATGAAGTCATGCTGACTTGGTTTGATTGGATTATGATTTTCTAAACATTCTGTTGTTACTTCCTCAATGATTGATTCCAATACTTTTGCAACAATAAATGTTAGGCTAACCAGCCTATAGTTACACATTTATTGCCTCCCTCCCCTTTTTGAATAGTCACATTGGCAGTTTTCCAATCCTCTGATACTTCTCCAGAATCCAACATTTTTTAGAAAATTACAACCAATACATCCACTGTCTCTGGAGCTATCTCTTCTAGGAAGTTAGGATGCAAGCCATTAGGTATAGGGGACTTTGGCCCCATGTGATCGCTTAATACTACTTCTGTAGTGAAGGTGGGTACTTAATTCCTCCCTCCCTTGCATTTGTACATAAATGCAAGTCATCTGCTTATTTATGCACAAACCACTGTAAATTTATTCAATGTTCTGAAAAGTTATCTAACTCCATTATTTGATTTCCAAATTGCATTTGGCAGGTTCATGAAAAAGCCATTAATCAGGAATGGATAAAACGCTGGGTGAAGTGCGGCAAATAACTAATAGAGAAAATGACGGTATCCCTCTGCAGGCAAGTAGGACGGCCTCTGTGGAGAAAGGAACATAAGGTTAAAATTTCATGGTGAGGATCTTTCATTAGAAGTGACAACTGTTTGACTAAATGAGATACCAATAGAAACTAGAGATAAGAAAGATTAAAGAATACCACAGACTAGGAGACCTGCAGGGTTCATTTCATTTTATTTTGTCTCCTTCCACCTGTACATTGGCCATTCTCATTGTCCACCCTGCTCCTTTGCCCTCACTGTTTTTCTCCTCATAAACAGGTTACCTGTATCATCTCAAGTTCTGATGGGAGGTCATCAAACTGAAACTTTACCTTTATATTCCCCTCTCTGAATGTTTCCGTCATTGTTTAATTTTCTTGCAGATTTCCAGGATATGCAATTTTTAATTTATTTTACTGTTAAATAACCAATATACTTTGAAGAACTGCAAAAGTGGAACAACTGAATGGAGCTGAAGGGTCCAGATAGTCAATTTCCATGGAAAAACAAGAAATTTGGAAGTCAAATCCATTTGGACAAATTTGCATTTGATAACCACCCAAGAGAGGCGATGTAATGGGACACCACTGTTCAGAAATACAGACTGAGTCAGAACTTCTAGCTCAGAAAAACAACAGCTGTTGAAATTTAATGAAGACTAGTACAAATTATGACATGTCGTCATTTTCAAAAAAAAACATGCAAGCCCATTTCAGAAATGTGATGCATCATTAGGAACCTTTGTTTTCATATGGCCAATCAATTTAGGACAGCAGTAAACACATCAGAATGTTGAAGTACATAGAGTCATCGTCATACAGCACAGAAACAGACCCTTCTGTCCAACCAGTCCATGCCGAACATAATCCCAAACTAAACTGGTACCACCTGTCTGCTCCTAGCCAATATCCCTCCAAATCTTTCCTACCCACTAACTTATCCAAATATCTTTTAAACATTGTAATTATACCCATATCCACCACTTCCTCAGGAAGTTCATTCCACATGTGAACTATCCTCTGTGTAAAAAAATTGTCCCCATATCTTTTTAAAATCTCTCCCCTCACACCTTAAAAATGTGGCTTGAATTCTTGAAATCCCCCACCCTAGGGAAAAGGCAATTACCATTAACTCTATATATACCCTTCATTATTTTATAAACTTCCATAGGGTCGCCTCTCAACCTCCTACGCTTCAGTGAAAGAAGTCCCAGCCTACCCAGCCTTTCTTTATAACTCAAGCCTTTCATACCCGGCAACATCCTGGTAAATCTCTTCTGAATCCTCTCCAGTTTAATAATATCCTTCCTATAGCTGGGCAACCAGAACTGGACACAGTATTCTAGAAGAGACTTCACCTATGTCCTGTACCACCTCGACATGACTTCCCGACGTCTATACTCAAAGGACTCAGCAATAAAGGCAAGCGTGCCAAATGCCTTTTTAACCACCCTGTTATATGTGACCTCTCTAGAGCTGAAGAAGATATAATCCAAAGGAAGCAATAACCCAGCTGTACATACATGGTGACTGTTGCTTTCAGTTCTGATTGCAAGGCTATTCAATCCCTGGTTGCAAAGTCATTCTGAGCCATAAGACTGACCTATGTGTCAATGGCCACCAATTTGAAAAAAAAAACTAATGATGGTTAGAGTGAGATACATACTTTGCAGAAGAACGGAAAAGGTGGATTAAAGATATTAATTGAGATGCGGATGTAGAAAAATATTGTTGAGATCTTAAAGTAAACATGCATCCCATCAATACCAGGGTCTGGGGCTGGATTCAGCGAATTCTCGTTTTCTTATCTCTTGACTTCTTCATGTCTAGATGATGTTTTCATGTCTGGATGATGTACCCAACCACAGTCCATTCCTAGACATTTTGGTTCCAAAGGTAGGATGCTGGAAGATGCTCTGCTTAGAACTATACTGTGTTTGGATTTCTCAATTTTGTTATAGTTGCTACAGATTTGACAGCCTCTGGCTGCTCACCACTCCAAATCTACTGGGAGTGTGCCAACCTTTTTACAAAAATTGTTGAGTGTTTGTCTAAAATTAAAAATAATCACTGCATCAGTTTGAAGCCCCCAGTCAGGCTGATCAATCATTTGAACTTTCCTGATTTGATATTTATATAGCAATAAAGTAGTAAAGTCATTGTCAGGTTAAAACTTAGCTATCCAGCACTGCCTTTCTGCTATCTTCTGTATTGAATCTGTGCCTCTTGCTTCAGGATACTGCCTCTGTTCTGTGCTGGGCATCTACTCTCTACAGTAACGAAGCTCCATTGACTGTTCTCAGGACTCAGAGTAATTTTAGTACGGCATTTGCAGTAAGCCACTTTATCTGAGTTAAGTCAATATTTCTTACTCACATGAATCATTTCTCAGATGTGAGCATCAATCTGGAAACTTAACCCTTTCCCTTTAGCTCTGATCTTGCATTTCTCACAGGGCCACATCAGTTTTGTGCCATTGTTCCTTTTGTTCTGAATTTTAGTTTAAGAGTGGCATGGTTATTTCTGGGGGATTTGTCCCAAAAATAGATCTCCACCCAAAGCGTAAATGAGAACTTCACAGTATCACTGTCACATATTTCCACTTCCCACACTGATTATCATGTCAGCTTCAGTGATATTGCTAATTAGTGCTAATTTGGGGAAGGTTTACCGACTAGGAATTACATTTTGATGGCCCGATTTCATTTTGTGGGGAAATGCGATAGTCAGTTGGCAGTAGCCAAATTTTACTTGTCAGCCTGAGCAGTATTTTAACGGAAAGACAGGAAACAAACACACAGCTCCTTCTGATGTAATCATTTCTAAGCATTTAGAAGTTATGAATAGATCATAGTATCCCTACAGTGTGGAAACAGGCCCTTCAGCCCAACAAGTCCACACCGACCTATCCCCCTATAACCCACCTAAGCTCCACATCTCTGAACAACTATGGGCAATTTAGCATGGCCAACCCACCTAGCCTGCCTGGAGCACCCGGAGGAAACCCATGCAGACACGGGGGGAATATGCAAACTCCACACAGACAGTCGTCCAAGGGTGGAATCGAACCCGGGCCCCTGGCGCATGAGGCAGCAGTGAGCCACCGTGCTGCCCATAGATCCCTGCATGTTGGTCATATCACCTTTCCCCAGGGCTTGCTTATTCTTTCTGAAGTAGAGCTCAAACACATATTAATATAACTTTTCGTCTGTGAATTTTTTCGATCAGTTATGCCTCACCTCTACATGATCAAGTTAAGAAACAAAATGTAAATAAATCTTAGACTATTTTGTTGTGTATTTATCTGGATGCACAGTGCAATGTGTTCTTGACGATGTAAAGCACTCTGACCCAAAGAATATGAATCAATGAAGCTCTATGCCAACAATTTATGTCACACTAACAAAAACGACAATATGCATTGCTTTCCAAAAAAATGGGTATTGTGCTGCCCTCAGCTTGAGAAAAAGAATTTCCCCTGCATATTTCAGTTATTAGGTTAGATTGATTTCAGATGCATATATATCAGAACAAAATATAAGAGTTCTTGCAGTGCAATGGTGTTGTCCCTGCCTCTGAGCCATGAGGCCCAGGTTCAAGTCCCACTTGTTCCAGAGGTGTGTTATGACATCCCTGTACAGGTTAATTTAAAAAACACATTGAAAACAAATCTGTAAGAGAAGCAAGGGTAGGTGAAAACATAATAGCAGTGTCACTGAACTAATAATCTAGAACACAGGGTCTTGTACTGAAGTCACAGATTCAAATCTCACCAACTCCTCAGGTGGTACTTGAATTCAATGAATAAATCTGGAAGTCAAAGTTAGCTGATAAAAGATCACAACTGCTGTTGATTGTCTTAAAAAAAAGCTCACCTGGTTCATGAATATACTTTAGTGAAGGAAATCTGATGTCCTGACCTGGTCTGGCCTACATATGATTCCAGAATCGTAAAGTCTAAAAGGAATGAAATCAAATGGCATTGACCTAGGCATTAGAATCAACAACTGCAAACCCAGCCCTGCCAACCCTGCTCCTTACCAACATCTCTTGGTTTGTGTCAAAATTGGCAGAGCTGTCTTGCAGACTACTTAAGCAGCAGCCTGCGATAGGGTTAGCATCAGGATTAGACTTAGACATAGTCATACTCACAAAACCATCCAGACAATCCCTTACTGATAATGTCCTAGTCACTACTTTCACAATCCCTGGATACACGCCATCCCGCTGGCAGAACAGAGCCAATCGAATTGGTGGCATAGTGGTATACACTTGGAAATAAGTTTATCTGGAGTCTATAACATTGGCTTCGGACCTCATTAAGTTTCTTGGCATCAGGTCAAACATGGGCAAAGAAACCCTTCCTGCTGGCTACTGTCTATCACCAAAATTTCCCTACCATCCATCACCACACCAATACTCCACACCTCCATTCTTAGATTAGGTCAGTGTTCCTCCATCTTGAAGACTATCTGGAAGTAGCACCATGGGATGAATGCTAGTGGGGGAGTTCAATATCCATCTCCAAGTCTGGATTGGTTCCACCATTACCGATAAAGATGGCTGAGTTTGAAAGGACATAGCTGCTAGACAGATGTGCAAAAAAATCTACCTGATCTCATCCCCACTAATCTACCTGTTGCAGATGCATCTGTCCATAACAGTATCAGTAGGGTAACCATTGATCAGTGCTTGTGGAGACAAAGTTCCATATATTACTGTCCACCGTGTTGTGTGGCACAACCATTGTATTAAGTGGGATAGAGTTCAAATAGATCTAGCAACTAACCACTAGGCATCCATGAAGTGTAGCAAGACAGGAACAGTGGAAGAATTGGATTCAAACACAATCTGTAATCTCATTCTTCCAGCATGTCCCAAAATTGTCTAAACTGGAGTATAACTCTGCTTCATTGAAGAGCGCAGGAGGGCATGTCAGGAGCAGACATATATAAAAGGCATCTTAGAGAAGCTACAACACAGGACTACTTGCAAGCCAATTAGCAGAAGTAGCATTCAACAGGTAGATCTAAATGATCCCACAACACATAGATCAGATTTAACTCTTTTAATCCAGCATCCAGCAGTCCTGTCACATTCACCCATAAATGGTGATGGACAATTAAATAAGTAAGAGAATGAAGCTCCGCTAATATCCACACTCACATTGATATGGAAGACCTAGTACATCAGTGCATTTGTCAATGCATTAGTACTTGTGTCCATCTTCCATCAGAGTGCTTAGTGGGGATCCTCTTTAGCTTCTGCATGAGGTCCTTAGCATCACAGCCACCAGTCATCAGTCATTTTGAATTGGAAATACCACCACCTGCAAGGTCTCCTCCTAATCACACACCATCCTCATGAGGAACTATATCAACATTCCTTCACTGATGCAGGGGCAAAATCCAGAATTGCCTTTCTGGTTTCTGCATGGGTGTACATGCACCAGGTAGAGTATAGCAGTTCAAGAAATTGATGTACTACTGCCTTCTCCAGGACAGTTAGTGATAGTTAATAAATGCTGATCACTCCTTGAATGAGCCTTAAAAATATGAATTTAAACAGTTATGTTTTAAGGACAAAGTGAATAAAAACATCCATAACTGAAATCTAGTTCTATCCAATTTATTGTATTTGTAAATTCTTTAACTGTATGTTTCTTCAATGCTAATTCATTTGTGTCTGAGATGATGGATTGAGTGGTATATTATGGTCAAAGATATTTTATTTAATAGAAATAATCACTTGTCTGTTCTCAAATGGAGATTAGTTTTGAGTTCAGAGAAATGAGAGGTGACCTTATTGAAATGTAGAAGATGTTTATTGAGCTTGACAGGGTAGATGCAGAAAGATTGTTTCGCTTTGTAGGAGACTCTACGACCAGAGGGTTTAATCTCAAAGTAAGAGGTCACACATTAAATACAAAGATGAGGAGGATTTTTTTTTTCCCAGGGGGTAGTGATCCTGTGAAATTCTTCACTGCAGAGGGCAATAGGGGTTGGGCCATTAAGTATATTCAAGGTTGAGCTACATGGACCTTTAGTCACTAAGGGAATCAAGGGTTAGGGGAAAATGTTAGGAAAGTAGAATTGAGGGTTATCAAATCCATCACGATTTTATTAAATGGTGGAGCAGACTCGATCTGACAAAAGGCCTATTCTGCCTCTTAGGGTCAAATATGTCACAATATCTACGTGCACAGAAATGTCCCGTGTGCAATTGCCTATTTTTTCCTCATTTAACTTCTAGGCCCCATACCCTTAAATTCAAAAGACTAAATGTGGAACAGGTTAAAATTTGGAAAGACTTAATTGGTCACAAGACTAAAGTACTAAAACTCATTGACTTGTGGATTCCAAAACCTATTGATCTTTTCTTCATTAAACACCCTGTATGGTTACATTAGTTTTTACCATTAGACTTAATCAGGGATTTATTTACATTTGCAAACACTTCACTTACATTGGCTCCATTTGGTTTATTCCTTATCCTTTTAAAATGGTTCAAATATTCCATCTTTCAAACAATTTTACAAGTTTGCTGTCAAACTTCTTGCCTTCCAAGATTTAAAGAAATCTTGCTTCTTCAAGTCTAACCAACATCTTCCTTGACCTTGTCTCTACCCTACTCTGTCCCTGTACATGTTTAGCTCCATTTTTATTGGAATTCCACATTTCCTCCATTGTTAGAAGTCTGTATAAGAAAGGTGGTGCCATTTTAAATAAAATCACTGTTTCCATTTCAACATCGCTTTCTCTGGAGCGCCACTTCTGTCTATGTTGTTGGTCAAGCCTTCTAATCCTTTTCTCACATTCCTGAACACAAATCAAAGAAATATATTCTTGATATGTACTTTGAAGACAAAATGTTTTTGGGAATTGTTCTGCTAGTGCCCTGGTTTTATACTTTTGACCTTGTATTCAAATGTCAGTGCTTAATGACTGTGACTTTAAGCTTTACTTTGATGTCTGCAAGAGAAAGCTTCAATAATTTTACTGACATCTGCAGCAACTTATATTAATAAATGAATTGATTTAACACACTGTAAGGACTGAGGCACTTATATCCCAAACAAATGGAAACTTGCCATATTGAACAAAGTTTTATAGGTATTTTCTAATCTCCCTGTTTAGAGAGGTTATTACACACCTCTGGAGCAGAATGGCACTTGAACGCAGGCCTCCTGACTTTCGAGCTAGGAATGCTACCACTGCACCATAGTAATAGGATAACTGCTGTGTGAATAGAGATTAGAAACAACAGTTTATCAATAAAGTCTTAAAGCCCGAATGGTAAATAATTTAGAGTAGGTAAATAAATAAGAAACTAATGGAAATGTGATCGTTCTCCTTCCCTGGATTGCGGTTGTGAATGTAGCATGTGACTGATTTCCATTGTCTCCCTACAGGAGCAGACACTTGACACATAATTTCTTTCTGAGGTCCAAGTAGGATAATTGGTCTCTGAAAACCTAGGGCTGATATGACCTCCTGCTGAGAACCTTTCTCCCTTCCCATCATCCTCCTCATTCTTCCAGCAACACCTCCTTTTCTTTGTTCCCTCAGATTATTTTCCAAGTCATGCTGTATCCAAGAGGAATGTTGACTCACTTACCCTAAGCTGGAAGCAACTAGTTTGCGCAGAATCTTTGAAGTCAGCAGAAACTGCTTCAGCATCTGCCAAATTGTAGATGTTTGCAATTTAAAACAACTGTCAAAAGCATCAAAAACTTGCTGACTTGAAGCAACAGCTAGAAGAAATTAACCTGAAACATCCTGTAAGAATTGTATTCAAATAATATCAGTTTGGTTTCTTTCTTACTGAAAACCTATTCAGTTGTGTGAAATTGAGAGCGGTTGACAGCTGGAACATTGAGTTCTACTATAGTCCAGCATTGTATAAGGCTCTGAAGGGGTTAAGGTTGAGGAATGCATTAAGTATCATCCAATGTGATGATGTCACAGACTCAGTCAGTTAAATAGCCTTGGATCTCCAAAAACAAGATCTAACATTGAAGTCTCCCAAATAGTCACAGTCTATCATAACCTGTACAACTTTGACCTAACTACTATCATCCAATAAACTATATCTTCTTTAAGAGGTCCCTTTGTGTTAGACCACCAGGTTGTTTTCCTCTAAGACACTAGACTAAGTGTTGCCCAGCTGATCCCTGCCAGGAAAGAGGATAATGGCAATAAGTTTATCAGATGGATTTTACACTGTGAGGAGCCGTGTTAAAGATTCAGTTTACAATATCCACCAGACATAGAATCAGGGTTCTGAGGAAGGGTCACCAAAATGTTAAATTTGATTTCCCTTCACAGATGCTGCCAGACCTGCTGAGCTTTTCCAGCAACTTCTGTTTTTGTTTCTGATTTTCAGCGTCTGCAGTTCTTTTGGCTTTTATAGAATCAGAGTTGCCTGCTGATTGACATTGTACTATTGGTGATAATTTGCTGCATTCACATTTACACCCTTAATGATGTTCTACTTGACTTGCTCCAAAAGTGTGAAAGTACTTCTTTGGCTATAAAGCACTTTGGGATGCCCTGCAGTTATTAAAAATACTTTAGTGATGCATTTTCAAACTGCACAAATGCAGATATCATTTTGGGAGACTAATGGCATTTGTAATAAATGCAAGTGATCACAGTTTTGTAGCCAGATTTTTTTTTGCTTTTCAGTTTCTCTCCAACATATCGTGTCAAGTTAATATCTATTTGGTTTCCTCTGTCTTCTCTTCCTTTTACTCGATTAAAGAGAGCATGGTTCAGAACAAAAGGGTTGCCCAGTTAGGACAAAGATGAGGAAGAATTCTTTATTCAAAGGGTAGTGAATTTGTGGAATTTTTTACTACAGTGAGCTCTAGAGTTCGGGTCATTAAGTATATTCAAGGTTAAGATAGATTGAATCTGTAAGGGAATCAATGGGGAAAATGCAGGAAAGTGGAGCTGAGGATTATCAGATCAGCCATGATCTCACTGAATGGTGGAAGAGACTCAAGAATCTCAACGGTCTACTTCTGCTCCTGTATCATAGGATCTTATAGGTTCCCAAAGAATCCAAGTTTCATGGTCTTCAGCAAGTGTATATTTTTTCCTCAAAAGCGTGACAAATTGCAGAGTATATTTTCAACTGAGATCATAAGCTGGATAACTTTGCTCTTGTAAACCTCAATGTTGTTATGACATTGCCACTTATACCTATAAGGATACATCAATCTATCAGTTATTAATATTGAAAGCTGGCTGTGTCAACTTGTTTGGACAGATTTTGGTTCTGCTTGGAGGTAATATTCCTGATTAATTAATCCTCGATGAAGTTATTGGCTCTGCTGGTTTACCTTCATTGTAATTTATGTCTGAGCTTTGTTTCCAGAAATGTAGGATCTATTTTGAAAACTTTATTTGTGAGAATATTGAATCCTACAGGGGCACAATGCAATAAACTGAGTCAATCATGGGCCTATCATATGTTAATTAGTCAACATACTTTGCATTATTTACTTTCAGGGACTTTGCTTGACAAGTTAAATTTGTTTTGGGTTTTTCTGCATCTTTCATTAAGTAATTTATTAACTAATATTCTCTGCTTTATTCGGATTAAGGGGTAATGATGTGACTGCTGAAATGTCAACTCATACCACTTCAAATATTAAGGGGAGTATTGGTAGAATGGGATGTTGGGAATTCATCTTGTAGAATATCGTATGAGTGGCTGATGATGAAAAAGAAAATGATCCAGTCCTAGCATGCTGAAAAAAATCTGAATTCTACATATAAAAGTTAGAACATGTATCTATAAAGCACTTTTTCTGACTTCAGAGTATCCCAATGTGCTTTAGAGCCCATACAGAAAAGTGTTTTGTTTGATACAGAGCCACACACAGATTTGTGAGGAAAGCCATTAGTTACGGCATAAAAGTGACAGGAACAACATGGATACAAAATTGGTTGACTGGTAGGAAACAGAGAGTAATAGACAAAGGATATATTTCAGGCTGGAAGATGGTTTGTCATGGAGTTCCCCATGCCCACTGGAACTCTTGCTTTTCCTGATATACATTATTGATCTGCATGCTGGTGGCGGGGACAATTTTAAAGTTTGTAAATGACACTAACTAGAAAGAATTGTAAACTGTGAGCAGGATAGTGTATTCTGAAAGGATATTGGCAAACTGATGGGGTGGGCAGATAGGTGGCAGCTGACTTCAATGCAGTGAAGACTGATTTAGGTTGAAAGAACATCGAAAGACAATATAAGATAGGGGATACAATTCCAAAGCAGGTGCAGGAGCAGAGGGACCTGAGTGTATATGGACACGGATTACTGAAGGTGATAGGACAGTTGGAGAGAGCAACCAATAAAGCATACTATATTTTTGGCTTTATTATTGGGCTGTTAGAGTACAAGGACAAAGACATAATGTCAAACTTGCACTCAATGCCCTTCAGACCTCAGTTGGAGCAATGTATACATTTGTGGGCACCACATTATAGGAAAGATGTGAATGCACTGGAGAAAGTGCAGGAGTGATTTACAAGACTAGTTCCAGGTTAAAAAAAACTTCAGTTATGAGGTTAAATTGAAGAAGTTTTCCCTGGAGAGATGAAGGTGGAGAGGAGATTTGACAGAGATTTTCAAATCATGAGCAGGGCAGATGGGGTAACCAGGGAGAAGCTGTTTTCGCTCATAAAACAAAAACTAATGAGAGGGCATTTGTTTATAGTGTTGTGCAAATAAAGCAAGGGTGGTCCGAGGAAAAATCTTTTCATACAGTGAGTAGTATGGAATGCACTGTCTGGAAGTGTGGTGGAGGTAGGCTCAATTGAGGCATTCAAGAGGGTTACTTGGATGGAAATAATGTCCAGGGATATGAGGAAAGGGCAGGAAATTGACTTTAGGTAGGAGAACAAATACTACCTAATGGGCCAAATGGCCTCCTTCTGCACCATAACAATCCTATGATTTTGTAATGGAGTCACTGAACTATTTTTTGATGTAGTGCAGAACTCCTTATAATGCTCCCAAAGATACTTAAGTAACAATAAGAATATAATCTCTTGGAAAGTTGGTGTTATTTCAGGGATAACAATTGGAAGGCCCCAGTTGATAACTTATCTGGTGTGTGTGTGTGTGTGTGTGTGTGTGTGTGTGTGTGTGTGTGTGTG
>NC_063356.1:22679151-22764646 GCF_021869965.1 Rhincodon typus
GTGTGTGTGTGTGTGTGTGTGTGTGTGTGTGTGTGTGTGTGTGTGTGGTATTTTCTACAACTTAATGCAGGGAGTTTCAATAACAATTCAATATTAAGTCAAAAGTTATCCGATTGCAAGTTATTGATCATCCATTGGTTGCTCAAAGGGAAGCAGGGAAGAGCCATGATGAATACAGAAAAATATGTCCATGCATGAAAAGGTAAATGTGCCATCTAAGGCTTTGCATAATCTTTTATAGCACCTGTTACATCTCACTGGGATAATGCACTGAAAATCAAGCCTGACTATATCCAGAGTCATCACAAAAGCTAAAGGTTTTGTAGAAGAACACAAAATTCCTCAATATATCTGATATTCTAATACACATTTGACAGAAGACATGGTTTCTGTAGCTAACAAGAATTACATTTGTCAGGCATTAGTGTACATTTTAATCCCTATCATATTCCCTGGCCAATGTTAAGCAAGTTGGAACCTCTGAAGTCTTTGATTCCAGCTCGAAGTTGTGAACCTTTTTGAAGGGTTCCAGTAAATTTCCCATTTCAGTCTACAATTAACAAAGCAGAAAAATGAAAAGACATGGTCTTTACATATCACAGAGCATTAAAAAGCACAGCAGGCAGATATTTGATCTCTTGTATTTGTGCTCTGTGTTTATATAATCCAAAACTAACTGAAATGGCCCACCGTATTCCATGTGCCTGTGTCAGTCTTTGCTTCAACAATATATCCAGTTTTCCCTTGAATGATGTAATACTATATTTTAAAATTCATCACATTTGCAGATTACCAATTAGCTGTCCTGCATTTTCTGTCATCAATGAGAGAATGCTCCATGTTCTAAAAATACATAATTTGCTTATTTAGTCATGCTTGCCTTAATTTTATTAAATGAAGCAAAAGGCATACTAAATTTATGATGGCACTCCACTGCAATGATGCTTTTATTTGGTTCTTGAGTTCCAAGTAAGTATTGCTGTAACATCATTGAATGTAATTAATTTGTTGTCTTTGCTATAAAAAAACCCAACTTTGTATTCTATGACATTAAATGGGAAATTAAATGATAATTCATCATATGGTTAACATTTTCAGTGTTCGTGTCCAATTATACCAACTTAAGAGTTATTTTATCATCCTCAAGATTGGACAGCTGTTACCATTCATCATGCAGGTTTTTAGACCTATTCAAATTTCATTTCTCAAAGGGCATAATTTTTAACGCTTGAGAGACGAAACAGTTGGAGTGGAATAAATTGAGCCAGATCTCCTGATTGAAAGTTTGTCATTGTTGAAGTATAGACTGGTGTTGTACACTGCGATCATCTAGAATTCCAAGGCAACAGACTCCATAAGAATTACCTGGGAAAATAAACTTTCTGATAGGCAATTATTCTGTATCTGGAATCCTTCGAAAAATGTTCTCAACTCTGAATTTGAGTCAAAAACTTCAGAGATTCCAACTTGCTGACCTTTACAGTTTGCCAAGAAAATTGATACGGATTAAAGCCTGCATTAATGCCTGACCAATATAAAAGAGACCACAACAAGATGCCAATAACCACTCTCCACACAACCAATGACGCCCCAGACCACCCATGTACTCCCAGTTATATTAAGACATCCCTTGCCAATCTGCGTATCCAAAATAAAAACCAAAATAACTGCAGATGCTGTAAATCAGGAGCAAAACAAAGTTGCTGGAAAAGCTCAGCAGGTCTGGCAGCATCTGTGGAGGAGAAAACAGAGTTAAAGTTTCGGGTCTGGTGACCCTTCCTCAGAACTGATGGTGGCTGGGAAAACATCAGTTTATATGCAGAAAATAGGGAGGTGGGTGGGGTAGGGAGTAAACGATAGGATAGAGCCCAAAGAGAGAGAAAGACAGTTGGACAGACAAAGGAGTTGCTAATGATCAGGCTGGGAGGGTGAATAGTTGTTAATGGGGACTGTTAGTGACTAACAACAGGGGGTGTGTAATGGCAGGCTATGTGGTAACAAGGCCTGGTGTGTGGGGTAGGGGGCTGGGACATGGGAGAATTTAGGCCCTAAAATTATTGAACCAAATATTGAGGGCTGTCGGGTTCCCAAGCGGAAAATGAGGTGTTGTTCCTCCAGCTTGCGTTGGGCCTCACTGGAACACTGTAGCAAGCCGGAGACAGAGATGTTGGCCAGAGAGCAGGGTGGTGCATTGAGGTGGCAGGCAACAGGTAGTTCAGGGTCTTTTTTGCGAGCAGAACGTAGATGTCACCAAGTCTACGCTGCGTTTCCCCAATGTAGAGGAGACCACATTGTGAGCAGCGAATGCAGTAGACTAGATTCTTGGAAGTGCAGGTGAAGTGTTGCTTCACCTGGTAGGTATTTTTGGGCCCTTGGATAGTGGGGAGGGAGGAGGTAAATGGGCAGGTGTTGCACCTTTGCCGATTACAGGGGAAGGTGCCGTAAGGTTGTGGGGAGGTGTTGGGGGTGAAGGAAGTGTGGGCCAGGGTGTCCTGGAGGGAACGGTCCCTGCGGAAGGCGGACAAGGGAAGGGAGGGGAATATGTGTCTGGTGGTGGCATCTTGCTGGAGGTGGTGGAAAGGGCGTCTGATGATCTTTTGGATGTGGATTCTGGTGAGATGTTAGGTGATGATAAGGGGAACCCTATCGTTGTTGCAGAAGCGAAGAGAAGGGGTGAGGGCAGAAGTGCGGGTGATGGGTCGGACCCGATTGTGGGGCCTGTCGACAATGGAGCTGGGGAATCCTCGGTTGAGGAAGAATGTGGACATTTCAGAGGCTCCCTTGTCGAAGTTGGCCTCATCTGAACGTATGCGACGGAGACGGAGGAACAGAGAAAATAGGATGGAGTCTTTACAGGCAGCAGGGTGTGAGGATGTATAGCCCAGGTAGCTGTGGGAGTTGGTGGGTTTGTAATGGATATTCCTCCCACAGCAGAATCCCACCAGAATCCACATCCAGAAGATCATCAGACGCCATTTTCACCACCTCCAGCAAGATGCCACCACCAGACACATATTCCCCTCCCCTCCCTTGTCTGCCTTCCGCAAGGACCGTTCCCTCTGGGACACCCTGGTCCACACTTCCTTCACCCCCAACACCTCCCCCGAAACCCTACGGCACTTTCCGCTGTAACCGGCAAAGGTGCAACACCTGCCCATTTACCTCCTCCATCCCCACTATCCAAGGGCCCAAAAATACCTACCAGGTGAAGCAACACTTCACCTGCACTTCCAAGAATCTAGTCTACTGCATTCGCTGCTCACATTGTGGTCTCCTCTACATTGGGGAAACAAAGCGTAGACTTGGCGACCGCTTCGCAGAACATCTACGTTCTGCTCGCAAAAAAGACCCTGAACTACCTGTTGCCTGCCACTTCAATGCACCACCCTGCTCTCTGGCCAACATCTCTGTCTCCGGCTTGCAGTTTCAGTGAAGCCCAACGCAAGCTGGAGGAACAACACCTCATTTTCCGCTTGGGAACCCGACAGCCCTCAATATTTGGTTCAATAATTTTAGGGCCTAAACTCTCCCATGTCCCAGCCCCCCACTCCACACACCAGGCCTTGTTACCACACAGTCTGCCATTACACACCCCCTGTTGTTAGTCACTAACAGTCCCCATTAACAACTATTCACCCTCCCAGCCTGAACATTAGCAACTCCTTTGTCTTTCCAACTGTCTTTCTCTCTCTTTGGGCTCTATCCTATTGTTTACTCCCTACCCCACCCACCTCCCTATTTTCTGCATATAAACTGACGTTTTCCCAGCCACCATCAGTTCTGAGGAAAGGTCACCGGACCCGAAACATTAACTCTGTTTTCTCCTCCACAGATGCTGCCAGATCTGCTGAGCTTTTCCAGCAACTTTGTTTTTGTTTTTGCGTATCCAAAACCTCTATTCACCTCTCCACCCTACCTTGGCAACACCCCAATGTTCTCTCCACTATTAGCTTCCACCTCGACTAAGTCTCTAACCCTTGAACACAAACCTCTCTCCCCTCCACTCCTGATCCTCTCTCCCTTCCCTTCCTGACTGTCTCCACTTCTTTCTTTTGGCTGATTCCTAAACATCTCTCCAACCCAACTCCAATTTCTATCCCTCTCCCCACTGACTCTACTCCTAATTTGCCACTCCAGACTGTATTCAACACTGGCCCCCACCACCCACCAACCAATCCCACACTGACAACCACTCATTCACTCAAGCCCAAAGAGTACAGATTTGGTGTTATACCCTGTTGGTTTAGTCTTTATTGTGCTTCAGAAGCTGTGGTGAGCTGTCTTCTTGAACCACTAGAGTCCATGGGACAGGGGCATTTACAATGCTGATAGGATTTTGAAACATCAACAGTAAAGAACTGCTGATAGAGTTCCAAGTCAACACAGTGAGTGGCTTGGAGGTGAACTTGTAAGTGGTGGTGCACCATGTATCTTTTGCCCTTGTCCTTCTAGATGGTAGAAATTGTCGTACCGGAAGATGCTTTCCAAGGAGCTTTGGTGAATTATTGCTGTGTGTGCTGCAGATGGTACATACTGATTCCACTGTTCATTGGCGGTGAATGGATTGAATGGCCAATCTGAGGGATTGGCTGCCAGTTATATTGCCTGCCTTATATCCTGAATTGTTCCAAGTTTCTTGAGTATTGTTGGAACAACATTCATCCAGGAAAGCAGAAAACATATCATCACACTCCTGACTTGTGACTTTGCAGATGGTATAGAGTTTGGTGAATTACTTATCTCAGATTTTCCAGTCTCTGACCTGCTCTTGCAGTGACAGTATTTACACTGGCTGGTTCAGTTCAGTTTACGGTCAATGGTTACCCCCAGGATGTTGATACTGGGGGATTCAGCCATTATATTGTATTTGATTGTCAAAGGGAGATGGTTAGACTTTCTATTGTTGAAGATGGCCTTTGACTGGCACTTGTGTGGCATACATGTTATTTGCCACATATCAGCAGAAATCTGAATGCTGCTGTTCATCAGAAGCAAAATACTCAGGATATTAGAAATCTGAGATAAAAACAGACAGTACTGGAGAAACTCAGCAGGCCTTGCAGCGTCTATAGAAAGAAAAACAGAGTTATTGTTAGGAGTCCAGTGTTGACCCTCATTGTTATAGATATCTTTTTGCTTGTGGAAAAGGTCAGTTTCAATATCTGACGAGTTGCAAGAGATACTGAAATTTATGTAATCATTTGTGAGCATACCCACAATCACCTTTATGGTGGAGTCAAGCTCATTGACGAAACAGTTGAAAATGGTTGGACATCGAACACTACTCTGATGCTCTAGGACTGAGATTCTTACAATGAGAACCTATTTTATTTGTGCCAGGTATGGCTCCAACCAGCCGAGAAACTCCCCCAGATTCTCATCAACTTCAGTTTTGCTCGGAATCCTTGACACCTTGGTCAAGTGCAGCTTTGATGCCAAGGCCAGTCACTCTCATCTCACATTTTGGGACCAGATCTTTTGGTCCATGTTTGAACCAAGTCTGTAATGAGGCCAGGAGCTGTGTGCCTCTATGGCACCCAAACTGAGTGTTAGGCTATTGCTGTGTAGATGCTACTTGATAGCACTGACGATGACACCTATAATCACATTGACTCAAAGTAGACTGATGGAATAATAATTGATTAGATAGGATTTGTCCTGCTTTTTGTGTGGACAGGACATACCTTTGCAGCTCTCCATGATACCAGTTTTGTAGCTGTACTAGAATCACTTGGCTAGTGGCACAGCTAGTCCTGGAGAGCAAGCCTTCTGTACAGTTAGTGGAATATTATTAAGGCCCTTGCTATAAACACTTGGTATCACATGGAGTGAATCAAATTTTCTGAAGACTGGCAATTGTAATGCTGGGTGTTGTGTAAGCTCTGAAAAGTTGAATATTTTGTCAATACATTGGGCTGCACTTAATCTGATAATGATTGTGTCAATATCATACAGGCCTTGGAGTGGGTAAGGCAGAACATCTTAGAATGTTATAGAGTACAGACCTATATCCATAAGTCTTACTCAAGACAAATGCCTCTCCTCATTAAGACGTAGTTAGTGGCAGCAAACTACCCTGTACTAAAAAGTAGTTCGTACTCAGAGGATTATTTAACATCACTAGATAAGCTTTATCTATCAGGATATAAATGGCTGCTTCTGGGAGGAGCTAACTGGTGTGTGTTCAGTCTAGTATTGTGTGGACCAGAATATTTCAGTAACAGTAATGTATACTTACTTTTAAGCTGAACCTTATATTTCACAATAGACTATAAGGTATCTCAAATGTAATTACCTGTTAAGTACTATGTAGTAACAATGTAGTTTATCAAGACTGAGCCTATCTTTTACTGAAGACTTCATGTGGACACCTTTTCCCATCCTTTCCCTTGCATCCTTTGGTATCGGTCACTTAGACTAACACAAAAGAAGAATTATTGGTCAGGATCCACCCAAGGTATCACAAGTGGTTCTAGAGAACATTACATGAAATGATGTAGCCAGTCTGGTCGCCTGAAGATCTGGTCAAGTCCCATTATACGTGAAACAGTGAGGAAGCAGCAGTACATTTCCACTTACCATCCTGACTTGGAGATACTTTATAATTATTTCACTGCCACTGGTATAAAGTCCTGGCACTCCCTCCATAAGAGCATTGTGGGTATCCCTACACCCCAACAACTGCAGTAGTTTAAGAAGGCAGCTCAGTACTATCTTTTCCAAGGCAGTTAGGGTGGATAATTAATGCTGACCCAGCCAGTGATGCTCATGTACCCTAAATCAATCTAAAATAATTATAACTTAGTGACAGTCGTGAGGATTTTGATAGTCATCAGAATTCCAGTTACAAGTTGCCAGTATTTAAAATCCTGAAACACAAATACTTCTTTATGGAGGTCATGTCTTATTTTGTACTGAAGTAGCTTTGTATCTAAGATGGTGCGGGGAATTTTACACTTTTTACTGTACCCCTGTACTTCTGTATGTGAGTAAACGTGACAGTAAAATCTAATTCTAATCCCCTTTGTAAATTCCCCTGCTTCACTGTCCTTCTCTTTCTCATTTAAGACTCGGCTTTAAATTCTTTGACTAATTCTTTCATTCACTCATCCAAATATCTCCCTTTTTGGTTCATTGTCTGGCTTTGTCTTATTATGACTCGGTGAAGCACATTGTTTTTTCTTAATATCAAAGATTTTATATAAATGCAAAAAAAATTGTTTTGTTGCTACTTTCCAAAGTAAACGTTTCCCATATCTTTACTTCATAGTGATATAAGCATTTCTGTTGAGTGGAACACCTAAGTGAAAGATGATTCCTTTGAAACTAGACAGTCTTTTGATTCTGAACTGAACAGATTTGGGGAAAGAATTTTGAAAAGAGGTGAATGGTGCTGTAAAAATGGGAAAAAAAAAGCTTACCTTGATAACAGGAACAGACATGGATAAGGAAGTTGAACTGATTAATGGCTTTTTGACCTGGTTGGTGTGTCCACCAGAAGTATTGAAGCATTAAGGTCAGAAATACATAGCTATTGGAAGGAGCCAGGGAAAGGATTCAGTTTTGCTAACACTAAATTTCTGGAGATTTCACTTCCTCAGTACCTTAATAGCCCTGAATTTAAAGGGTTAATATTAACTCTATTATTTGCAGTTTGCAATATCTTCTTGAGGTATTATATTTTATATCTTTTCCTTAATGCTATTTATTTAGAGATGGAGATTTATTTATAGACCGTAATAATTAGGAAGTTGCATCTGTGAGGTTACACTTCAAGGTTAGATGTAAGCTGGAGGTACTTCATAAATAAATAAAAGGTGGGTGGAAGGCATATTGTTGGCTTAGTTTTACTTATGGTTGTGAAATGCATTAGTGACAAGAAAGGAAGAATGCTGTTTTTAAGTACGTCATTTGTGGAAATTCTAGCTCATATTATTCTGATCTACTGAACCATAACACTTAATAGAATGAATGACTAGGCCTTTTGCCAAATTCACTTTGTGACCTGCAATGAAGGTAGAAGGTCACTGTTGTTACTGGTTTCAGCGAGGATGGAAGTAGCTCATGTTGAAGCTGACTGGGAAATCATACTCTAATCCAAATGTCTACATGAGATATAGTGCTAAATTTCAACAGAAATTAGCTAAGTCAATTTTCATGAGTTTCATGGGGGGTGGTTGTCCCCTAGCGAGATTTCTCATGCGAGATTTCTGAAACTTGTCTCATAACCTACGTCATCCTGCTTGTTGTAATTTCCTGTTTGACATAGGCAAATGTACTCATCACTGCTGGGACCTTCCGAGATTCCTGGCACTGGTGCCATCTTTAAAGGGTAGTTGTGCAGCAGGTTGGCAGCCTGCAGCTGCCCTGAATATGGTGGGCAGAGGAAAAGTGGCAACCCATGTTGTTGACTGGGACCAGGCCCTGGTAGGCAGGGTGGCAGAGAAGGGCCATCCTCTTCCCTCAGGATTGGCCAAGCAGACCACGCCATCAGATCCTGCCAGCCTGGTCTAGGATTGCCACCTGATTCAATGCTGTGTCCACAGCCTGGAGGAACACACAGCAATGCAGGAAGAAGATTAATGACCGCCCTCTGATAAGGGAAGTGCCACAATCATCCTTCTGCTACCTCACACTCACTCTACCTCTGCTACTGCAGCCAGCTCCCACCAAAGCTCACAGTCTATCACTCTCGCTTTTGCATGCAACATGTCCCTGCCCTGCTGTCTGCCAGCCAATCTCCCAAATTGCTAATCCTGCATGCCCTCTGTGCTGCTTACTCACTCAATCAGGACACCTCTTCGCTTTTTGCTCTGTTATCAGCCCAAAGAGCTAACCCAAAAAGTGTCATAGATGGTGCCAAAATCACTGGCAACATACCACTTCTGGCATGTGAGTATCTGGCTGCCTCCATTGACAGGTTGATGGCTGCCATGGAGAAGTCAAGCCCATCACACTCAGGATCTGCCAGATATACACAGACCTACACTTCCTTATTCTAGCTACTGGTGTTCAGCACCAACAGCAACTTGATGGGGGGTGCGGGGAAGAGGTCAAAGACCTTGACTTCACTCCAGGTGCCCCTTCCTCACAAGGAGTTAGGATGCTAACAGTAGGCAAACAGCCAAACGAGAAACCAAATATACAACCACCAGAAGTTTGATTTCAGGATTCTAGAGGGGTTTCCAGGTCTTCTACCACCATCCTGTTGGCCATCTTCAATCTTGTCAGCGTTCAAGTCACCCTACCTTTGGCAGGACACACTCAGCGTGTCTGGGCCCTCTGGACACAAATATATCCCTGGGTCAACCAATCTAAACTCCAAGACCAATAGACCCTATAGTGGGGCAAGCTCCCTCCACCAGGCCAGCTGCAAAGCCTGTGATTGCACTGAGATATAGCGGGAGGAAAGGAAGAAAACTCCTTTCTGAGGGCACAAAGGTAGAAAAGGTGACACTTCTTTGTAAATATATTCCCACATTTGTCAATATATGTTCACTTTCTCATGAGCAAATGTCAGTCTTGCTCCTTTGGCAACTAGGGGAAATCTTTTTAGGATTTGGACTCCACACAGTAGGTCAATGTATGAGGTTCTTTCATACCATTTGGTGATCGCAGTTGTCTTTCTCCTGGAATGTTGATGTGTCTGTTTAATGTTGTTGCTCTTTGACGGGCCTCACTTCAAAGCGGAGCCCCTTCCTTCACATAATGAAACACTTACCCTATTTAAGTTGTGGTAGAAGCCATTTGTGTCTCCAATACACAAGTGTTAATTGGATCATGATGGAGGGAATTAATGGTTGGGCTTCACAGTATGAATCACATAGTCAGCCTGTCAGTCTAAGGGAACCCCGAATCTTCACATGGCCTGCACAGTAATCCTCCCAATCAACCCCACTGGCTTTGATCTTCCTCATGTTCCAATCCATTTGTTCCATTTACTTTAGTGCTCATCTCCACACTTTACACCCTGAGCACTAGGTATATGGAGCCAGTGTGCCAGCATTGTCATACACTGTCGCCCTGTAAAAGCCAGGGAAATGTTGACTGTCAATTACCATCTCCCCTTTCTCCTTTACTCCTTTCCCTCCCATGGTCTACCTTCTCCCTCCTCCCCTTATGCTAAGTTGCCCCCTTTCACAATTATTATTCCCTCAGCATCCCAGCTTTCCTCGTATTGCAATGGCCCCTTATAACCTACCACATGACCTTTAGTGAAGGAACCCGCCCCACCCCAACCCAGGACTGATTGTGGCCTATCCCTTTACTAGTCACCAATATGGATGGACAGCCCCAGTTGATGACTGACCAGATTCCTTTCTTATCTACGTACAGCTCCGCAACTGACTCACCACGACTCCTCAAACTGATTGCACTGTACCTACAGGACAGACTGTAGCCCACTGCCCAGATTGAAGAGATAATGATGACCTGATGCTGACCAGCCCAAGCAATCATTTGATGTGTCCAGGCTCCTGGGGAGATATCAGAGGTTCCCTCTGGATTTTGAGACATGGCCATTTGATTGAAAGTCAAGGTTGTAAGATGAAGAAACTGCTGGCATTTGGTGAAGATTGCTGTAGCACAGGGACATACAGCTACATGTCCCACCCCACTTTAGTGATGAGCACTGACAACAATGACAAGCTGCCTGGCTTTGTGTCTGTGCTGAAAGACAGGGCAAGACAGAAGCACTGTGCTGAATCATTCAGCACTGAAGGCAGGACCAAAGAGCAAAATGGCAATGACACCATGAACATTGGAACAGGCACAAGGTGAATGAGCATGGAAAGAGTTAACAGAAGGCGGGTGAGGTGCATCTTGGTGCAAACCATAAGCTGTTTCCTTGTCCCTGCATACAAAATGTTCTGACAGCAGCATTCCAGCAAATTGAAGCATTGAAGTGCAGAGCCAGATTATAACTGGATAAGAGGTTATCCATGATGATGCAATGAGACTGGTACATGCCCGATGACAATGTCTGTGGATGTGGTGTGTGATCAGTCATTGCCCGTGGAACATGCTGTGAGATGTTCAGGACTGGACAAAATTACTTTATACAGGAGTGGCAGCATCAAGCCTGAACACTATGTTATTGGCATATTTAGTTGAGTACTTTTTATATATTTATTCATTTGTGTGATGTGGGCGTCACTGGCAAGGCCAGCATTTCATGCCTATCCCTAGTTGCCCTTGAGAAGGTGGTGGTGAGCTGCCTTCTTGAACCGGTGCAGTTCTCCTGCTGTGGGTTCACCCACAATGCTATTAAGGAGGGAATTTCAAGACTTGGACTCGGCAACAGTGAAGGAGCAATGATATATTTCCAAGTCAGGATGGAGAGTGGCTTGGAGGGGAACTTGAAGATGGTGGTGTTCCCATGTATCTGCTGCCCTTGTCCTCCTAGATGGAAGTGGTCATGGGTTTGGAAAGTGCTGTCTGAGAATCTTTGACGAATTTCTGTAGTGCATCTAGTAGGTAATATGCACTGCTGCTAATGAGCATCGGTGCTGGAGGGAGTGGATGCTTGTCGATGCAGTGCCGATCAAGTTGGCTATTTTGTCCTGGATGGTATCAAGCTTCTTGAGTGATGTTGGAGCTGCGCTCATCCAAACAAGTGTGGACTATTCTTGTGTCTTGCAGATGGTAGACAGGCTTTCAGCTGCTGGGACACAAGGTTGGTAGGAAGGGCGCAGAAAAGTGTAATATTACATTTTGTGAATAAACCCATAATCAACAAATTACTGATGTCTAATTTCACACTTCCAACAACTAGGTTGAGATCAAAATTAACACACCATTTTTTTTCTGGCGTTGCCATGGAGCTTTTGGAAAATGGCAGGGAGATCTTTCAATCCCTAAGGGACAATGTCACTGCTGCCAATGGGAAGCCATCTGAGAGGAAATGAATGGCAAATCTTACCTCTAAGAAAGAAGTTCAATAACATGAACAAATTTAGCTTTATTTTCTCTTTGTCCACACCTTTATCACCTTCAACATCACTACTCATAATTATCTCCTTCTACACTTCCCTTTACTTAATTACATCCACTGCTTCGCACTTTCGTATTGCTTCCTCTGATCCTGCTCACATTCACCAGTTACAAGACTCACTTGCCCAAACAGCATGTCCTATATATTTTATCATGGAGTCATGAACAAAGTGTTGCGATATCATAGGTTTTTCTAAAAGAATGTTCTGACTGTAATTGTACACAAGAGGCTAAAAATGGTTGTTTTAAGTTATTACATTATTATATAGTTACATACTCAATGTGGGTTGCAGAGAGACATACCCACACATGTGAAGACCTTTGAAAATATCACAGGTTTGCAAACAGACAATGGTCATGTGAGAATTCAACCTTCAGAGAGAACAGCCAGTCCCTAGAACTCCAAGAAGCAGGCTTTGAAAGCCAGTCTTATTGGAGAATATTGGCTAGGAAGTACAAAGATAAAAAGTAAACAGAAATTAATTGCTGCTCTGCTGAAAATGCGTGAAAATGCTGAAACCACAGAATTAGTGAAGAACGAGGAATCTTGTCTTGTTCTTAAAATCTGCTGTCCTTATGGTCTATTTATTCAAAAAAAAACAAATAAACCATTCAATTAGGGAAGCAATTACAGCTGCCAGATATGACTTTAAGTATTAACCTCTCCACTTTAGCAACAAGGAGCTCAAACAATAAGCTCAATGGCATACCAGAGACTAATTGGAACTTCCTTATTATGAGTATTCTTGTATCTTCTCTGGACTTGATTTAATCTTGGAATCTGTACCTTCTTGTTAATTTTTTTTATTGTTTTCTCTGTAAGGAACCTTCAGAAATAATTTCTAATAAACTAACCTTCAAAACAAAATTTTGACTACTGATCTGCTTTAACTTGCATGATTACAACTTCAAAGGGGGATATGTGAACTGTAAGTTCACAATCATGCTGGCTGCTCATATTACCAGAATAATCAACAAACTCTTTAAATACTTGACAAGACACACCAGCAGATTCCATTCTTTCCTTCAGAAGATAATTATGTAGAACTTCAGACAGGAAACTGTTTATTCTGGACAACACATAAGAACAGGAGCAGACCATTC
This sequence comes from Rhincodon typus, assembly GCF_021869965.1. NCBI lineage: Eukaryota > Metazoa > Chordata > Chondrichthyes > Orectolobiformes > Rhincodontidae > Rhincodon > Rhincodon typus. The sequence continues at coordinate 22,692,247 of NC_063356.1, forward strand.
AGCCCCTTGACCATTCAATATAATCATCAAAATAACTCCACAGAGGTCAGTATCCTGTCATCAAACACACTCTATTTACACATGGAAAGTCTTTGACACTGATCCAGCTCCCTCAGAGTCAGCTCTCGGAGTGTGAGAATGCCCCAGTCAGGAAACTCATATTCTATCAGGTCCACCTGGCTGACCTTGTTGCAATGACTACAATCATGGCTGATCCATGGCCTAACTCCATATGCCTGCTTGGGCACGTATCCCTTAATAACCTTGCTTAATAAAAATTTGTCTATCTCAGATTGATATTTAACAATTGAATTAGCATTGAGCATCTATGAGAAAGTGAGTTCCAAACCTTCACTACTTTTTGCATGTAGAAGTGCTTTCTAATGTCTCTCCTGAATGGACTGTCTCTAATTCTTAGACTATTTGCCCTGGTTTTAGAATCTTCAATTGGTGGAAATGGTTTATCTCTATCTACCTTGTTTTCACCTGTTAATATCCTGAAGACCTCCATTAGATCACCTTGTAAATTCTAGAGAATAAAGAATAATTTTCCTAATCTGTCTTGATAACTTAATCCACAAAATCAAGGTATCATCCTTGTAAACCTGTGTTGAACTCCCTCCAGGGCCAAAACATCCTTCCTCAGATGGGGTGCCCAAATCTGCTCACAGTACTCTAATTGGGGTCTAATTAGAGTTTTATATAACTCCAGCATAATGCTTGCATCTCTACACTGCAGCCCTTTAGATATGAAGGCCAGCATTTCATTAGACTTCTTGACTACTTTCTGCATCTGTTCATGGCATTTTAAAGAGCTATGCACCTGAACCCCTAAGTCTTGCTGGAAGGGGTAGAATCATAATCATGGTGTCCTGAGTTTTTTCAAGTTCTCCTGCTTTTTTTTGGAACCCTATATACTGTTATTAATAAACTGCAGACATCTTCCCAAGATAGATTTAATGAGTTAGTGTTGATGGATACTTTGGACAAACAGAAGATATGCCTATAAAGTTCAATTTCAGGGCAGTCGTCAAATGTAAGTAAGGATGCGTATTGTTGGATGCGTGATTTGTTGGGTGTGGCAGCACCTGTTTAGGTGAAGCACCCATCGATGCGAGCTCCAGGAGCTTAAAGAACTGGTGGCTGATGTCTCCCCTGCACTTACTCTTCATGCTCTGCCTCTTACTGCAATTCTTGATGGGAGAGTTTATCCCTCACAATGGCAAAGTTCTGGAGCATGTAGCAAGCAGGCAAACAGACAATCAAAATCCTTGTAGAACCACTCAGAGCTCTACCGATCTTCTGGAATGTTCCAGATAGAAGGCCAATGCCTGAACTTATCCATTTTTTTTTCAATAATGCTTTTTATGACCTAATTCCTCCCATACACCTATTGTGTGTGTTTGGACATGGCTCCTTTTTCCTGTCAGGACCCCAAAAATGCCTAACATCATGGCTAACAAACCACATTATGTTGAACATCACAAGAAAGATTTGGAGAGGTCATGGCATAGTGGTAATATCACTGGACTAGGACCCCAGGTAGATACTCTGGTGGTATGGGTATATATCTCACCATGGGTAGATGTTGGAATCTGAATTCAATAAGAATAAAGAATGAATAGCTAGTTTCATGACAGTTAAATAACCGCAGTTGATTGCTGTAAAAACCCATCTAGTTTGCTAATTTTCTTAGGCGAGGAATTCTGCTGGCCTACATATGAGTCCCAGGCCCACAGCAATGTGATTGACTCTTAACTTCCCTCTGGCAAGTGGGAGGGACCATAAATGTTGGCCGAGCCAGCAATGCCCATGTAGTGACTGGAATCAAGTGGATCTTATTGACTATGAGATCTTTGATTGGGATTTTTAGGCTGGGTCAATCAGCGAGATCCAGCTGACAGATATAAACAGGGGATTCAGAGAGTCTCCTGACTTCAGGGACAGACTCCAAACTGGCTGGTCAACTTGTAAGTAAAGGATGACTTGGTGATGGGATACCAGCTTCTGTGTAGTTATTTCAGCCTAGTTGTAATGAATGAATAAAATCAAACCACATTATGTTGAACAAGGGGTTTGAATTAAGAGAGAATCAGACACTTGAGTCATTACTTGTGTTGTTGAATGGATTCTCGCAGGTGTTTTATAATAGTTACAGCAAGACATACTAAGTTGTCTGGGTTTTTGTTAAATGTATTCTATATTTTGTTGTTGTTACATTATAATTTTTAAGTTGAACAAATAATAAAGGTCAATACCTCAGAATGCAAAGAAGCATTGAGAAGAAGAGGCAAATTGTTAATTTGAATAGGAGGTAGCTCAGATTTATGTAACTGCAGATAGATAAAGAAAGGAAGTTTTAAACTATACAAGCATACAAGATGTAATGGTGAGTCTTAACTGAAACACTGTCAATTATTTCAGACACTATATATAATCAAGTGAAGGTCAACTGTTTTGTAAGTCGATTCCAGATTTTCAACCAAAAATTCCACACTTTATTTAATCATCACCTATGCACATCCAATGTCAAATTCATTTACAAAGCTACTCATTGATAGGGTTACAGAATAGCACATCATCAAAGCTAATGTTCAGCTGTTTGTGTTAATGCATATCAAGGCTTCTTTTGCAGTATTTTTGGGGACAGGATTGGTGGCAACACTTTCTGACCTGGTAATTCTACAACAGTAGACAATCGGAGATGATGGATTTCAACTTCTCAAAACTCTTACTTGTGTAATAGATGACCCTCAAAGTTTTGGTGAATTTTCGCTTAGCAAATTGATTTTTACAAAAGTATGTGTGGTTAAATGTTCACACGTTTAAGTTTTGAGAAGATAGGTTTGATGTCTACACTGATACACTTATGTGCTGCGAGCAAAGTGAATCAAAAATTTGAAAGTATTTTCAAAATTTATTCCTATCATTCACCTGAAGAGCTCTCATGTAATTGTTGTCAATCCAAAGCTAGTGAAACTTCAAGAATTAAAGAGAAACACTTCTAATAGAAAATTTCAAAGCTGATATTGATAAACTTTTGTTTGGCAATGTTATTAAAAGCTCTGAAATTAGAGTATTTATGGCAAATTACAACATAATCTGCCATGATCTTGGTTTCCAGGGCTGAATGTCACATTTCTGTTCCTGTGGCTTGTTGGTCATGGTCTTCAATTGTTCACCTGGCCTGTGCTTAATGATATGAGGGTGTTTACGACTGCTTCTCACTGCACTTGATTTGATAAATGTGAAAGTAGATTCAGAGAAATGTAAATAAACTTGTAGAAGGAAGTGGTAGCCAGAACTGAAGAATATGAGAAACATTTCGAAACTTCATGGTCAAGTCCTTGCTGTCATGTAAACTGGAGTGTTATCTATAAATGAGTTTACAATGTAAATTACACAACATTTGTGGTCACTGACCTTGATCGTCTGAATTATTAGTTCCCTTCCTTTTTCACTTGGTGAGGGGCATTGCAATTATGCCAAGTAGTCCTTTAAATATAAATAAATAAAAGGGACATTCGTATAAAAATTAACCTAAGATTACTTAACTGATGGATGGACAGGTGCAGAGAAATCCTTGCTTTGGCTGCTGGCTTTTGCCACATAGGGTTAGAAATTAAATTCTGCTGCCTTGCCAATACCTGAATGAGCCGGCAGAAGGATCACCTAATACTGAGACTGAAAGCTCATTTAGCTTATTCTGATAAGGTACCTAATTGGTATTTTGCTAATGAAAAGGATTTGATTATTGGATTGTTGCAATGCCAAATAACCTTTACATAAACATGAAGGGAGTGTAATCAGGTGAAGAAGCAATCAGACTTTTGGAGGGGGCTGACATTGCTAATGGTATGGTGGTGGTTGGGGCTTAAGAGGAATCAGGAAAGGGGCTGGGTGAAATATTTATACAAGACAGAATTCAACTGTATGGAGTACAATTCAGAAAGCACATTTTGAATGGAATGAATTAATAGCTGCCTCAACCTGATTTGCCCTGACCATTGAATGGTAGATAAAGTAGTACATTCAAATAAGATCTTGATAAGATGTAAAGAAAGAATTCTTCAATTATTAATAAACTACTATTTCACTTTTGAGTGAATTCATTTAATATTAAGAGCTTCTAATCTTATTAAAAAAATTGCCTGGCCTTTTTACCTTGTGTGCAGAGGAAATGTAATGAATTGATACGAGATGATGTCTGAATGAAACATTCAAAATCAATTATGTAACAATTCTTCATGTTTGAAGGATTTTTTCGATGTCTTGATGCTTTCTTAATTTCATTTCTAAATAAACAGGCCATATATATTTATCTTAAAGCAGATTGAATCATTGATTTCAAATTGCTAACAGACACATATTAATAAAGATGCAATATTTGCATGTCAACAGTTATCCATTTTTTTTTGTCAATTTTGTCTTGAGGGGTTGTCTTTTTGGAAACATATGAATAGAGTCAAACCTTGCAGTCTCAAATATATCATTCTGTCTGATTAGATCAAGGGAAACAGTTCTGTTTTTATTCTCTAGGTTTTATTCTGTGTTGAGTTGTAGATTTTTAATGTGAGATATTGCTTTTATGCAATTGAGTCAACCTTAAAAAAATAAATGAGTTCATTTGGGACTTGTTGCAATTTCATTTATATAACACCTTTCCTGTAACAAAAGCTTCTTGGAACTGGACAGTGAAAGTGATCATTCAGCAGAATCTAGCAGGCAACTAACTAAGATTTAAAGTTTTGGCAAAGATCTGTAGCTCGGGTTGTGGGTGAGGTGGTTGACTTGCTCGCCGAGCTGGCTTGTTTTTGTTCAGATGTTTCATCACCATGCTAGGTGACATCATCAGTGGAGCCTCCAATAAAGCGATGTTATTCTACTCCACTTGGAATTTATACTGTCCGGTCCGTTATGGTGAGTACTGTCATTTCTGCTTTTGATCTGTATGGGTTTGTATATGGGGTCCAATTCTATATGTTTGTTGATTGAAGTATGGGTAGAGAACCATGCCTCTAGGAATTCCCATGCGTGCCTATGGTTGGCTTGGGCTGCTATGGTTATTTTGTCCCAGTTAAACTGATGGCCTTCATTGTCTGAAAGTATGGATATTAAGGAGAGTTTGTTGTGCCGTTTTGCTGCTAGCTGATGGTCGTGTATTCGGATGGCTAGTTTCCTTCTTGTCTGTCCGATGTAATGTTTGTGGCAGTCGTTGCATGGTATTTTGTAAACTACATTGGTTCTACATGTTGTGGGAATGGGGTCTTTAATCCCCATGAGTGTTTGTCATAGACCTGACCGATCGGAACTAACAACAAGACTCCTAAGACCTCTAGGAATCATGGTGGCCAACAAGCCCACAGCCACTCATTGACAAACATTCACAAGGATTAAAGACCCCATTCCCACGACGTGCAGAACCAATGTGGTTTACAAAATACCATGCAACGACTGCCACAAATATTACACCGGACAGACAGGAAGGAAACTAGCCATCAGAATACACGACCATCAGCTAGCAGCAAAATGGCACAACAAACTCTCCTTAATATCTGTACTTTCAGACAATGAAAGCCATCAGTTTAACTGGGACAAGGTAACCATAGTAGCCCAAGTCAAACATAGACACACACGGGAATTCTTAGAGGAATGGTTCTCCACCCATGCTTCAATCAACAAACATATAGAATTGGACCCCATATATAAAACCATACAGATCAAAACCGGAAATGACTCTACTCACCATAACGGATTGACCAATATAAATTCCAAGCAGAGTAGAATAACATCGCTTCATCGGAGGTCCCACTGATGATGTCAACTAGCATGGTGAAGAAACGTCTGAACAAAAACAAGTCAGCTTGGTGAGCAAGTCAACAACCTCAACTAATTACGATGTAATAGTTTGTTGCATGCTCCCCTTTGAAGAAAGGAAAGGTGAGGTATGGCAAAGACATTTAGTGCAAACATTTCTGACAAGAAAGATTGTGGTGCCTGAAAGCGATGTCATTGGTAATGAGGAGAGATGTTATAGTGTCTAATCAAAAAAGAATGTTCTATATTTACCTTGCAGCAATAGTGAAGAATTATTAAGCTCCATCACCTTGCTATACTCACTTCACTTTCAAAATCATCTTTGAAACTTGCTTACTTAACACCTTCCCGAAATTTCTTGCAGTCCCTCTTGGTTCTGGCATTCGGCTACATAAAAAAACATAATATGCTCTTTGTCTTCACTCAATCAAATAGAAATGGAACCTAGGACTAGGCAACAGGATAGAGATGGTTCAGAAAAGAAGCTAATTATCTCAGTAATCTCAGAGGATGAAGAAAATAAGGAGAGATACTGTACCATAGTCATTGGGTAATGACATTATGGGCTGAATGAGACGTAACTGAAGGACCTTAATTAGAGGAGACCAGGTATATTTTTAGGCATAACAAATATCAAGTATTTTAGGAATAAATCAGGTTTCAGTTTCATGTGTTCTCTGAAATTAGTTTGATAATGCAGCAGAAGATTCAATTTAACCCAGTAATTATTTTACCTAATTAAAAAAAGTGTTTTTTCTTCATTCATTCACAGGATGTGGTTGTGAGAGGCCAGGCCAGCAATTATTGCACAATCCCTAATTGCCCAGAGGGCAGCTAAATGTTAACCACATTGCTTTGGGTCTGGAGTCACATGTAGGCCAGACCAGGTAAGGATGGCAGATTCCTTCCCTAAATGACATTAGTGAATTCCGACAATCTTTTCATGGTCATCATTAGGCCAATTCCAGATATTTATTGAGTTTAACATTCACCATCTGCAATGGCATGTTTTGGACACAGGTCCCCAGAACATTACCAGGGTCACTGGATTCATAATCTAGCAATAATACCACTTGGGTTTATATTTCGCAAGTGTAAATTGCAGAGAAATTGCAATTTTCAATCTGTTGGGACCAAGGTCTGGAAAGCAAAGTCTCATTGAGAGAAGGAAGGTTTTATAAAATGCTGTACCTTCTGACAAAATAAAAAAACAAAGAACTGTGGATGCCGAAATCAGGAAAAAAAACAGAAGTTGCTGGAAAAGGTCAGCAGGTCTGGCAGCATGAGTTAAATCAGAGTTAATGTTTTGGGTCGAGTTACCCTTCCTCACAACTAGAAAGGGTCACTGGACCTGAAACAGTAACTCTGATTTCTCTCCGCATATGCTGCCAGACCTGCTGAGCTTTTCCACTAACTTCTGTTTTTGTATCTTCTGTCAACGTTGTTATGGTGCTCCCGCACTACTTCGGAAATGGAGGTGGTGCAACCGTTGTTGCTGAGTTTCTCTTGCCCCTCTGTTCTTCACTCTCCTTACCCTGCCTTCTACACTTGCCTTGCCAGCCCTCTTGCCACTTGTTTTCTGCTGCCTTTGCTGCCCTGCTTACTACCCATTTATCCAAGCAGTGCAGACTGCCTACCCCTCACCTTGCAACCCAACTCATCCTCTGCTGGACAACCTGGACACTATGGCTTGTTTCTATATAATTTAAATAATTTTGCTTCTTGGTCCCTTTGAATCCAATTCAAATCAGATCATAAACCATATTTTTCAAATTCCAGAATATCACCTTATTAGGACTTGCGTGTGTGGTGAACAGTTGCATTGCTGACAAAACCAGATGCTAAGAGATATATTAAAACAGCTCAGGAAAATGTTACTGAAGATCAGCCATGGTCTCATTGAATGCTGGGGTAGACTCTCCAGGCAGAATGGCCTTCTCCTGTGGCCATTTATCATATTCTCATGGGGACCCTTAATGCAGTAAAATATCTCAGAGAAAGAAAGGATGGTGAGGGAGGGACAGCATTGGGAGTTAGTAATGGTACAGTGCAAGGAGGAGATATAAGGTAGGATAAATGTCGACTTGCTCAAAACAACTCTTTTATGAAAACTTTTAAAGGAGTGGGAGAGAAAGATGGAGAAATTTAGGATTAGAATTTCTGTCTGACTTTTCTGACAGCCGCCCTCCCACCCGCCAATTGCTCTAAGCCGTGGAACAGCACCTGCAGCACCCTTGTTGTCCACTTTACAATGGCCCTGAGTGCACCAACATGTGGAGATGGCTGATCAACGCCTTACATCACAGTGAGAGTACCAGCTACACTCTGATACCTTTCCTATTGCAAACCCATATTAACCCTTCACTTTATTACAAGCACTCAAGACCATTGTTGTACTTACATGACATATGACCAAGCGTTGTTTCCATCCTCACACTACATACTTGGAAATTTAGCAGGTATTTTTTTCATAGAATCCCTACAGTGTGGAAATAGACCCTTCGGCCCAACAAATCCACACCGACACAAAGAGCATCCCATCCAGACCTATCCCCCTAATCTACACATCCCTGAACACTATAGGCAATTTAGCACAGCCAATCCACCTAACCTGCAAATCATTGGACTGTGGAAGGAAACCAGAGCACCCTGAGGAAACCCACTCAGACACAGGGAGAACGTGCAAACTCCACACAGACAGTCACCCGAGGGTGGAATCAAACCCGGGTCCCTGGCGCTGTGAGGCAGCAGTGCTAACCACTGAGCCACAATGTCACCCATGATGGGAAGCTTTTAGCCAGCATTTGAAGCCTAAGGACATTCATTCTGTGACTAATGCAAATAGACAATAAAACGAGCTGGAGTTTGCAAACCCATGCTTCATGCATTTGCCCATTCAATGTCTGAGAGTCTAGCGGATGTGGATCCTGCGAGCAGTCTCAGTAAGTCAAGGGCAGCCTCCAACACCCGACGTGAGGCTTGGACACAGTCAGTCAGCCACTGATCTTTTTCTCGTAAGGGATGAGGATTTGAATGCTAGACAGCCCACCACCTGACTTGGCTCTTTCTGCCGTGTAGTGGGTCTGTTTTCTCCTGTAATGAGAGAAAAGGAGGAATTGAGTTGGATGAAAGTGGCTGGCACAACTGTGGGGTGCTGTGTTGGCGCAGGTGGGGGAGAAATGGTGATGTGTCCCAAGTGAATGAGTAAGACCAAAGGCATGCTTGACTGAAAGCTTTCTCCCTTGACTCAGGAAGCTGTCAGGGCAAGACTGAAGTACCATGAGCCTGACAGCTCTGATTGAGGGGCCAAAGTGCGAAAAGGCAAGGCAGGGATACTGTAAGCACCCAGGTAGGCTCAAAATGAGTAAGCATGATGCCAGCAATGAGACGTAGGCTGGTCCAATCCCTGACCTGGGTGCCTGTCCCTGTCAGTTGCCAGGGAACCCTGACCTGCACCTATAAAGTGCAGAAGTGTATTGTAAGTGGATCAGAGATGTGCCATGATGATGTAGAGGGGCTGGCAAATGTCTACTGCCAAAATCTGTGCTTGTTGTGTGTGCAGTCACTGCCCATGGAGTGTGCTCTCAGATGCTGATACTGTGTATCCGAGATGTCAGACCCTGGTAGCAAGTGGCAAGCACAAATTGTCAGGTCCCTTCTCAGACTTCATGTCAAGATTTCTCGTCATCTAATTTGTTCAGAACAAGCGGTAGGATGAGAGTCTGCATATTAATTAGGTGAGATCTGCAGTTAATTAAAGAACATAGAACAGTACAGCACAGTACAGGGCCTTCAGCTCAATGCTGTGCCGACCTATTATTCTACTAAGATCAATCTACCCTGCATACTCTACATTTTACTATCCTCCATGTGCCTATCCAAGAATGCTTAAAAGTCTCTAAAGTATCTGACTCCACTACCACTGCCGGCAGCGCATTCCACACACCCACCACTCTCTGTGTAAACAACCTGCCCCTGACATCTCCCCTATACCTTCCACCAATCACCTTAAAATTATGCCCCCTTGTAATAGTCATTTCTGCCCTGGGAAAAAGTCTCTGACTATCCACTCTATCTATGTCTCTCATTATCTTGTACACCTCTATCAAGTCACCTCTCATCCTTCTTTGCACCAATGAAAAAAGCCCTAGCTCGCTCAACCTTTCCTCATAAGACCTGCCCTCCAGTCCAGGCAGCATCCTGGTAAATCTCCTCTGCACCCTCTCTAAAGCTTCCACATCTTTCCTATAATGAGGTGATCAATTCCAAGTGTGGTCTAACCAGAGTTTTATAGAGCTGCAGCATAAACTCGTGGCTCTTAAAATCAATTCCCCTGCCAATGAAAGCCAACACACCATACGCCTTCTTTAGAACCCTATCAACGGGGGTAGCAACTTTGAGGGATCTATGGATGTGGACCCCAAGATCCCTCTGTCCCTCCAAACTGCCGAGAATCCTGCCATTAGCCCTGTATTCTGCAATCAAATTAGGCTGACAACAAGCAATATGAGTTATAAGGAGAGGCTAAACAGGCCGGGACTTCTTTCCCTGAAGCATCAGAGGCTGAGGGCTGACCTTATCGAGGTCTATAAAATTATGAGCGGCATAAATAAGGTCAATCGCCCACGTCTTTTTCCAAGGATTGGGAAATCCAAAACCAGAGGGCATAGGTTTAAGGTGAGAGGGAAAGATTTAAAAGGGATCTGAGGGGCAACTTTTTCACACAGAGTCTGATGCATGAATGGAATGAGCTGTCAGAGGAAGTGGTAGAGGCCGGTACAATTATAACATTTAAAAGGCATTTCGTCAGGTACATAAATAGGAAAGATTTAGAGGACTAAGGACCAAATTCTGGCAAATGGGACTAGTTCAGTTTAGGAAACTTGGCTGGCATGGATGAATCAGACTGAAGGATCTTGTTCAATGCTGTATGACTCTGTGACTCTATAGGACTGCTTGTGATGGCTGTATAAGACTGACCATTGCCCACTCCTCGTTCTGTAGTTGGATATATCCTCTGCCCGTGACCAGACGAGGAGATAACCAACTACGGCCAAGCCCCTGGACTGTGCGCAGACTGTGCTCATGACTGATGATAATGGAACCCACCCCCACTACACCTGGCCAATAGTTTGGGGCTCCTAGACTGGACTGAGGACTATCCCTGACTCACTATTCAACGTGACCATTTGGTTGAGTAAATATGCAGGATGTCTTTTACACACGCAGCTGACAAATGCTGTGAGTGTTAGATTGTATCTCGGTGTGCCATACATCAAGAGGTTCCACAACCCCCATGCTACCCTGGACAGATCCCTATTAACGAGAAGCTTATCTGTGAGTCTGCATAAAAGTCTATATCAATACAGCAGTACTGATAGCTTCTAGACTCTGGCTGAAGCACCAACACATTAACAGGTTTGGCACAGCATGATAAGGGAGGGTGAAGCAAGGCATGGATGCTGTGAACATGTATCTAGTCGCTGAGTAAGAGAGCACTGACAGAGCAAAGAGGCAGTTCTGGGATGAAGCCTTGTCCAATCTGTGAGCTGGGTGCTTGTCCCTGCGTACAATGTTTCCCTGCTGCAGCCTTTCAGTATTAGTTGTGGTGTGGCCTGCATTGCTTGTGAGTACTTCCTAAATGGATCTGTGATGTACTATAAGGATCATGAGGAGTTGGCAAATGTCAGATGCCATTGTCCATAATGGAGGCGTTTTCACAGCTGATACTCATAGACCATGCCCTGTGATGTTATTTAGTGCCGCCAGCAGTGAGCTGAAGTCACCATGTATTGCTCTGACTTGCATGTTGAGAATTCTTGATGTCTAGCTCGTTTGGTATATTTGATAAATAAAGGAGGCTGGATATTAATGAAGCGAGTTGTGCAGGTAACAAGGCATTTAACAACCAATAATCCCCCCTTAATAGGTAACTCGCTGCTGCCTAGCTTGGAACTCTATTTACTGCCTGGCAGATGCAGAAAAGATGCAATGAGTTACTCCTGACAAAGAGATAGGCCTTGCTGGACCACTCATGCAATTCTGTCACAAATCTCACCATAGCATACATTGTTCAGGCCCAGTAAGATTTCCTTGTATATTTCTAATCAGATACCGTTATACAGGTGTTGCTTCAATTGTGTAATTTGTGTTTCATGAGAGTTAAAATCTTTCTGTACTGAGCACTAACAACACAAAGGAGTGGCACAGTGGCTCAATGGTTAGTACTGCTGCCTCACAGCACTAGAGACCTGGGTTCAATTCCAATCTTGGGTGACTGTCTGTGTGGGGTTTGCACATTCTCCCCATGTCTGGGTGGGTTTCCTCCCACAGTTCAAAGATGTGCAGGTTAGGTGGATTGGCTATGTTAAATTATCTAGAGTGGGAATTGTAGGGGGTGGGATGCTTTTTGGAGGGTCAGTGTGGGCTTGGTGGCTGAATGGCCTGCTCCCACACTGCAGGGATTCTATGATCTATGATAAAGGAGTGATGATATGGTTCTTATTGTAAGGATGCTGTCAATGAATAACAATTTCTGTGTGTGTTCCATCTACAGATAAACTGCTGCTTTATGTCTAACAGCAGTCAAAACTTTGTTCAATTCCATGGTGTATAATTACTAATCATTGTCGAGGTCTTGCAGTATCACACAGATAGTATTGTACTCAACACCATGATAATTTCAACAAGGCAGTTTGACCTTCTATTACAATCACTTGGTTTCATTATATATAATTGCTTGGTTCAGATTTTAAGTTTTGACAATTTAAAGATTAAATGAAGCATATTTAAATAGAGGCCCATTGTTTATTGAAATGTATTTGCCAAATCAAAAATTGAACAGATGATTTATCGTAACACAGCCCCTGTTCTATTTTCCTTGGTCATAATGATGTTCAAAGTTTCTGCTCGAAAGCAAGCCAGCATTGTTTATAATCAATAAAATATAGAGAACTACATTTTTAAAAGACATTAAAAATGTACTCACTTAGAAATCTAATAGATTTAGTTGAATAGTAAATGTTTGTGATTCAACCTTTGTTACATTTCACAGTGACTATTCACAGATGATTTTTCTACATCAGTTGTGTATTTGTGACCAATGGATTTATCTGGGAGAGCCATGGGGGAAATACATCAAAATGGGAGATTTCAAAAAGTAAATCTGTCACCTTCATTTTCACTAACTCTATAAATGTCAGATGTAATCAGAGCAGCTTCTATTGGATTGTTTCTGCTTAGTTTGTTACAGATTCTTTAGCACATACTCTATTTTAGAATATTCATAGGTGAATCCCAATTCTCTGCCTTCATCAGGACTGTCATAGTTTTATGACCAATTGATGAAGGGTGAATCAGCTTCCCTCTTTCAACTGCCTTGATTAGCCATTACAAAATTTAATTATCTTTTTACCTCACTTCAAGAATAATATAATTAACTACTATGCTGAACATAATTGAGGAGCCAATTATAATGTTTGCTTGAGTGACAGGAAAAGTACTTTCTTACTTGCTAACCTGAGAAAAATCATAAGGTCGTAACATCAGATACAGTCACACAGACTCATTATAAAGTTTTAAAAGAGATAGTGTTCAGTACAAGAAAGAAAATAAAAGAATATGTTAAAGCTCTTAGGATGCCCTTGAGGCAATAGGTCTTAATCTGAGATTTCAGCATCTTTGGAATGTGGATTGATGTATGATGAATATTATAGTTTTTGCGACCTCTGTTCACAAATACTTAACTTAATTCTAAGTTTGAGAATCCTGCATTTTAGAGCTAATCTCAGATTTGCAAACAAGCGTGAGGGTCAGTGGTTCACAAGATTTAAATTTGCATTGTTTAAACTATTCAAGTATATTATTAGATTAACAAAGTGTTCGATAAAGGTTGGGCAATGAAAAAGACAAACCTCTTGCGTAATTTATGATAATTTTACATAATCTCCGTTGGTCTCTAATTTGTCTTATCAGTGCGTGATTTGACCTTCAAGCGGTTAGGAAAAAACAAGGTGAGCGTGAAGGAGTCTTCTGATGTACACTTACTAATCTATTTCACTCCCTTCCTTCAAAGCTGTTTCTTGAAATACAGTTCATTCGTGTACCCCCATGTTTGGTTTTATTGTCTCCAAGCTGGATAGTTGTAGGCAATTATTTATGTCCAATATCTGATTTATCATAAAGGCGTAAACAAAACAGGAGAGGCAGATCTGGTTGATTGGTTTCAGTCTCTTTTGATAAAGATGTTAATTTTAGTTCAGAATGATTATATATGATGGTTTTATGAATCTTGGCTCAACCCATGGTCAAGTAATCACTGCTGCCAATTTTAGGTCAGTGTTTTTCCTTTTTGAAACCATTTCAGCTTGTGAAAGTCTCAGGTATAAAAATCTAATAATGGATAACAAAAATTGATAGTCCATGTTTTACCACAATCATGACAACAGGCATTTCGGCCAAAGTATAGTGGGTCTACCAACAGCACCTGAACTGCAACAGTTCAAGAAGGCAGCTCATTACCATGTTTTAAAGGCAACTAGGGATGCGCAATAATTGCTGACCCAGCCAGCGGCAGATGAAAAAATTATTACGTTTGGGAAAAGCTTTAGTAACAAACCCAAAATAGTGAATAGAAGAATTCTTTTGTGAACTGATTGCAGCTGATTACAACCTTCCCTTTTGATATCTGTGCTGATTAATCCTTAGTATACTTTTGGTTTCTAGTTTTTTTTATACCTTTGATTTAATGTTTCACTATCCTTTCTACCATTAACATTAAGTTAACTGGACTTCAGTTTCCTAGAAATAACGTAGGCTCAGTGACAGTTCTGCGGATCTAGTCAGGTATGCATATTCCATGTAAGATCCATAGTTTGCATGAAAATAGTCACTCTGCTTTACCTCTTCTAGCTTTTTGTGCGCATAAATGCAGGCGTTTTCTCTACATATCAGAGATCGTATATATTCTTCAACATCATAAATAGTGTCGTTTAGCTTCAGAATTGTTTGGTTTAAAAGTATATTTGTGCAGTTCATAACTCAAATAGTTCTACAAATTTATATCATTGTTGAAGGATCTTGTTACACATATTTAAGAAAAGAAAGCAACTCACGAATGCCTTGTCTGTATTTGCAATGAAGTTATCTGAGCAACATCCTCCAGGTAGCGTTACACGTCAGTAAGGTCGCAAAAACTGCCGATGCTGGAGTCTGAGAAAACACAGTGTGGAGCTAGAGGAACACAGCAGGCCAGGTAGCATCAGAGGAGCAGGAAAGCTGACGTTTTGGGTCGGGACCCTTCTTCAGAAATATTTCTGAAGAAGGGCCTTCAGAAATATTTCTGAAGAAGGGTCCTGACCCAAAATGTTAACTTTCCTGTTCCTCTGATGCTACCTGGCCTGCTGTGTTCCTCCACCTCAACACTTTGATTTTTATATATTACACACCAGTATGTTTGTTGAATACATGTAAAGCCGTTCTCCAGTTATTCACTTTTATTAGACAACAAAGGAACAGACATGAATATATACACAGGAGACCAATGCAATGATCGCATTCTCCTAGCTGTATGAAGCAGAGAATGAAAGTTGAGAATCCTTTAAAAGAATGCATTTCAGGATCATAACTGTTTCCATCCATCGATATTAACTAAACACTCCCAATTCTTTAAGTGACCCCAAGCTCTTTTGTGATTGACTCGAAGGGTCTAGGTCCGAAACGTCAGCCTTTTTGCTCCTATGATGCTGCTTGGCCTGCTGTGTTCATCCAGCTCTGCACCTTGTTGTCAAGGTGAGGATGGAAACAGCTTTCATTGTTTCAATGGTTTAAAAACAAAATGAAAAAGCAAAGCTTTAAATCACCAATACATTATTATTTTGTTAGTTCCCTGTTCTCCCAACAATATTACCCAGTGCATCCAAAAGGATCAATTTCTCACTGGCTTATGACTCCTTAATCAAGCTACTGTTATCCATGAGATATCTGACCATTCTACCATTGCAAATCCAGTGCTTCTTCACTTACTGTGCACGAATGTACTCAGGCATTAATTGCTCAATAATAATTAGAATCAGAAGTTCAGGATAACTTTCTGTTTATTTAATTCAAATTTTACTTATTGCAAATGGAAACAGAAGGCCAAGCAGAGGTGCAATTAGACTCCTTAGTAACCAAAAAAATATAGGGATAAAACTGCAACAGTTTTGGTTTTTGAATGCACAATAATCCCCTAAACTCAGTGTTGCAGTATAATGGTTCAAAATAGGGATGATGATAATATTCTAAAGGTTGAAAATAGCAAAGACAAGAGAGTAAGTATCAGACTCAAACTGAGCTCCAGCAATGTATAAGATCTTTCAGGTGATGATGTGGAGGTGCCGGTGTTGGACTGGGGTGGACAAAGTCAGAAGTGACATGACACAAGGTTATAGTCCAACAGATTTATTTGAAATCACAAGCTTTCAGAGCGCAGCTCCTTTGTCAGGTGAAGCGAGAGAGAAGAGCACACTGACACATAGCTTATAGGCAGAGAGATCAAGGGCAGAGAGATCAAAAGTTCATACATCTGATGTGAGTGAAATGTCAGATAATAAGTCTCTGCAGGTGAACAAGAGTGTTAGACGGTGTGAATAAAGTGTCAACAGCTGAATAACCAGCGAAGGGATGACCTATAATCTGATTAAATGAAGCAGAGAAATAATTACAAAAAATTAAAAATAAGGTGGTGCTGGAGACAAACTAAATGACTGGAATAACAGGATAGGTGTAAGAGTCACATGCCGAGGGTCTAACCAAAGTCATAAGTAATTCAAAACTGTTCAAACTAATTAAGGTGGAAAGATCATAACAATTTATCAAGGTAATGGTGTCAACAAAGGACAGTGAGGAAGGTTTTACAGATACAGAACAGTGTGGTGGGGTCACATGTAACGCAAAATGAACCCAAGAACACAGTTGAGGCTGATTTCATGGGTACGGAACTTGACTGTCAGTTTCTGCTCGGTGATTCTGTGTTGTTGTGTATCTCGAAGTCCATCCTGGAGGACGCTTACACGAAGATGGGAGGCTGAATGTCCTTGACCGCTGAAGTGCTCGCCAACTGGGAGAGAACATTCAGTGAGGCAGCGGCAGGAAGAGTGGGCTGGTGAGGCAGTGGTGACGAGACCAGGCCAGTGAGGCAACCAAGAGCAAGCTGGGTTGAGGCAGCCCAGAGTAGGACACTTGCAGCAAAATGGCCTGGGCTGGAGACCCCGCAGCAGGACTCTGGCGGAGGCATGGTGAAGGCTAGAAAGCTCTGAGTGGGACTACTGCAGTGAAAAGGAAAGTTGGACTCTCTTAAGGTATTTTTATTTATTCTAAGTTAATGTGAATGGCACCATGTACGTATGGCGAAGGTACACACTTTTCACTGTGTTTTTACATTGAATACATGTGACAATAAATGATTCAATTCATTTCAACATTCCTGTCTGGTGATTGTTGTGCAGTGTCCTTTCATCCATTGACATAGTGTCTGCATGGTCTCGCCAATATACCATGTCTTAGGGCATCCTTGCCTGCAGCGTATGAGATAGACAACATTGGCCGAGTCACATGACTATCTGCAGTGTACATGTGGGTGGTTTTCCCATGTCTGATGGTCGTATCCATGTTGATAATCTGACATGTCTTGCAGAGGTTGCCATGACAGGGTTGTGTGGTGTTGTAGTCAATGTTGTCCTGAAGGCTGGATAGTTTGCTGCAAACAATGGTCTGTTTAAGGTGAGAAATGGAGGTGTAGGGAAGTTCTTGGTGAGATGCTCATCGCCATCAATGATCTGTTGAAGGCTGTGAAGAACACAGCATAGTCTCTCCACTCCGGGGAAGTGCTGGACGATGAAGGGTACTCTATCAGTCGTATTCTGTGTCTGTCTTCTGATGAGGTCTTTGCGGTTTTTCGCTGTGGCACATCAGAACTAGTGATCGATAAGTTGAGCATCAGATCCCATTCTTATGAGAATGTCCTTTAAAACCTTTAGGTGTCCGTCGCTTTCCTCCTCATCTGAGCAGATCCTGTGTACGCATAGGGCCTGTCTGTAGGGGATGGCTTCTTTAACATGCTTAGAGTGGAAGCTAGAGAAATGCAGCATCATGAGGTCATCCATGGGCTTGGTTTGACTGCTCTGTGGGTACTGAGTTTCTGTAAGAAATCTGTAGTCACGACAGAAGCTGGGGGTTCCCTGTACAATGGGTTTCAATATGCTCTCGACATAGCCAGAGAGGTTCTCACACAGGGTCCCATTGCCTGAAACAATGGATGTCTAGGTGTGTCTGATTTGTGCATCTTCGGAAGGCAGTAGATGTTCCTGACATGAGAAGTACGCGGGATGGGAGTGCATAGTGCCAACATTTTCATGCACAAATTCGCGCAAGACTTCTTTCTTGCACAGGATGTCCAACCAACGCTATACACCAGATACATTGATGACATTTTCTTCTTTTGGGCTCATGGTGAGGAATCACTGAAACAATTACACAGCGATATCAACAAATTTCATCCCAACATCAGACTTACCATGGACTACTCTTCAGAATCTCTCATTCTTGGACGCACGCATCTCCATCAGAGATGGACACCTCAGTACCTCACTCTATCGGAAGCCCATGGATAACCTCACGATGCTGCACTTCTCTAGCTTCCACCCTGAACATATTAAAGAAGCCATCCCCTACGGATAAGCCCTACACATACACAGGATCTGCTCAGATGAGAAGGAACGTGACGGACACCCAAAGGTTTTAAAGATGCCCTCATAAAAACTCAACTCATCAATCACTAGCTCCTACGTGCCACAGCAATAAACTGCAATGACCTCCTCAGAAGACAGACACAGAATATGATCGATAGGGTACCCTTCAACATCAGAATATCTAGGCCACTAAATTTACCATCTATTGCGTGTCCTACAATGTTCTTCCAGTTGTATGTTTATAAACAGAATGATGTAGCTTTGTTTTATCATACTTTTAAAAGAATCATCATTGTCTTGAAGCACTTCCCCAAACAAGCCTTCCAAAAGAGAGATTTGTAAATTTGGGAAGAGTAATCAACCTCCAGCCTAGGAAGACATTTTTATTAGACTTTGAAAGGTATTAATGGGGAGCTCCAAATTACATACTTTAACAGGAGAAATATATTATGCATTAAATGATAAAAACATTTCCATCCTCATAAAGCAGCGCATTATCTGAATCCATGAAATCTGCATCATGCTAAAATTTGCGGATATTCAAGAATGATTTTTTACAAGTTTTGGATTGCTACAGAAATTCAAAATTCTTACCAATTAAAACTCATATGACATCATTGTGCAAAGCTACTCAGATTGCTCCAGAAAACCGAAGCCACTGTAGAAACTTGAGACACAATGATAGACCCACCAGAAAGATGACACCAGGTTATAGTCCAACAGGTTTATTTGAAATCACAAGCTTTCAGAGCATAGCCCCTTTGAGTAAAGTGCCAACAGCTGAATAACCAGCTAAGGGATTACCTATAATCCAATTAAATGAAGCAGAGAGATAATTACAAAAAAATTAAAAATAAGGTGGTGCTGGAGACAAGCTAAATGATTGGAATAACATGATAGGTATAAAAGTCGTATGCCGAGGGTCTAACCAAACTCATAAGTAATTCAAAACTGTACAAACTAATCAAGGTGGGAAGATCATAACAATTTATCAAAGTGATGGTGTCAAACCAGGACAGTAAGGAAGGTTTTACAGATACACAACAGTGTGGTCACATGCAGTGCAACATGAACCCAGTATCATGTTTGAAGCTGTCTTCATGGATATAGGACTTGGCTGTCAGTTTCTGCTTGGTAATTCCACGTTGTTGTGTATGTCAAAGTCCACTTTGAAGGAATCTTACCCGAAGGTCGGAGGCTGAATGCCCTTGACCGCTGAAGTGTTCCCCGACTGGAAGGGAACATTCCTGTCTGGTGATTGTTGTGTGGCGTCCGTTCGTCCGTTGTCGTAGCGTTACTCTGAACTGAAACACATGATGAGAAACCATGATCTGACCCTGACCTGACCTGACCTGACCTGACCTCCCTGCAATCTGACACCCTCCTTGCCCAGCCAGACCTGACCCACTCTCCCTCTGCCAAGCCACACCCACCCTCAACACACATACACACTTACTTCTTCACAGTAGTTTTCAAGTTTCTGCTGGACATTTACACTTCAGCATGCTGCACTTGTGTTCCTATCATCATATGCTTTGAGACTACATCAAGGATTCCTGAACAGGTTCATAAAAAGAGCACCCTATCCAAAAATCTCCAGTACAGATGTCATCAAAAGGTTTAATTGATTTTAACCTGATTTCAGTTAATTCCAAGACTCATGGTGTGCTGCAGGATGTGAATTTCCCTGCAGTTAATTTTCTTAGTTTGTTTTTGAGATTCTAGCTGTGACATCAACATTGCCTGCAAAATAAAAATGGGATAATGAATTACTTACCTGTGTTACAACCTGCTCAATTTTAGACTCCTTTGAAGTCATCCTGATTTTTCAGGCTCAAAACCGGCATCAAACATTTAACATAGTGAGGCTACATACAATCATACTGAAGGAATACAGTCTGCCAACTTGGTGAAGATAATAAAAGTCACATCGCCTGCCACAGGTAGTTTGGACTAATAATACGGAAAGTTTAATGATTCAATGATGATGTCAGCATCACTTGATTATGTAGAACTTGCTTAGGTTTGAAATACTTCAGACCTTTCATCAAGATCAGTTAGGCATTGTAAAGTGTCAGTGTGTTGATCTGGTATTTCAAGTTTAATGCACAAAGTTATCCATTATTGTATTTCATTTGTGAGGAGCATCCAAGTGAAGCATTATTCCATCAAGGGCCTTGGGAGCTCGTGGGAATGGATTTGTTCTGAGTTCAAAGGTAGGATCTTTATTATTGTTGGAGATTACTTCTTTAGATGTTTAAAGCTAAACCAAAATAATGATTAGGGGTGGCACAGTAGCTCAATGGTTGGCAATGCTGCCTCACAGTGCCAGGGACCCGGGTTTCATTCCACCCTCAGGCAACTGTCTGTGTAGAGTTTGCACATTCCCCACGTGTCTGTGTGAGTTTCCTTTGGGAGGCCCAGTTTCCTCCCACAGTCCAAGACGTGCAGGTTAGGTGGTTTGGCCATGCTAAGTTACCCATAGTGCTGAGGGACATGAAGGTTAGGTGGGTTAGCCATGCTAAATTCAGGGTTACAGGGACAGGGTAGTGGGGGTTGGGTCTGGGCAGGGTGCTCTTCAGATGGTTGCCTTTAACATGATGGGCCGAATGGCTTGCTTGCCCACAGTAGGGATTCTGACTCTGATTCTAATTCTACGATAGAAGCAATAATAGAATCACTGAAACACAACTCATGTCATTCTGAACATTATAACTGCAAACTGCTCATTTGCAAATTACAAGTTATTGCCCAGGAAATTTGCATATGACTATGACTTTATTCATGTTACAAGTTCACCTCACATTCTCTCTTGATAATGGTAAATGGGTGGAGCAAGCACATGAATTTGCTTCAAATTCAGCCTTGCCCCTTGGGCAGAGTGCCATAATTTGAATGCACATCTCATGTTCTGCCCTATACTGAAACCAAGCGGGACTCCATTCCCTGAACATACAGCTGAGGTGTGTCCATTGGCAATGAATCACGTCTGGGATTCTGGCAGTTGCAAGGGCTTCATGTGATTATGGTTTGCTGTGCCAACTATATTTAGGCTATGACAACAAACTGATGATGATCCATCGAAGATGGCTGTTGACTCTGATGAGCAACCCAGCTCTTCAGGGTGTCAATCTCCACAGCTAACTGCTCCTACTGCCTTCTATGTATGTATCTGGATGGCTTTGTGTGCACTCCCGTACAAACACATTCCTCCATCTCCTCCTTCAATTAAACAACTTTCTCCACAGCTTCTTAAAGTTTTGCAACCTGTTGCCTCCTGGGATGTGCCATTCTTCAATGTTTTCTGGACGAGATTCACTTCCAGAATTTTGCCTGTGGCCTCAGTGCACATTCCCATTAAGAGTTGCCTCCCAAGTTTATATGGTGCTCCCTACATTATACTAAACCAAATTTCACAATTCCCACTCCCATTTTCAGGATGATTTTCAACTTCCACCCTCTCCCTATTTTATTTCGGGTTGGTGGGAAAGCAATGTTCATCAATTTTATTCCATTGCTTTGTAAGTAATTTTCTTGAAAACTGGTACCTATTCCAGTGACAAATTGCTGCCAGTTTTGAGTTGCGTTGCACACTTTAGTTGCTTCCAAAAAGTACATGCATAATTCTTCGGAAAATGACACTTTTCCCAAAACAGCTACAACTGCAGCTTTCCATTAATTGGTTGGGCACTTTGTCAAAATCAGACACCATAACTGCACCTGCAACAATGTGATGTGACCAGATCCAACACACAATGAAATGTAGAATATCCTCCAGGGAGTGTTATGTGTCTGTACATTTGTTGAATTAATATGGTGCTATTCTCCAGAAATGTCACTTTCATCAGATATAGAACAGTCATGTGCCCTGACATACATATGGGTCCATGTGGATCAAGCTTATAGATGAAGTCGTCAGCAATTACTTTTAATCATTTGATTAGTCTCCCAAACATTAAAAATGACTTTTTTTTAAATTTAGAATTGCTTTACAACCAGCTTGATTCAAGGTGAATATCAATTAAATGCCAGATTGGCTCCTCTTAACATTTTAGCTTCATTATGTTGTCACTTGGCACCTGGATTTTTGCTTTATTTGGTTTGTGGTTAATAAACTGAGATCATTCTGTCACCAGGCTGTACACATGTACTTTACTGAATGACTTGGCACTGCATCCATGCTGGCAATTTAAAGGTGAGAACCATCTCAAAGCTGAACTATATGCTTGGCTAAAAATAAAGCTAATGTTGCATCTCCAAGTTTGAGATTTTATGCCTGAGCACTCATTAATATGTTACATTTTCATATTAAATCAACAAAGGTATTGTCTAGGATTGCAAAAATAAGCCTTATGAAGTCTTTCACTCAAACTCTGATGTGTCAACATATATTGCAAATAATGTCAAGGGATTCGATAGATTGTCAATCATTTGTGAACCCAATTATTTGGCAAACAGTAATTTTGACTCAGGAAGTCTTATCACTAGGTAGAAATGCAAAGAGCAACATGCATTAAAAACACAGCAAACTGTGATATACCAGTGAAGAATCAGGCAGTGGAGTGTGAATGAAATTACCATCCTGGTATCTTGCCAGTGAAATGTATGAATTAAATTAAACTTGAGCTTCCTGCTGCTTTTGATAAAAGACAAAAACTGAAATGAAAACCCATATGTTTCATGAACATATTGTAATCTAATCTGATGCAGAACATACTTCTCATATTTATTTTGTGAATCATATTTGTTGCAGTATCTAATCATGCTATTTGACAATGATGATTTGCAGAGTAAATGGTCCCCATCAGAGGACTCTGCACCTTTAGAAAGCTGGAGCTATATTTTTCGGGTAGGCTAGGAGGGGCACAAGCATAATAAGCTGCATTTGAACTGATTAGACTCACCCTGCATACACCAAATAATAGTTTTATATGAATGCATGGTGTTGAGTGAATAGTAGCGATACAGTCAGGACAATAACTGACACACAAAGGGGTAAAAATCATCGATAAATGTTTAGAAATAAAGGTACTATAGAATGGAGAAGTTGTTTATTTTTTCTGCTACTGTTACAGGGATAAACAATATGGGTACAAGTGAACATAAATTTTGACGAAAAGATATGACACATTAGGATCAACAAAGATCTGTTTGGAACAAATCATGGGAGCAGAAATGTCAACACCAGGGATAAAGGAAGAAGAAGGGAAGTCAGCCTTATGATATATTTCACACATACATCATAACACGAGGGAAAGCTAATGGAACAAATAGTTTAAAAAAACTATCTGGTTATTCTCTTATTGCTGTCTATGAAAACTTAACAGTGGGCAAACTGGCTATAGTACCTTGTTTCCTATATTACTATAGCAACACACCAACTTGTATTTATATACTGTGTTTGACATTGCAAAATGTCCCAAAGTGCTCAACACGAGAATTATCAAACACAATTTATCAGCAAACCAAACAAGGAGATATTTGAGTAAGTTTTTGCTTAAGTACTCTAAAGAATGTCTTAAAGGAGGAAGGTGAAGATAGTGGGGAATAGTGGATAAAGGAGGTAACTTTTGAGATTAAGCTCATAGCAACACAAGTCACCGCTTGTTACAATCAGGAATGTTTAAGAGGACAGAAGTGGTGATGTGTGGATCACTCAGCAGGATTTAGTGCAAGAGGGAAATACAGCAATAGGGCGAGCGGAGGCTATGGAGTAACCTGAAAGTAAGGATGAGAATTTAAAGATCAAGACATTACTTGGTTGTGGAGAGCGACAAGAAAGTGGAGTTAAGGCCAAGAAAAGGTCAATTATGATCATACTAAATGGCAGAGCAAGCTCAAGGGGCTGAACTGCCTACTCCTGCTTCTACTTCTTATGTGCCTATGTTATGTTGGGAAAGTCTTGTTGAAGATGGTAGATGGTATTCATTGTAGCTGCTGTACATTAATGGTGCAGGGAATGAATGCTGTTGGTGTTAAGATTAGGTGCCAGTCAAATAGGCTGCTTTGTCCTGGATGATACCAGAGGGTTGGAGCTGCACTCATCCAGGTAAGTGAAGAGTATTCAAACACACTCCTGACTTGTACCTTGTTGATGGTGGACAGGCAGTGAGGAGACAGTAGGTGAGTTATTTGTTGCAGAATTCCCAGTCTTTTACCTGATCTGTAGTCATAGTATTTATTGGTTGGTCCAGTTCAATTTCTGCAATTGTAATCCCTGGAATGTTGATAGTGGGGGATACAGCAATGTTAAATTCTGTTAAATTTTAAGGAATGATGGTTGGACTCACATTAGTTTGAGTTAGGCATTGTCTGATATTTGTATGGCATTAATTTGACTTGCCACTTGTCAGGGTAAGTCAAAATATTATGCAGGTCTTGTTCATTTGGACACAGACTTCTCCAGTATCTGAGGAATTGTGAATGGTGCTAGACAGTGAGCAATCATCAGTGAACATCCCCACTTCTGATCTTATGATGGAGGGAAGATCGTTACTGAAGCAGCTGAAGATCATTGAGCCTAGGACACTGATGAATCCTGCAGAGATGTCCTGGAACTGAAATGATCGCCTTTCAAGAACTGAACTACAACCAAATGTGACTCCAATCAGGTGAGAATTCTCTCCCTATTCCCATTGACTCCAGTTTTGCTCAGTTTCCTTGAAACCCCACTTGGTCAAATGCTGCTTTGATGTCAAGGACAATGAAATTCACTTCTCTTCTGATTTTACCTCTTTTGTTCAAACATTCACTATCCTCCAGGGAAATTCCTTCATATCTCATTGTTCAGGTATGCCCTGATACTTCTCCTGGCATAGTCTCCTAAAACCTTCATTGCACCAGGACTGATTCTCAGGCTTGATGATAATGATGGAGAGGCATTTGCCAGGCCATGATGTTCTGGATCATGGTTAATTCAATTCTGCTGTGGCTAATGGCCCACAATGCCTCACAGATGGCCGGTTTTGAATCTTTGGCAGGATGAAAACTTGTTACGGAACTCAAAGCAACAATGATGTTTGGGAAGTGTACAAGAGAAGGATACTATAAGGAGGAAATTTTGATGGTGGATCTCATTGTCAGTAGATCAGGAAAGATTATTTACCTTTGTGGACAAATTGGTGTCCAGAGAATGGATACCAAAGATTTTCAATGGAAAAGCTAAGAAAGAAGGGAGAATGAAGTTTAGTCAAACTGAGGACTATTAAGTCTGTGGGATTTTTAATCAGTTAAGGAAAGCAAGATTACAGGGGGTGGAGGGGTGAAGAAATGGGGAAGTGGAGTTGAAGATTATCAGGTAAGTCATGGTCTCATGAATGGTGGAGCAGACTCGATGGGCTGAATGGCCTACTCCTGCTCCTATGTCTTATTGTCTTACGGCTTTATGGGATGCTTCACTACGTGGAAATATTGAGAGATAGTAGGAACTGCCAATGCTGGAGTCTGAGATAACAAGGTATGGAGCTGGATGAACACAGCAGGCTAGGCAGCATCAGAGGAGCAGGAAAGCTGACGTTTCGGGTCTGGACCCTTCTTCAGAAAATATTGAGGTTGAGTCTAAAACCTGCTTGAATAGAGATTAGTTTGTGCCACATTTGGGTTTGTGGGTTGTGATTCATGACCTACCTGGTGCTAGTGGGTAGCACGTCCATGATTCCAACATGGTCACACATGGCTCCAGCACTGAACAGGTATTCATAGCACTGTCAGGCCTCTGCACGTCCTGTGGTTAACAAGTAACCACATGATCCATGGAAACTTCTCTTCTTAAAATGTGCAGTCCCTACAAAGAGATAGATAGAACAATGCACTGTTGGCACATTGAAGCACTGAAGAGTAAAGAGGATACGACATCCCTTCGAGGGAAAGGCTCCGCATTGATGTTGCTGTCCTGGAAACATTTGTCAGACAAGTGAAGGCCACAAGGCACTGTCAAGAATAAGTATCAAAGAAAAATGTGAACTGATGGCAAGGGCTGTGGACGCTCAAACTGTTCTCCGCAAGATACGGCAGCATTGCTAAAAGAAGTTTAATAACCCTCAGTCAGGACATCAACCTTAATAATTTGGACCTTTACATCACACTTCACATTCTCCAAACCACACATTTTTCACACTTATCAATGCATCACACCCTCGTCACTCCCATAGCGACTCTGTGAGGCTCAGAACTTTCCCTTACATTCTGTTCATCTCACACCCAAACATATCTTTCAATCCTGCTATCTGCAATCACACTTTTACATGCCTCTGCAAACCTATAGCTAGGGCAGGTTCATTACCCAACTGCACTGGCAAGCAGTTACAGACTTTCTGCCCTCTATCACAGGAGAAACTGGCTGACTAGGAAAGGACCAACAAGTCTACATTTCCATTAGTGCCGTTAAGGAAATCTTTTCGTCTATTATTGATGTGTTCCTGGATAAAAATTTTGAGTGAAGGTATTTTTCATTAGCCGTTATTGAAAGATATTAGTCTTGGTGTTTTTGTGATGACGTGGATGCACTGTTAGGGAATTCTAGTTCCATAGTTGGAGAAGGTGGGGAAGTTCATTATATCTGGACTGAATCTGGTCAATGTGGTCCCTTTCCCACTGCCCAGTGCCACATGGCCTCCCCCAGTTTCACCTCCTTCCTTAGCCTAATCCCTAGTTGACTCCTCAAAATATTGTTGCAGTATTGTGCGTGTTCTAGGATATCATCCTCCACAGCATTACTGCTGACATGGTTAACCTAATCCAAACTGAAATGTTACACTACATATTGTATAAACATTATCCAAACCACCTCACATGTATCTCTAATTTCCTGATTTATGGCACGCCTAACATTAATACTACAGTTTGATGTTCTCTAAACAACTCTCACCAATGCTTATTGATGTTTCGGGTCGTCAACTTTCCTACTTCTCCGATGCTGTGTGATCTGCTGTGTTCCTCCAGCTCCACACTGTGTTATCTCTGACTCCAGCATCTGCAGCTCTTACTGTTTCCCAGCAATGTTTGCTGGCCCTGGCTGTTTCTTACCTCCACACAAACTGATTCTACATCTTGATACGTCGATCAAAGATCTTCTCTTTCTGAAATATTTGAGTCATGTTTTATTAGGAGTGCTACTTCACCATCTACTCCCTTTAATTTTGTTCCTCCTAAATGTAGAATATCCATATATATTCATCCCAGTCTCGGCCAAGCCATACCTAAGTCTCTGCAATGGCAATTGTCATATGCAATGACCTCAAATAATGCTCTCAAATCATTAACCTTTTTGCAAACGTGATGTGCATTCAGATAGAATATGTTTAATTCAGCCTTCTTATGTGCTGCTCAACTTAGAGTCATAGGGATGTACAGCGTGGAAACAGACCCTTCGGTCCAACTTGCCCATGCCGACCAGGTATCCTAAATGAATCTAGTCCCATTTGCCAGCATTTGGCCCGTATCTCTCTGAGCCCTTCCTATTCATATACCCATCCAGATGCCTTTCAAATGTTGTAATTGTTCCAGCTTCCACCATTTTGCCTGGCAGCTCATTCCATCCATGCACCACCACCTGCGCGACAAAGCTGACTCTTAGATCCTTTCTAAATCTTTTCCTTCTCACCTTAAACCTATGTCCTCTAGTTTTGGACCCCTCCACCTCAGGGAAAAGGCCTTGTCTATTCACCCTATCCATGCTCCTCATGATTTTATAAACCTCTTTAAGGTCACCCCTCAGCCCCTGATGCTTCAGGGAAAATAGCCCCAGCCTACTCAGCCTCTCCCTATAGCTCAAACCCTCCAACCCGAGCAAGATCCTTGTAAATCTTGTCTGAGTCCTTTCAAGTTTCACAACATCCTTCCTGTAACAGGGAAACCAGAACTGCATGCAGTATTCCAAAATGTTCTTTTGATTAATTTTGTTTCCCTTGAATTGGAACCCCCTGTTAGGTTCCCATCAGCCCAGTTGGGTCACTGATATCATGTTATCACATTTTCAATGCATTTGGACACAAGTAGCTGGTGCACTAATGTCATAGATTTATCTATAGCATGGAAGGGGGGTGTTTGGACGATTGAGTCCATGTCAAACTTCAGTAAAGCTGCAAGGGTCATGCAGTAAGCAGCAAATGGTGTCATCACGTCCATGGAAAGCTACAATTGAATTTCATGCCCAATAACTAATTGAAAAGGAGGAATATAAAAACCTGGAAGAAATGGGATTGCAAAACTATTTTCATCAGGAGCTGAATGACCTCCTCCTGTCCTGTAATTAGTAAAATTCTAAAAACAACAGGGAACAACATTTAGAGGATACAACAGATTTAAATGAATTCTCTGTTCAAACTCCACAGAGAATTAAATAAATCTTCGAGCAAGCAGAGCTGTTTCTGTGCTAAATTAAATCTTCCTGTTATGGTAGTAGTATTTCCCAATGCGCACCTTCAAGTTCAACATCATTCTTGGGACCTCAGCGCCAAGCAATAATAAGAATTACAAAAATACTGAGCTGGGGGGATTCTTTGTTATGTCAAACTAGAACTTTTGTAGACTGCAATCTTTTATAGACCTGGACCACCTGCTTACCCACATCTCTATTGAATTAATCTGATGGTAATTACTGATGTGTTTCTTATCCATTTTAATCTAACAAATATAACGCTCAATTTCTTTTCACTCGATAATATTAAATGCAAGGTTTGACATTGTTATTCTTTAGCTCCTTTTCAATTCACTCTAATCAACAAAAGGGAACAAAATCATCAATTTATTCTAACTGTAGTGAACTCAAATGCAGAGCCTGCATTAAAGGAGACACTTAGTTCAAGTTATTTATAACTATATGGAATGGCATGCCAGCAGCACTGAAGTTATCTTTTATTTATAGTGGAAGTTTAATATTCTTATCTCATCATTTGTGCTGCCTACTAACTTGCTCACTGGGAAATCTCCCCACCATTTTAAAAAACAAATCCATGGGATGTGGGCATCACTGGCTGGGTCAGCATTTGTTGCTCTTGAGAAGTTGGTGGTGTGGTGAGCTGCTTTTTTGAACCGCTGCATGCCACATGCTGTGTGTTGACCCACAATATCATTAGGGGGGGATTTCCAGGAGTTTGTCCCAACAACAGTGAAGGAACGGCAATATATTTCCAAGTCAGGATGGTGAGTGGCTTGGAGGGGAACTTGCAGGTGGTAATGTTCCCATGTACCTGCTGTCCTTGTCCTACTAGATGGTGTTGGTCATGGGTTTGGAAGGTGCTGACTAAGGATCTTTCATGAACTTACCAAAGTCTGTGTCACTGACTTTCATCTCCCTGCATCTCTGATAATCCCAGGAGTGAAAAAGCCCACAGTAGGGCAGAAAAAGTCAATACAATGGTGGGCTGCCCATCATTCAGTTCCTCAGCTCCTTGTGTGGACAGCATCCTGACTCTAACAGCCCCAAACAGCTGGCTGACTGTTCCCAAGCTCCTGGAATGGTACTGGAGGCTACCCTTGACTAGCTGTGCTGGGACAGCACCTGAACAAGTGCTCTTGAATTCACCGAAACCTTCTGACAACCACAACAAGCTTCTTGCCTTTGTGCCTGCATAAAAGACAAGGCAAGACAGGAATAATATGTGCATGGCTTCTCTGGCTGAGGGGGCAAAGTGCAAAAAGGCAATGCAAGACACTGTAAGGCAGGAATACTCTGAGCATCTAGGTAGGCTCAGAGTGAGTGAGTGCTATTACAGTAAACAAACAGGATGAAGATGCAGCCTGGTCCAGTCCTTGAGTTTAGTATTTATATCCCTGATTGCATAGTGTCCTTGCAGCAACATCACTATGATAGTTGCCAGAGCAATCTGAGTAGAGAAGTAAAGTTTAGAAATTGATCAGAGGTGTGCCATGAGATCCTTGATGACTTGTACTTGTCGGATACCAACATCCTTTGGTGTGGGGTGCATGTGGTCAGTGCCTACAGAGCATGTCCTGAGATGTTGGTGACTGGCATCCAACATGGAAGTCATTTGAAACAAGCAGCAACCTGACAGACTCATACCGACTTCCATGTTGAGAATTCACAATTTCCAGCTCGTTCGGTGTATTTGTTAAATAGAAAGCTGAGTATTAATGAAGTGAGTTATGATATTAATAATGTATTTAACAAACAATAGCCCCCCTTAACTGGTAATGTGCTAGTGAGAAACTTGTCACATTGCTTGTCAAAATTACAAAAGCTGGAGCAAGTCGCTCTCACTGATGAGATCCAATTCTGCCACAAATCTTGCTTAGACGATGTCACTCAGGCCCCATAAGATTCTGCTCCCTTTATTTTCTTTTATTGAGTTGGTATCAAAAGGATTAGTAGTGTGACCTCTTAATTAACTGAGAAATATAATGTGCGAACAGTATAGGGCTACAATCTACTTTACCTCAAAGCCTTATCAGTTCTTTTAATCTGCGAAGGAGAATCTTAGTTGAATACATAATGTGGGGGTGGTTTCTATAGTAAAAGAGCAAATAAAATAAAATTGCTCTCTGAAGATGAAAGTTGAACAAGTAGAAAGTCTGCTTGGAGCAAATTCCTTTCACAGAAAGTACTGAGAATATGAACTTCACTCTTTAAAACCTTGCTGGTGACTAAATGAAATATGATTTGTGTAAAAATAGAAAAAAAATTACATTTAGAGGTCATCTATTTTCTCCATTTAACTATTGAGTAATAGAACTTTCATATTTTTTTCATATCCACTGTATTGAAACATCTGATCTCATTTATTACCTTTCACATTTCAAGTTAATTAAAGTTGTGTTCTAGCATGCAGTTGGCATATGGCTAGGAGCCAGTATAAATCCCTTCATTTAAAAACAGCTTGTGATTTAGCATAAAGGGAATGGAGGACACCCATTGATAGTCAAACCACTAAGATGGTTTCTGAATGAGTTGAGCTGATCAGATCTTGAGCATGAGAAAAGCAATGTTGAATATAAATAAGGCATTAAAAATTGGTCTGCATCTGTTTTTGTGCGTGTACCCTTTACCAATGAACCAGCATGATGATGTTGTTACTGTAGCATGTATGTAGTTATTACCAGTGCTGCTGCCTGATGTATACCCAACAAAAGGCCTAACTACAAGTGAGGCAAGCATGTATTCCAGCTGGTTTTCAGCTCTTAAAGGCGATCCATCTTTCTTAAAAGGAAACTGCACTGCTGCTGACTGCCAGCACTGCAAATGGAAACAAAGAAAATGGAGCACAAGAATGGAGAGAGAGCTTTTGTGTCTACAGTCACTGGCAGGTTACACCAGGAACCTTACTTTCACTCTACAGGCTGCTCTTGGAACGTCAGCGTCAACATTTGAGTCCTATGTGATCTTACCTTCGAGTTAATTGGCACCTTTGGTTTCCAATCACCCTGTCCAAACTGCAGTACATTGTGTCCAGTGATCCACTGTGTGATGAGCCTCTCTGTCAAGTATACGTGGTTCCTGTATCTGAGCTAATGCTCTTTAAACTCAGATTGTGTGTTGCACCACTTCAGGATTGCTGGCTTCCATGTTTTCTACACTTAAGATGGTAGTAAAGTACAAGACTCATCCTGTAGTGTAAAGGAGCTCAAACAAGCAGTAGCTGATGGAAGCATCTTTACTGTGTAAGGCAATATGGAGTGAAGAGAATAAATAGGACAAGTGTTAAAAAAAACTTGCATGATGTCTTCTTCAATATTGAGAATTGCCAAATGTAGGTCTCTAATCCTGCCTGTGATGGTCAGCACTTCTTTGCCTGGGGCACGCAGGATAGATATATATGGCCTCTTGTCTCTGATTATGTTGATCTGTTCCTTTAAGAGTGAAGGGCTCATTGGTGAAATGCTTGTAAAATGTTTTGAGAATATATCTGTTGTGCTAGAATACATTGAAGATAATGTTCTACGTGTAAATTATGGGTAAGTGTGGCATGTGTAGAAGTTCAGAATGTATGAGCAGGAGAAGGAGGCATGGTGCAATGTTTTCTTTCTTTATTCATTTATGGGATGAGGACATTGCTGGCGAGGCAGCATTTATTGCCCATCCCCAATTGCCCAGAGGGCATTTAAGAGTCAACCACATTGCTGTGGCTATGGAGTCACATGTAAGCCAGACCAGGTAAGGATGACAGCTTCCTTCCCTAGAAGACATTAATGAACCAGATGAGTTTTTCTGCGACAATGGGTTCATGGTCATCATTCGGTTCTTAATTCCAGGTATTTATTGAATTCAAATTCCATAGTCTGCTGTGGGCGGGATTCAAACCTGAGTCCCCAGAACATTACCTGGGTCTCTGCATTAACAGTCCAACGATAATACCACTAGGCCACCGCCTCCCCTATGTCGATAGGAGAATGCACAAAAGCAGGGTAGAAGTGTGCTGTGAGTCGTGAAGCTGGAGCTGATACAATTGTGAACAGTAAATGAACAGTAAAATTCGACAAGGTTCCACATGGTAGGCTCATTCAGAAAGAAAGGAGGCATGGGATTCAGGGAAATTTGGCTGTCTGGATACAAAACTGGCTGTCGAATAGAAGACAGAGGGTGGTAGTAGATGGAAAGTATTCAGCCTGGAGCTCAGTGACCAGTGGTGTTCCACAGGGATCTGTTCTGGGACCCCTGCTCTTTGTGATCTTTATAAATGACTTGGATGAGGAAGTGGAAGGCTGGGTTAGTAAGTTTGCCGATGACATGAAGGTTGGTGGAGTTGTGGACAGCGTGGAGGGCTGTTGTAGGTTGCAACAGGACATTGACAGGATGCAGATTTGGGCAAAGAAGTGGCAGATGGAATTCAACACAGAAAAGTGTGAAGTGATTCATTTTGGAAGGTCGAATTTGAATGCACAATACAGGGTTAATGGCAGGATTCTCGGCAGTGTGGAGGAACAGAGGGATCTTGGGGTCCACGTCCATAGATCCCTCAAAGTTGCGACCCAAGTTGATAGGGTTGTAAAGAAGGCGTATGGTGTGTTGGCTTTCATTGGCAGGGGAATTGAGTTTAAGAGCCACGAGGTTATGCTGCAGCTCTATAAAACTCTGGCTGGATCACACTTGGGATATTGTGTCCAGTTCTGGTCACCTCATTATAGGAAAGATGTGGAAGCTTTCGAGAGCGTGCAGAGGAGATTTACCAGGATGCTGCCTGGACTGGAGGGCAGGTTTTATGAGGAAAGGTTGAGGGAGCTAGGGTTTTTTTCATTGGAGCGAAGAGAGATGAGAGGTGACTTGATAGAGGTTTACAAGATGATGAGAGGCATAGATAGAGTGGAGAGTCAGAGACTTTTTCCTGGGGCAGAAATGTTGAGGGGGCATAATTTTAAGGTGATTGGAGGAAGCTATAGGGGAGATATCAGAGGTAGGTTCTTCACACAGAGAGCGGTGGGTGTGTGGAATGCGCTACTGGCGGTGGTAGTGGAGTCAGATATTTTAGAGATTTTTAAACGACTCTTGGATAGGCACATGGAGGATAGTAAAATGTAGGGTATGCAGGATAGATTGATCTTCGTAGGATAATAGGTCAGCACAACATTGTGGGCCGAAGGGCCTGTACTGTGCATATATTAACAACTCTGGACAGATCATGGAATTTCTTCACAAGTTCTGCGTGATAGGATCTTGGCATTCACAAGCCTGGACATATCTTGTACACAACTTCTATTCCTTGCACCTCCCCTTTAAGATGTGCTCGCTATCTGAGTGGCAATCAAACCTACTTTCCGTCTACTGTCCACATGAAAAAAAGACTTGCAGCAATGAATAGGATATGTAGTGCTATTTGCATGCCTATTGAATCATAACGAGGAACGAACATAAATCTCACACGCTGGCTGGGACAAAGAAAGGCAAGACAGCCAGGAATGTATAAATCTGGCTGCTTTGCAAAAAATGTTTTCAATTAGTCGCTGGGTTCTAGACTGTAATTGCAAAACAAACCTCAGGAACTTTAACATTTTTATCACAGCATTTTAGAATGGCTACAGCATAAAATTAGGCTATTTAGCCATTGTGTCTGTGCTGGCTCTCTGAAGGAGTCCCGTGCCTGGTGCCACTCCCTATCTGGCCCTGCAGATAAAGAATCAAATAGCTTTATAAAACATTGATTGACATTCCCCTCACCATACTCTTGGGCTGTGCATTCTGCTCCTAACCATTCCCTCTGGGAAAATGCTTTTTTGTCATGTCACTATTGCTTTCTCTGACTACCTTAAATCTGAGCCCTTGAGATTGTTAAAGTCCTACCAATGGAAATAATGTCTCCTTCTCCTCTGTCCACATCCCTTATGATTCTGACCACCTCAATAAAATCATTTCTCAACTTTCTCTTCTGTAAGGAGAACAGTCCCAACTTCTCCAATATTTTTACATTGCTGAAGTTTATTATCCCTGGAATGATTCTCATGAATCTTTTCTGCAAAGTATTTTCTCTAAAAGCTTCACATCCTTCCAAACGTGTCGTGTTTAGGACTAGATGCAGATTCCAGATGAGGCTGAACCAGTGTTTTATTCAGGTTTAGCTCAACCTTTGCCTCAGTTGATAAAGTTCACAATGTCTCAGGCCCTGTGAACCAATCTCAACCTGTCCTGCCACATTCAATCATTTATATGAATATACAGCCAGGACCCTCTGATCCTGCACACCCTTTTCAATTGTACCCTTCATTTTATGTTGTTTTCCTGCATTTCTGAATTAAATTTCATTGACCACTTATCTTCCTATTCTACCAACATATCTATGTCCTTTTAATATTTGCAGGATCCACCTCTGAGATTGCAATATGCACAATTTTGATATTATGCAGAAATTTTGAAATTGCATCTTGTGGGAAGGCAATGGCCTAGTGGTATTATCGCTGGACTGTTAATCCAGAGACCCAGATAATGTTCTGTGGACCTGAGTTCAAATCCTGCTAAGGCAGATGGTGGAATTTGAATTCAATAAAAAAACTGAACTCACAGTCCAATGCTGACCATGAAACCATTGTTGGGAAAAACCCATCTGGTTCAATAACGTCCTTCAGGGAAGGAAACTGTCATCCTTGCCTAGTCTGGCCTATATGTGACTCCAGGCCCACAGCAATGTGGTTGACTCAACTGCCCCCTGGGCAATTAGGGATAGGCAATAAATACTGCCTAGTCAGTGATGCCCTCATCCCGTGAATGGATAAAGGAAAAAAAACACAGAAGATTCAGTTAATTAACATATAAAGACCAAAGAACTGTACAGCACAAAAACCGGCCCCTCGGCCTACCAAGACTGTGCTGACACATGAAGCCTTTCTAAATTAAAACCCCTTTGCTTCTACATGGTCCATATCCCTTTACTCCCTACCTGTTCATGTATCCATCAAGATGCCTCTCAAATATTGCCATTGTTTCTGCTTCTACCACCTCATCTGGCTGCACATTCCGGGCACTTAAATTCCTCTGTATAAAAAAAACCTTGCCTCTCACATCTCCTTTAAACTTAACCCCCCCCCCCTTCACTTTAAACATATGTATTCAATATCTATTCAATCCATACCTGTCATAATTCTGTAAGTTTCAATTAGGGAAAAGGAGGTGTTCTAACATGAGTCCTTGGGGTATTGATTTTCCTATAGTTCAAAAAACAACTGTTCCCCACTATTTCTGAAGAAGGCTCTAAGGCCTGAAACGTCAGCCTTCCTGCTCCTCTGATGCTGCTTGGCCTGCTGTGCTCATCCAGCTCTACACCTTATTATCTCATGTTCCCCACTATTCTTTGTTTCCTGTCACTCAGACAATTTTATAATCATGTTGCTGCTGACCCTTTTATTCCAGGGGCTCCAATTTCTGTCACAAGTTTGTTTGTAGCACTCTACCAAATGTATGAGAGTCCATGCACACCACATCAAAAGGATTATCTTCATAACCCTCCTTTAATTGCCGTCAGTTCTGAAGAAGGGTCACTCGACCCGAAACATTAACTGATTTCTCCTCATAGATGCTGCCAGACTCGTGGAGCTTTTCCAGCAAATTCTATTTTTGTTTCCGATTAACAGCATCCGTAGTTCTTTCAGTTTTCCTCATAACCCTCTCTGTTTTCTCTACAAAAACATTAAAGTAAGTTAAATGTAATCTGCCTTTCACCAATCCATACTGGCTTTCTTTAACTAACTTATTGTTACCCAAGTGGCTACTACTTTATCCTGAATTATAATTTCTAAAAGCTTCCATGCTACCAAAATTGAATTTACTGGTCTGTAGTGTTGGGCTTATTGTTGCACCTTTTATTTTTGATCAAGGATATAACATTTACAATTCTCCAGTTCTCTGGAATCATTCTTGAGTCTAAGCAAGATTGGAAAATTGTGACCTGTTCCTCTTTAACTTCTACTTTCACTTCCTTGAGTATCCTTGTATGCATCCCATTTGTCATTTTTATAGTTTGGATTTTAAACTAGTGGCACATGGATGTTGATTACATTTATAAAGTGTTTATTGCAAAAAAGCAAGGCCAGAGAATTGTTCAGGTCAATGATACAATATGTGTCAGGGAGCAGGTAGTAGGTGACTGCAAAGCCCCTGGAGTGTTAATGGAAGATTGCTTATACTTTGGGCTTTATGAAAGGGCAAATAAATATTGAAGTGCATGAGCTTCCTTTTGATTTAGGATAGCCAAACATTGATTGTTAGATTGGAAAATCTAGAGTATGAAAGCTTTGAGGGCAGTTTTGGAAGAGACTGGAGTGGCCTCAAAGCAAATATAGAAGGAATATTAGACAGTTGATAGGTCGTGAAACTTCTATACTAAGAGTGTTGGAAGAGTGTTGGAAAACTGCCAATTATTAATGTTCTAAGGAAACAGTTTTCAGTTTTGTGATTATTCGTGTAGGAAGTCTTCACAGTTCACAGGAAAGAAACAGGGAGAAATAATTAAGTCCAAACTAAAGTTTTTAAAAAGGGGGTAACTTCTATGGAATAAAACAGTGCAAGATGATGGTGTTGCAGAGTAGATGAAACTTTGTGTAATTACAGAGATCTAAAACACAGAAAAAGGCCCTTCAGGTCATCACATCCACCAGTCAGAAACAACCACCTAACTATTCTATTCCCATTTTCCAGCACTTGGCCCATAGCCTTGTATGCCTTGGTATCGCAAATGCATAACTAAATATATCGTAAATATTATGAGGGTTTCTGCCTCTATCACCCTCACAGGCAGTGAGTTCCAGATTCTGACCACCTCGTGGGTAAAAAACCTTTTCCTCACACCTCCCTCAACATTTTCCCCCTTACCCTAAAGCTATACCACCTGGTCATTTATCCCTCCATCAAGTGGAAAGGTTTCTTCTTATCTATCCTACCTATGCCCCTCATAACTTTATACACCTCAATCATGACCCCTCTTAATCTCCCCTGCTCTACAGAAAACAACCCCAGTCTGTTCAATCTCTCTTCAAAACTGAAACTCTCCAGTGCAGGCAACATCCTGGTGAGCTCCTCTCTAACCACTCCAGTGCTATCACATCCCTCTTATAATGTGGATTCCAGAATTGCACAAAATACTTTAGATTAAGCCAAATTAACATTTTAAACACTTCAAACATAATTTCCCTACTTTAAAATCTTTGCCTCAACTAATAAAGGCAAGTATACCATATATAAGCAAAATAAAGAACCGCGGATATTGGAAATCTGAAACGAAATCAGAAATTGCTGGAGAAACTCAGCAGGTCAGGCAGCATCTGCCGAGAGAAAAGCAGAGTTAATGTTTCAAGTCCAGCGATCCTTGTTTAGAACTTCTTTCCCTTCCTGGGAATTTAATTTGATGATAATTGAACTATCACTTCTTCAACGGCAGCTTGTTCAGTTACAGTTTTGCCTGTTACTCTTTGATTCCAATTTATCTGTTCGTTCCTATCCCCCTGCAGTAGACCTTCAGCCAGTTAATTATTCACACTTTGGATTGCTCCTTGTCCTTTTCCATAGACAATCTGGCCTTAATATCCAATGATCACTATCCCCTACATGTTCTCTTGACCCTTGATTCACTTGACCTGCCTTTTGCCAAGAGCCATGTTCAGCAATGCCTCTTGTCTTGTTGGATTTGAAGTGTACCACTGTAGAAAATTCTTTCCTGGGCTTACTCTCGGAACTCATGCACCTGTCTCCCCTTTACTATTCTAGTTTATATTCAGATAATTAAAATCTCCCATTACTTTTTGCATTTGTCTATAATTTCCTTGCAAATTTATTCCTCTACATCCTTCCACTAATTGGATGGCCTGTGTACTCCACCAAACAATGTAATTGCACACTTCCCTTGCCTTAGCTCCAGTCAAATAGATTCTGTTCTTGACCCTGGGACATCATCTAGCTCTCTACAACACAGAAATATTCTGATCAACCCAAACTACCACCCCTAATCTTTATTTCCATTTTAAAAGAAATCTTTCCTGAACATGTTGTATGCAGGAATATTTAATACCTAGTCTTCCCTGTCTTTGAGCCATGTCTCTGTTATTGCCACAGCATCATATGTACACATTATAATAGCTCCAATATAAATATTGCAATTTGTCATAATTGTACAGAGATAGTGAAATAATCTTATGCAGTGCATTTGAGCGATTCTAAAGCCTATCTTTTTAGAAAAACACTTCCAGATTTTAAACATGTAATTGCTTGGTATTTGAGATAGACTCACCTTAGTGTTAGTGGCACCTGAAGCTACCAGAAGTTCAGTTGGAATCAAAACGTTTGACAGATGCATGGTGATAACAACCAGAATGGGAAAAAAATAGTCACATCCACACTGTTTTCCATTCACTATGTGCACTGCTAGCTTGTCTCTTCTATTTATGTTCAATGCAAAGTAATCTTTCAATCAAACAGGTTTGGTAGCAACCTTGAGACGATCTAGCATTTGTCAGGCCATGACATGATGAGTAGAATAATAGTCTGTGCTTCTTGTTACTTTTTTTTTCATTGTGATTCTGCTTCCACAGCTTCTTTTCTCTGATTTGGTGCATCGAAGGCAATTCTGTTTGTGGAGATCTGTGTGTACCCACTGGCACAGTCACTCCTGCTCATCCTCCTCTGAAATCTCCCTTTAGTAGTCTTGCTGACTGGGACTTGGTTCTGATTTTTCTGACTTGACTGTAGCTGGAAAAATTAAACATATAACAGAATACTGCAGATGCTAGAAATCCAAAAGAAACCCAATTATTCTGGAAATAGTCAGGGTTAGGCAGCATCTACAGAGAGAGAAAATTGGCTTTGGGTCAATGATCACTCAACAGAATGGTGAAAGAATTCAACCAATATGACCATATAAAACTTTGCTGCAATTGAATAAAACACACAGGCAGTTGTAATGTTGAAAATATATGTAAAGCACTGTAACCACCTTATTGTGTAGTTGTTGATCATTTGGAGGAAATGCATATGGTCGACACAGATAAGAGGATCATTGAAGCAGAAGCTTTGGTTCATCCATATTTCTCTTAGCATTGTGGCCCAGTTGATGACCCAGATGCAGACTGTTATGCACTGTTGTCTGGAAACAGCGAAATTGAAGCAGAAGAATAGGAAAGCAAGTGAAACTTAATTTTCTCACATTACATTCTGAATTCAAACCAAAGGCAGCATCACTTTGCCTCTCCATTTTTCATCGGAGCACTACCATTGCTTATACTGCTTATGGTCAAGAAAGGGACACTGGGTACAACATCACTTAACAGTCATCGATCATGAAACGCCGCTTCCTCAGAACCACTTCAGTTCTGACATAAGGTCATTGAGCTGAGATGTTGTTCTCTCTCTAACCCTTTCCCTCCCATCTCTGTCTGTCTCTTTGTCCTTGCAATCTGCCCCTGAGCACTTCTGTGGGTGACTGGCTTTCTGATTCCTTGAGTTGGTAAGATGCTGAGAGTTTCATTGTTAATGTTCTTTTGAATGTAAATATTCTGTCTGTGTGTGCAACAGTGGGGCCAGGATTTGAGAAAAAGAGCACTACGTGTGACTTTGAACAGTATGAGTAAAGAGTATTGTAATTTCTTTAGAAAAAATCTGATTTCATTTGCATTTCACCTTTAAAAATTAACTGAAATGTACTGAATACATTCTAAATTCCACTTGGACTTAAACCAGGATACTCATGACCTCCACTGAAGGGTAGCTGAAGTTTTTTTTTTAACCTTTAAGAATTGGTTCCTACTATACCACAGGGACAGAGATAGCTACTTGCTGAGTGTCTGGCAAATGGCATCTTCTATTCGTTATCATCTTAAGGGGAAAGAGGGGACATGTTTACCTCTCTCTCCAATTGACTCATGTAGCAATTTTCTCTGCAGCAGTGATTTCTCTTCCCACTCCCACAATTAACCCCTGACCATATGTTACATCAACTTTGTGCTGTCAGCTTGTTACCGTGATTTCTTTCTTTAACTCAGGCTCCCTGGGTAGTCTGATTATCAAGAGTGCCTAACATTCCTGAAAGCTAACCATGCCCTTTTAAAACAGTGGTTTGTAAAGCTGGTGGTGATGAGAACGTTCTGAATATTGTACTGTGTATGTATCAACAGTAAAGCAATGGAAAAGCACTTGCATTGACATTCTTAAATGATGCATTGAACATTTTTTGTGAAAATTGTGTACAAAAGGACTGACGTTCTGTATCTTCAGAGGGACGGGACATTCTCCAGACAAATGTACAGATGGATCAGCAAGAGATAGCAACTGATGTTGTTACAAAGGCTGAATATTCAATAATCTTTGTTAACTTGAGTCTGAAGGATGCTGGACAGCTGGATTGATTTTCTTTTTACATTGGTCAACGAACACATTGGAACATTTTCTCAACAAGGTATTTCATGGTAGTCACATATCTTGTGATTGCTGCTTGTTTACTTGAGAAACGCTGCCTGGGTTTATGTTTGTTTAATTGTAGTTTCTGCTTTGGATATTGCTTGGAATAATTTGTGACAAGTTTGCTGAAGGATGGAAGGAAGCTTCTCTGATTACCTCTCCTCTTTCTGAGAAAATCATTGCATGTTGTGAAATAACTTTAATGTTCGCTTTTCTGATTTTTCTGGGGATGGAAGACACATTGCTGGGAGACTATAAGAGGTAATTGAAGCTAGCCTATCAGAATTGGTGGATAAGCTGAAGTTAAAATTAATATCAGTATGATGAAAGCAGACAAACTAGAGTAATAGCACAACATTTGAAATTAGACTAAAGGCAAGGCAATACAGTCGGTGGTTTAACTGAATTAGCAAGGATTCAGTTACAGAGGAAGCAGCCTACATAAGAAAAAAATTAAAATATTAAACTTGAACTTGAGAAGGGAAAAAGAAAAGTGCCCCAGAGAGAGAGAGGCAAAAGAAAGAGGTTGTCAGAGAGGAGAGGGAAACAGAAAAGAGCACTTAGGAACTCAAATTGCAATGGGAAAGCAAAAAGGAATAAAAGAATAAAGACAGGAGGGAAGAAGAGAGTGGGAGAGAGAGAATATTGGCTTATAGAACATAAACAGATGACTCTGACTCCAGGTTTCATTCTGACAATGAAATACCTGAGTCCAGTCAAGACTCAGTGGAGGGCTATTTAAATTTGTACAAGCCCTCTAAAAATTTGATGAAAGGAACACCAAAGCACTTTTAAAATTCTTTTGAAAAGAAAGCGAAGCAGATAAAGTACCAAACAATGCTATTTCAATGTACACAATCTGATGCCTAAGGATTACACGCAGAATTTCTTAAAAATGAAGAAGCAGCATGGACAGATGTATATAGAATTTGCAAAGGGAAAACAAAATAACTTTTCACATTGGATGTGGCCATGAAAGACGCAGGATACATATGAGGTCCTCAGGGATATATTTCTTGTGGAAGAATTTAAAAATTCATTCCGTTTGTAAGAACTCACATAGAAAACCAAAAAGTTGCAACAGCAAGACAGGTAGCTGAGATGGCTGATGATTGTGAGCTGGTCCATAAATTCAAGATATTTTTCTGGGATGAGAAGGGACAGGTAGGAATACCTCATGATGTCTTCCTCAGATCAGTAAGGAGGCTTTGAGAAGGGGAAGTGATATTTGAAATCCTAATTATTTCCAATGGCACAAGATAGGACACCTTCATGAAATTGTTGGAAAAACCAGTAGAACATTTTGGGACGCACGTGGTCAATGCAGAGCAAGAAGCTGTGATGGAGGGTCAAACAGACATTTAATCATAGAATTCCTACAGTGTGGAAGCAGGCCATTCAGCCCATCAAGTCGATACCAACCCTCTGAAGAGCATCCCACCCAGACCTGCCCCCTACCATATCCCTGCATTTCCCACACTAGACACGATGGGCAATTTAGCATGGCCAATCCACCTAACCACACGTCTTTGGACTGTGGGAGAAAACCAGCCCAAATCCACGCAGACACGGGGAGAATGTGCAAACTCCAGACAGACAGTCGCCCAAGGCTGGAAATGAACCCGGGTCCCTGTGAGGCAGCAGTGCTAACCACTGAGCCATCATGCTGCCCTGTGAGTGTGGGGGAAGTTACCTAAAAATGACAGGGAATTCTTGTCAAGAGTAAAAGTTACTCTTTATTTCTGAAAAACCTTAAATAAATTGATAGTCAAATTTACGGACATAGGAGTCACCAAAGCAATTTTGCAGGACAAAGGTATAACCCTTCTGGCAGAGACCATATTACAGTACCAACGTGTTAATGAATAGTATCAGCTGGGAGTATCTTTGTATTGGATGCACCTGGAGTGTGACCTAATGCCTAGAATAGTAACTGTTGTGCATTATTTACCTGTAGATGGAGTTGACCTACTCCTGGGAAAGATTTGACAGAAGTGAAAATAGGAGCTTCTGTAATCATCATGGAAAGGCAAATTGAGGTCAAAGAGATGGATCAGTTATAGGAAAAAGTTCCAGGAACTTCTTCACGGTTAGTGACCCAAGGAATGGCTAAACAAGCCCATCATTGGAGGTTAATTTGGCATGACAGAGGTATATAGGATTATTTGAAACTTTCTTTGAAGATCTGGATAATATGAAGGAAATGTTCAATAAGTCTTCTCTGATTGAGGCTCAGCATAGTTGATCTAGGGTTAAATAAAATATCACAATCACTCCAAAACAATGCTGCAGCAAGGGGAATTCAGGAGAGCTACTACATTAGAAATAAGATTCTAATGAGGAAGTGGAGACCACTTTGAAGACCTGCAGATGAAGATTGGATGGTGGTGCAGAGGTATCATCCAAATATCTCCAAGAGATATTCAGGATAGCACATGAAATTTCTATGGCGGAACATTAGGGATCCAGATGACCTTAGCACG
This sequence comes from Rhincodon typus, assembly GCF_021869965.1. NCBI lineage: Eukaryota > Metazoa > Chordata > Chondrichthyes > Orectolobiformes > Rhincodontidae > Rhincodon > Rhincodon typus. The sequence goes on from NC_063356.1 coordinate 22,736,097, forward strand.
TATACGTTAACATTTTTGCTGGTAAGGACTTTGCAGAGACATCATACAGTTTTATAAAATGTGCCTTATATGCCAGGAGGGAAACCACAACATGGAATTAATCTGGTACCCTTAATTTTCATACCAATATTTTGAGAAACCGTTTAAAATGATCTTGGTAGACTGTGAGGGAACTTTACCAAAGCAAAAAGTGACACCAGTATATCCTTATAATTGTGAATATGGCTCCTTAACTTCCAGAGGCCATTCTCTGGAAAATAATTTCTGCTAAGGGAGTGAGAGAGAAGTTAATCCAGTTCTTCACTCAATAAGGACTATCAATGGAGATCCAACTAGATTCACTTTCTAATTTTATGTCTAGAATCTTTCAGGAAGTGCTGAGTAGTCTGGCTGTAAGAAAGTTAAAGTCCACAGCACACCATCCACAGACACAAGGAGCTTTAGAATGGGACCATCAAACTCTCAAAATGATGATCAGATCATACCATCAAGAAATCCATTGTGACTGGGACAAAGGATTGGAATTTCTGTTGTTTTCCACCTGAGATTCGCTGAATGTATTTCCCGGTTTTAGTCGTTTTGAAATAATTTATTGGACACAAGGTAAGAAACCATTTGAAACTCATAACATAAATGCTTTTTGGACAGAAAACTGGGAAGAAGCTGTTCTTGAACCTATTAGTACATGTGTTGAAGCTTTTGAAAGGGACAGTGAGGATGAGCTAGAAGGAGGCCTGAAGATATCTCAACTTGAACCACCTAGAGCAGTCTAGCTAAAATCAAAGTATTAAGGAGGTTAGACATAATGTTTTCATATTCGGGGACAGATCAACAAGGAGACCTCATAAGGCTATTCACAGAAGTTAAATGCATTTGTAGGGATAACCCAACATGTTAAACTTGAGTCATACATGGATGGATATTGGAGAAACCTCTCCTATAAAGCAACATCCTTATCATTTAGGTCCTGAGTAACAGGCCCAGGTAAAAGCAAAAATCCAGGACATATTGGAAAACCACTTAATGAAACCCAATCAAAGAAAGTGGAGTTTTCCATGATGCTAATGCCAAAACCTAAAGTTTCAACTAGATTCCTGCATAATCTACAGGAAAAGTCAATGAAGTAATAAAGGTAGATTTCTTCCCAATTCCAAGATGGTATTGATAAGATTGGCAGTGCCTGGTTTCTTTCTTAAGTATATTTATTGAAGGCATAATGGTAGGTTCCTTTAATGCTCTGAGCTAAAAGATATTGGTCTTTGTCATACTATATAGTCCTTTCCAATCTTGAGTTGTGCCATTTAAGTTAAAAAATAGCAGACCTATTTTCCAGAGATTGGTGAATCAAATATTACCCAGTATTCCAAATTGTATAGTCTCCCTTACTAATGTGCTGATGCGCAGTGACAATTGGAAGGACCACTTGAAACAAACAGAAGTTCTATTCAGAAAATTATAGTCACTAGGTCAGATACCGGGGCACTGTATGAACATTAGAGGTTAGCTTAGAGTCAGGGACTTCAGTGAGTCATCAGGCATGAGTGGGCTGCAGTAAGGACAAGGGTATAGGGGAGCTGATGTGTGAACTCCTCAGAGGGTAAAGTAGCACATCAATTCTGCAGTGGTGTCCAAGGTGAGCACCTTATTGGGCAGCCGATAGAAAAATGCTGATGACAAAGCACATTGAAGTGTTTGAGATAACAAGGTGTAGAACTGGATGAACACAGCAGGCCTAGCAGCATCAGAGGAGCAAGAAAGCTGACGTTTCAGACCTAGGCCCTTCTTCAGAAAAAGACCCTTCTTCAGGGTCTAGGCCCGAAACGTCAGCTTTCCTGCTCCTCTGATGCTGCTTGGCCTGCTGTGTTCATCGAGCTCTACACATTGTTACCTCAGATTCTCCAGCATCTGCAGTTTCTACTATCTTTGAAACATTGAAGTGTTTAATGCTTTGGGAGATGTGTAAGATAAGCCTACAGTCATTACTTGGAGGAGTGTAACTCCACTGTGGCAAAGTACACCATACAGAGCATGGAGCACTTTTTACTGCGGAAGTGGCGGTCTCCTTCCTGGCAGCACTGCCAGGCTGACCCACAATGGAGTGTCTGATTGCTTCTGGTCTTCAGCTTCCAATGCAGCATAAATGAATGCCTCCCACTACATGCAATAGATGCTCAGAGGTCATAACAACCTGAATTGCTGCAGATACTAGCGTTCAAACAGCATCCAGACCCTTACAGGAGTCTCCTACCTGTTCCCCAACAGATCACTCATGTCGTTGAAGCTCCTTGCTGTGGGATTGACAGTGACACCACAGAGCATGAAGCTGGTGTCCCCTCCCAGAATAACAGAATTCATGTTCCTAGCACTGGCACTCTGTCAGTCAAACAGCTTGCCCAGACTACAGCTACCCATGTGTTGCAATGCAAAGCTGGACTTCAATGCTGCAGTTATCTGTAAAGCACAGACAAGGGCACACTCATTCCAAGCAATAAAGTTATTCCTAAAGATGACTGATTCATGTTTCTAAAAAAAAGATATATTGCTGGATAAAGTTGTTGGCCTGTCTTGAATCATGTTGGCTAAGTGGGCATCACAATGTCTCGAAATTGTGAGACAGCTTGTCACACATCAAATAATTTCCTCCAAATGATATAGGCAAGATTGGATGAAAGATGACCAAAATCTTTGATTCCTTGTTTTTAAAATGTCCATCCTTGTTTTCAAATCATTGCATGACTTCACCTCTCCCCCTCCAAACCGCGCACACCTCCACCCTGTCCCTCATCACTACTTCCAAAATCTCTAACATCACGATTCTAAATCCTCCAAGATCACTCAAATTCTGGCATCTTCAGTAGCTCCAATCTTAAATACTCCACCATTAAAGTGGCCATGCTTTCAGCTCTTTAAAATCTTTCTGCCTGCCTTTGTCTTTTTCTTCTTTTCAGACACTTTGTAAAACCACATCTTTGCCAAAGCATTTTCTTTTCGCTTCTGCCATAACATCTCTTGAGTGGCACAATATCAAATTTTGTTTGTGAAATGCCTCAGGATATTTTAGAATATGAGCATATTAGAAGTAGAGCATCATTGTTGCTCAGGTAATTTGTATTGATTGTGCTGTGGGCAGGATACCCATCCATTCAAGCATTGACCTTGTAATAATATCAGAGAAAATTTATTATTCCCTTGAATTCTGTTGGCTTTGATTTCTCCTGTGCCTACAGTAGCTGAATATGAAGTTGGTGGAATGAAAGGTCAAGAGAAATAGCAATAGTTTTAGAAGGAAGCACTGGCACTATGTTGTACTCGGTGCAGATGAGGAGGGAAGATCGGCAGAAGGTGGTGGATACATTGAATGCCCGTGGCATTGTGTGAGCAATCTGCATGTAGTGCAGAGAAGTAGGAAATGCAAAGAATTTGAATGTTTCAGAGGATGAATTCTATGCTAATGTCTTAGGATCATAGAGTTTTGTAGTGCAGAAGGAGACCCATTCTGTCTGTACCGATTCCAGAAAGAGCTACCCAGCTGGTCCTACTCTCTAGCCCTATCTCCGTACCCCTCCAACTTCATCAATTTCAAACAAAAATCCAGCTCTCTTTTGAAGCCTCCTATGGAATCTGCCTCCACCATGTAGCGCGATCCAAATCTTAACAACTCTCTGAATAGTTCCTCCTCATCTCACTCCTAGCTGTCTTGCTGACTGTATTGAAATTGTGACCCCTAGTTACTGACATTGCAACTAGTGGAAACAGAATATCCATCTTTATGCTGTCAGAATTGTTCATAATTTTGGATGCTTCAATAAAGCCATGTCTTCATCTTCTCTGCTCCAAAGAGATTAAGCCCAATCTCTCTAATCTTTCCTTGTATCTAAAATCCCTCATTCCTCATATCATTCTAGTAAATGTCCTTTGAACTCTCTCCAGGGCTTTAACATTCTTCCCTAAATAAGGTGCCAGAAATGAACACATTGGTCCATACGTGGTCTGACCAGTGATTTGTAGAAGTCACCTGCTTGCTTTTATGAATGCTGTCAGCAGGTATCGAAGGCATGCCATTCCTTGTATCCTCCATTTCCTCAGCACTCCACAGTCATGTCCTCTACTGATTCTGCAGGCTCGTGTTTGGTGGAGGATGGAGCTCAGTCCTTGTAAATGTTCCTTTACGTAGTGAGAAAATTAAAGAATGCAGAAGATCACAACAATCTTTGAACAGCTTGGATTGTATTAAAGATTCTTTATTCCAATCTAATGAACAATTGTAAATGCTACTCTAACATGTCAATGTTGTTTTGACAGCACTGCCGCCTCTCAGATAGAAAGTTATGGCTTCAGGTATCCTTCCAGATCGCATAACTCTAGCCTAACATTCCAGTGCAATACTGCGGGAGTGTTGTATTGTTGCTAGTGCTGTCTCTCAAGTGACATTTTCTACCAAGTGCCCAACTGCTCTATAAGGTGTTATAAATGATTTAAAACTGAATAGACACCAATTTAGGACTGAGACCAAGTGGAATATCTTCTCTGAGGGTTTTGAATCTTAGTAGAGTCCAGTGTTTTCAGCTGTTTTCTGACAATCACAAGCACAGCATTGAATTGGCTGAAGACTGGCATCTGTGATATTTTTGAGCTCAGGAGGAGGCTGAGATTTATCATCCACTTGGCACTTCTGTCTGAAGGTGCATGCAAAAGCTTTGTCTTTTTGCACTGATGAGGGTGGGGATATTTGTGGAGGCTCCTTCTCTTTTTAGTTGCATAATTGACCACCACTCTTTATGATTGGATGTGGGAGGACTGCAGAGTTCTGACCTGATCCATTATTTATGGAATCGCTTGACTGTCTATCAGATGCTGTGTTTGCTGTCTTGCAAGTAGACCCCTGTTGTCGCTTCACCAGCTTGTCACTTCATTTCTAAGTATGCCTGGCATGACCTCCTACAGATTAAATTGAACCAAGATTGATCTCCCAGCTTATTGGCAATGGTAGTGCGAGGCAGGGATATACTGAGGCATGAGATGACAGATTTTGGTTCAATGCAATTCTTCTGCTGCCTTCTTTGGCCCACAGTACTCCAAAGATGACTTGCTTTGCTTTGAGTTGCTAGATCTGATCAAATCCTGTCCATTCAGCATGGTGAAAGTGTCATGCAACATGATGGAGGATATCCTCAAAGTGAAGACAGGACTTACTCTCTAAAAGGACTGTGTATTGGTCACTGTCATGGACAGATGTATCAGCAACAGGTAGACGGGTGAAAATGTCAAGAAATGAAAATGCAGAGGATGATGAAAAGGGTGATATATCATGATATAACTGTGACATCAGCATGCATGCGCATGAAGCAGTGAAGGAAAATTCGAATACTATGCACACGGTGCGAGCTGTCCTTACAGGGAACAGAATTTATAAATGATTTTGTAGAAGCCTTAAGAGACAGACAGACCCACAGCAATCACTCAGAGAAAGGGAAAAGCATTACACATCACAAATTGTCAGTGGTGACATGATTTGCCATTTCTTCAATGTGTAGATTGGAACTGAGTCACAAGCCTCACAACAACACAAACCGAGGATGAGGTCCAAGTATTCAATTCCTTTTTGTTATTTCCCTCACCTTGTGCCACAGATCCACTCTAGCAGCACTATCCTTTAGGACTTGGTCAGCTTGCTCATTCTATTGAGCACTGTTTGTGATGACAGTGAAGCCCCGATCCACAGTTCATTTTATGCCCTTGCCACTCTCATTGCTCCTTCCAATTGGTTTTCAACACAGAGCTGCACTGATTCATCAGCTGAGCGAGGTGGGTGATGGTGGGGACTTGTAGGTGGTAATCGGCAGGAGATATCATTACCCATGTTTGGTTTGATGCCATGAGATTTCATGGAGCCATGTCAAAATCTTAAGGACTCCCAGGAAAACTCCCTTCCAACTGTATAACATTGTGCATTCACTTCAGGGTCTGCATGTAGGATAGGGATGGTGATGGTGGTGTCTGGGACATTGTCTCCAAGGTATGGTTAAGTGAGTATGAATATGTCAGATTGTTGCTTGTGTGTGGGATGATTCTCCCAATTTTGGCACAAGTTCCCAGTCAGGCAACGTTTGCTGGGTCAGCATTTGGGCTGAGTTGCTGTTATTATCTCCAATGCATAGGGTAGCACTGAATAGTCCATCGGGGATTTTCCCTTTCCTTAGACTTCATATCATCGACTGGCTTGCTAGGCAATTTCAGAAGCCAGTAGAAGTGAATCACACGCTGTGGGTCTGGAGTCACATGAAAGTCAAACCAGTTTGGAGCCAAAGGACGACAGGTTTCGTTCCCAATAAAGGATATTAGTGAACATTTTACAATAATTGGCAATGCCTTTAAGGTTGCCATCAGGCTAGTTTTGAATGCCAGATTTATGAATTGAATTCCAATTTCAAGATCTGCTGTAATTCAATTCAATTCAAATGCATATCCCAGATCATTAACCTTGGCCTCTAGATTACTAATCTAGTAAAATTACCATGCATTAGTGCCTCAGAAATTAATTAATTGAATAAATATTTTCCAGCATTGTTTGAAACACACATCAGTAAATGCATCATTGATGTCTCCTTGGGCTTTGAGGAACGCCAGCAGTTGGGAAAATTCTTTGTGTTGTTTCCCATGCTCTCTTGTCCTTTGGGGAAAATAATGAGATTGTTAACTCGGGTATAGAATGAATCACTACCCAATTAATGACAATGTATGAGAGGTAGACTGATGTCCCCAGAGACCTCTTGGACAAATCCTCAGGAGAATAATTTCAGAGTAAATGATATTTTCAGGGCCACTGGCACTTCTGTGCTGCATGTGCTGTTAAGTGCATTTTACTGCAATGTTACGTAATAAAATCCTTGACCAGCTCCAAGGTGACTTGGAGTCTGTTAAAGTATTGTTCCTTTCCATTAACAAAAAGAAAAATCAGTTACACATAAATTTTTGGGGTTGGGTGGTTACTGTGACCAAATGCCTTCCTTCCAATGTCCTTCTTCCCTGCCATCCAGCAGTTCTCAGTCATTGTCCACCTTCTTCTGTTTTTCTTCCTCACAGCAGAATTCAACAGCAATTGGATAAAGATCCCATTGTTTACAGGGAATAAAGGTACGTGATCAATGAGCTTGAACTCACAGACCAACCGATCAAGTTTATGGACTGGAATTGCTAAACCAAGTGAAATTTCAAAGATGGTTCATGTGAAGGATTTCACTTTGAGTATGTTCACTTAAATCTATAGCCATTTTTATGCAGAAAAGTTTAACACACTATCCCTGCCTGGTAGGAGCACAAGAATATGATAAGGAAGTTATTCTCTTCAACATAAGTAAATCAAACTAGCTGCATAAAACTCCAGCCCTGAGCAACTCTCCTCCTTTGACCTTCTTGTGAAGAGTGTATCATGGATTTTTGGGATGAGTATCTGGCATAACAAGCCATAATTTATTTTCCTTCTCTGAGATTCAATTACTGAAGAGCACAAAAACAATTGCCAGAAATCAAGTGAAAAGTATACCTCAATACCTTGAAGCAGGTCCCAGATAGTTCTTCCTGAATCTTCTCAGTGACATTGTAGACATCTCTCCAACACCAAACTCAATGTCTTCCTCCCAACAGCATAACTTTCAAAATTACTGAGCAGTGCCACAGTGGGTCTGATAACTTCCTTTTTTTTTAAGAGTAGCTGTTCTCCAGCGATCACATTCTGTTGAATTACTTCTTACTTCACAGCTTCTTCACTGATCATGCAGGTTATTCTTCTGTCAGGTTTTGTCTGGAGTTGATGTTAATTCACATGATTGGTGATCAGTCAGCCTTGAACATTTTTGATCTGGTGCCATTTAATCTTAGTGATGTATATTTCTGCAGTTTTACTTTCAAGTCTACTGCTGCCACTCGGTCTTCTCTGTCCCATCAATTCACTCAACCAATGTCTCCAAAAGCTGGTCTCCTTTCACCTATCGATCTGTCTATTTCTTTGAGGTCAGTGGTGTTTATCTCCTTTGTCCTTCAAAGTTTGACTTTCTCATGAATTTTGATTTGTTTGCACTTCTATATATTTTGCAGGCCTTTCCAGATTCACCATCTCTTGTTCATTTTGCTTCCAGTGTCTGTAACACACAGGGTTTATCCCCACCCCAGACCCCTCCCCACTCATCATTTCATTACTTGCTTTTGCTATTTCAATCCTTGCTATGGAAGAATACATTCACGTTCCAGTTTGTGGGTTAATATGCTCTATTATTTCATGTCTAAACAGTGTGAGTGAATGCTAGAAAATGTTAATTCTGAATCCCGTCTCCTTCCATCTCTCCTCTCACCAAAATGTCAATCTTGAAGAAAGATATACGGATTGTTAAATGGATTTTTACCATTGTGGGAATAATTACATGGAATGGGTATCAATGTTGCTACTGCATGAAAATCAGTGACTTCTATTTGCTACAGGAAGGGAAAATGATAAAATTATCTTTAACCAAATGGTTTGTTAAGGAAAGATAATATTAAATTTTGAGTGTCTGATGCAATGAATTTACAGGTGCTGAAGACTGTACGTGGTATCCTTAACATTGATTGCAAGGTAAATCATCCTTGAGGGAAATTGCTATTTTTTTGTCTGAATTCACAGCATCCCTACAGTGTGGGAGCAGGCCATTCAAACTACACCAAAGCCTCCAAACAGCATCTCACCTAGGTACCCCTATAACCCTACATTCCCCATGGCTAATCCACCTAGCCTACACATCTTTAGACTGTTGGAAGAAACCAGAGCACCTGAAAGAAACCGATACAGACATGGGGAGAACATGGAAATTCTATGTAGACAATTGCCGGAGGGTGGAATTGAACCTGGCTCCTTGATGCTGTGAGGCAGCAGTGCTTACCACTGAGCCACCTATACTATGTGGCCACAGTTCATAAAGATTCCAAAGAAGTGGAATCTAAAATATCAGGACAATATAGCCAGAAATTTCATCACTGTGAGATGATTGGTAAACCAATTCTATTCCAGTGATGTATTTTGTTTAACTGAAAGGTAAAAGCTTTAATAATTAAGATATACATATAGGAGATACATTTTTGGGATTTCATTTCATATATAAGATTGATGAACTCACAATTGCAATCCATGGGCATTTGACCTAGAGTAAAAGAAGTCAAGTTGGAAATAAATCCACCCTTGTTGATCTTTACATTTTAGCTAATTGTAGACCAATTTCATGTGTGTTACTTTCCTCCATCCATAATAAACAGTAGAACGTAAGGTGAAAGAAACCCAGTAAAAAAGTATAATATTTTAAGTTCAGTCAAACCAAAAACACTTGTGTTAGGAAATAAAAGCTTTGCATCACTGCAAATGCCAAACCGCTGCATATCATCATGAAGCTAGTCATTTAATTGTCTTCTTACTGCATTGAAAATGAATAACTATTTTCCCAATATTTGTATAATTAAACCATGTTATTGTCAGTTTTGTTCCAGATCTTCAATGGTAGCTCTGCTGATAAAGGAAAATTACTACAAATGGTAATCACAGGGCTGGGTTCAAATGACCAATGTTAGGTTAATTAAACATTAATCAGTGTGATTGAGAGAGATGAAAAAGTGAAGATTGATGTTCTCTTTAAAATGTATGAAGCCAAGCCTGACCAATGAACAAAATCAATTTGGCAAAAACAGAGAAAAATCTATTGCATGACATTTGGACAGCGGAAATCTGTTTGTGCCCAAATGTTTGTGATTCAATGTTACACTTTATTTTTAAACTTGGTGGGATGGCTGAGGAATTTGCTAATTAAATGAAGTATTGACATTTCTGTCAATTTTTTTAAATAAAGAATTCATTCGGCTATACTTAAGGTGTTGCTGCTTTCTCCATCCATGCCTTAGATTTGTTAGATCAGTTTATACCCATGTCATCTCATCTCTGCATAGTTATCTTTGCTGAGTCAGAGCCCAGACACCTTCTCATCAGATGCATGGTATGAAGGTCACACCAGGCAGCGTTTAGAATTTTTGGACACCAACAAACTAATACTTGAGCAAAAACTTGTGAATAGATTATTCAGCCATGCTCTCATTGTAATAGGTCTTCATTTGCAGAGAATCTCCCAGAAGGGATGAATTTTGAAGCTTTAAATCCCAAAAGAATTAAATGATAGTCCTTGTATGTAGTGCACTAAATACACAATTACATAAATTACTGTTAAATCATTCCTGGAATACTACGTGCATTTCTGAGCAACACATAAGAATATATTGGCCTTTGGAAGTGCCAATTGATAAGAAAGCCACCTTGATGGAATCATTCTGGTCCCACAGATCCAGATTTAAAATCAGCAGCAAAACCAGAGACCAGAGTAACCTGCCCCTTCCTTGCAGCAGTCATGTTGGATGTAGTGAATGGTGGCAGTGGCTACCCACCTGGCAGCAGTGAGTAGCCAAAAATGAGGAGTTAAGGATGGAAAGAAAGGGATGGCATGTGGTACTGCTGTGATCGTCTCAACGTTGGAACTGACTCTTCCAGAATGTGAAGTCCTGCAGCTCATCAGATCAGAGGCTCTATTCCACTCCCGCTGACTGTGTTGCAGGAACGAATGACCACTTATAGCTGAAACGTATCCTCCAAAGGGTCTTTTCCTTCACTCCAATTCTGGTTTTAGGTTTCTTGATTGTATTGATGCTTCCAAGTATGCCTGCATGTTAAGGTGACTCACAGTCTCTTTATTGCCTGAGCACCACCATCTCTCCTGATGGATGTGTCCCTTGTTCCCAGCTGTGACGTTCGGATTGAGCCTACCGTCAACATGTAGAGAAAACACTAAAACAGAATATGCTGGAGAAACTCAGCCGGTCCGACAGCATCTGTGGAAAGAAAATACTATTGACGTTTTGAGTCCAGTGATTCTTCCAGACCTGCTGAGTTTCTCTAGAAATTTCTGCTTTTGTTTTAGATCTCCAGCATCCAAACTTATTTGTTTTATCTTTTGTTTCATTGTAAAGTAACCACATAAGACCATTAGGTTTGCTTTCTGCTAAGAAGAATATAGGGAAGCAAATTTGTTTTAAATTCAATTCAGAAGGAAATTTCTCCTTTTCAGTTCAGAATGCACCAGAATTAAGTTTATTTTTCGTCCTAGAAAATTTAGGGCTGTTCAGGGAACCAGTTACCTCAGCAGAAAGATTTGACTTAAGGAACTTCCAAACCAGGAGAGACTAGTTGAAATCTATGGAATATTAGAACTGAGAAAGTTTAGGCTCACAGATTTATGGGAAGTTCATGTGAGCAAATATGGAAAGGACTGTTTGAATTATCTCCACAGTCCGAGCAAAGAAAATGTCAGGAGTTAGTTAAATAGGATACTAAAAGATACAGATGAGAGGAGTAATTTCTCTAGAGTTGAGTCTCTGGAGCAGATAGTGTTGGAAAATGGCTTGAAACTTTGTTTTTCCATATTTTTGCAGATCATGCTAACTGTCTTTGATAATTAGATTGAATGAGCTGCCAGGGGAAGTGGTAGAGGTGGGTAAAATTACAACATTTAAAAGACATTTGTGCAGGTACATGTATAGGAAAAATTTGGAGGGATATGGGCCAAATGTGGGCAAAAGGGACTAGTTAATTTATTAGGAAACCTGGTCAGCATGGATGAGTTTGGTTGAAATGCCTGTTTCCATTCTGAGTACATGTATGACTTTATAACTCTAGATAGCTTGGCTCTGTTTTCTTTGTTATAATAAACTGTATCTTTATGTGAATATGTCTCAGTGATTAACCACCACATTAACAAGAAACATATGGTCTGTCAAGTCAGGGTTTATTCTATAATCTGCCTTACTATGTAGTGCCTTCAGTTGGGATCGTAACACTATAGTGAGGCACGGAATTAGGAAGCTACTACCAAGAATACAGTGCCAGAGAACCCATTATTGGGGGAATGAGGGACAGAGAGTAGGGTCATCACGATTGAAAAATGGTACCAACTCCTCAGTTTTTAAAAGAAACCTAGTGTCATAAAATCTGCCCCTGGATCACACGAGTCAAATTTTAGGGGAGAGATCATATGAATATACTCTGGAATTTAGAAACTAAAGGACTGATTTGTTCTAATTTTTCAAACTGATAAGGGGACCAACTAGACTATACAGTGAGACCAAAGACTGAGAGCTGGCATATTGAACGACCATAGTGAGATGTAGGTCCACAAGACAAATGCTGTGAAGGCAAAGAGAGCAGGTAGCTTGGGTGGCCAATTCCCAGACTCTGGACCCAAGGACCTAACTGCAGTGTCACTTAGCATGACAAAAATCTGTTCATCTCAGGTCTAAAATTAACAACTGATTTAGCATTAATTAGCATTTGCACAAGAAGGTTCCAACCATGTGCCACTCTGTGCAGAAGTGTTGACAGTGCAGTAAAGACCTTACATTGTCCAAGGTGTTTGAAATAGCCCGGCAATCTGATATCTGTGAAAAAAGTGAATCCCTTCATAGGGATGTGAAAGACTTTCACTGGGATCTCACAGCTGGCTTTGTCCAGTTGGTTAGCCATAATCCAGCAAGCCAATTAGAAATTAACAGCAGGGGTGAGGGAGTGTGACAGCCATGACTGCTCCTTGTTCATGGTGCCGTGGGAAAAATTTCCATTGGCGGGAAAAATACTCAGCTAGTAATTCAGTGGGCCATGCCTGTAACTAAAGAACAGTTAACTGCAGTCGAATAATCCCAACAGTGTGAGAAAACAGCCAAAAATAAATCCTAACAATCTGTTCCTGGTCAAGAAATGGATGCTCATGATGACTAAATTTCTTTTCTATGAGAAGATAGTCATCCTCAGGGGTTACTTCTGGTACTCAGATGTTTTAGTTAACAGCAATTTCTGTTTTTGTTACTAAGAACTATATTGAATCCCAACAAGCCTGCACTTCAAAACCATGCAGAGATGGTCCACATTGATGCTCCTTTTGGTCCAAAGTGCTTCGACTTTAATATACAACTCAGGATGCTGAACAAGTCTCCTGCACAGATCATAATTCCTGCTGAAATCCAGAAGGCCAGATTTCAATGATGGTATCCCAGAGGAAGCAAATTACTGGTTCTTCCGTATTCGCTTCTATTGCACAGTCCAATGATTTGTTGTCTTTTGAGATACAGCCTCAGATTCAGGTGTAAGTAGCAGTCCTAATACTGCCTACTAACTAGTTAAACCTTCCTACGGAATCTGTTTTATTCATGTCCACTCCAGAGAAACAGACCCAACAGGCTTGCCATTTCATATGTCAGGAGAGACCCCTACTGAGAATCCGGAGAAAGAGTCCTGTATACTCTAAATGTCTCCTAAGCTCCTGAACACGGATAATTTACTCCACTACTTATAGCAACTGAATTATTCATCGTTAAAGTCCAATAAAGTGGCACATTTGATAATCTCCCCTTTTTCCGATCATCATCCTTCTTTGTTTCCAAAGGTGGAGTTCAGTTACTCCTCCATGGTTGGTCCTATGAGGCAGAATGTGGGAGATAAGAATGCTCCATTTCTCAAAGTCAGTGCTAAGATTTCTTCATAGGTTACAGAACAGAGTACAAAGAGGACTCAAACTATAGCCACCTCACTTGCCCATTTTTACCCTTCCTTTCTCCAGGTGCTAATGGTTTATCTCCCAGAATCCTCTTCCATGCCCTTACCTTGGGTACATTTCAGGTGTCAGTGGTTGTGTAGGATAACACGCTCAGTGTGATTCTACCTTCCTATTACCAGAAAGAGAGCCACCAACATCCCACCCTTCCCAAGTTGCACTGAGAACAGAGACTAAGACTTGGATGTGGGTTGGGAATGGTAGTGAGAAACATAAATGACTTAATGTCAAAAGAAAGATTAATCATTAAATGTCAAGAGAATCGTTAATGGGCAAACAATAATGATTTAAAGGGATAGAACAAAAGACTTGGTGGGAAGGTGTGGGATTATAGATAAGTCCTGTTATGCTAATGAATGACATACACCATCACTGATGACACAGACACAGTTGGAATCAAGCCCAAAACTGCAAGGTTCTAGGAATGCCCCTCCTACCTACTTGTGTTTAGAGAATCAATACTTAATAAAGGGTTTTTTTTACTGAAGACCAACTTGATTCTCCCTCCAACCTCAATATGAACTTACAACAGTGTCCACCCAGGCTTCAGATCTGCTGCAGAAGGTAATGGCTTTGTAATCGCTGCATGTTCCAATGTAAAAGAGTACAGAGTCTGAGGGTAAGTGTACATGAAACAAACGACTTGGGCTATTTGGTCACAACTGACCACAAATTACAGGCCATTGCATCAATAAAGTTTCTCTTGAGATTCAGGTTCTTTATTACTGTAATCTTTTGCTTCAGCCTGATTCAGAATATAAGTTAAAGGCTTGATAGCTGAATTCAGTAGATATCTGGAATTAAGAGTCTAATGATGACCACGAATCCATTGTCAATTGTCGGAAAAACCCATCTGGTTCATTAATGTCCTTTAGGAAAGGAAACTGCCATCCTTACCTGGTCTGGCCTACATGTGACTCCAGACCCACAGCCATTTGCTTGATTCTTAACTGTCCTCTGGGCAATTAGGGATGGGCAATAAATGCTGGTCATGTCAGTGACGCCATCACCCGATGAATGAATAAAAAAATGTGACCTTCTCAGGGCAATGAACAATCATTGTTGCAAACCAACTGAGAGTCGAAGGTTAGTGAAATTCATCAATAATTTAAACTCACCCTAAACACATGAATTCAAACCTCAGGTGAGAAGTAACAAAAGCAGTTCAAATTCAATTCATGGCTAATGTATTTATATTTATGAAATATCATTTGTGTACAAAAAGAAATTAAAGAGATAGCTAAGAAATAAAGAATACAGGCTTAACTTTTCAAGAAGAATTTCTAAGAAAAGTAAATGCATTACTTGCACACGAAATTTAAGATTATTAATGAAGCAACCTCAGGGTATCCCTAAGTGTTTGTTAGTCTCTGAAATACTTTTGAAATGTAATTACCACAGCAAACATGACAGTTAATTTGTGTTCAGCAATTCCCCTCAAATATCAATGTGCTTATGTGACGATTATGCCAGCACAGCAAAGATAGTTCCCCTGTTCTTCATTGAAAGAGTTCCATGGTATCTTTTAAGATCAGCTGATAAGGAGGATGGAACTTTGGATTAGTGTCACATTCAAGAAATGGCAAATCTGATCAGCCTAGATTTAGTATCAAGTCATGTAATGCTGTGAGATGCCAAGAGATGAAAGGGTACTGCACTATGCTCCAGGTATAAAATAATGTCTCAAGAAAAAACAACAAAGCCAATAGAATTCAGGAAAGTAGATGGAATAAATTCTTCTGACAATACAAAGTAAATTTGTTTGATGATAGATAGAGAGAAAGAAACCATGTAGGATCTCAGATTAGATCAAGATGAATGCACTCTGCTCTGTCTAATCATACCCATTTACACTCTTCCACTTGGTCCTGTTTCATCCCCTCCATAAACATGAACTCACCATCATTATTATTCCACTATCTCTGCTCTTGGTCTTTCAGAATTTCTGATGTGTTTTCAATTGGCCTCGTATCTTTCCTATTCCATTATTGAACTGTCCCTCATCTTTCTCCGTTTGGAGTTTGCACTGCACCTCCTTGGTGTAGAATTTGCACATAAGAATGTAACAAATAGAAGAGGAATAGACTACTTTCCCCTCAAAGTTTGATTCACTATCATTCACTATAGCTTCAACACCACTTACCCACCTGCCAAAATCCCCTTGACTCCCTTGTCAATCAAAAATTTGTCAAACTCAGTCTTGAATACATTCAATGACTCAGTCTCAAATGTGAACTGGTAAAAAGGATTCCAAAATCTAACAACCCTCTGAGCAAAAGAAATTCCTCCTCTTCTCTGCGTTAAATGGGACACCCCTTATCTTCAAACTGTGCCCCCAAATTTTCTCACCTGGGGAAAGATCCTCTCAGCATCTACCCTGTCAAGTCTGTTCAAAATCATACAATATTCAATACAATCACCTCACATTCTTTTAAATTCCAATGAATTTAAGCCTAACCTGCTTAAATCTTCCACATAAGACAACACTTTCATCACAAGAAACAACCTACTGAACTTTCTCCTAGATAAGGAGTTCAAAACTGTGCAGAACTACTCCATGTACAGTCTCAATAATATGCTGCACAGTTGTTAATCTTCTTAATTTTGTACTCTATCTACCTTGCAATAAAAGCTAAGGTTCCATTTGACTCTCTCGTTAGTTGATGTAATTGCATGCTAACATTTTTTGATTCAAGTACAAGGACACCCAAATCTATCTGTACTGCAGTATTTGGCATCTCTCTCCATTAAATAAATCCTCTGATGTTCTATTCTCTCCTTCTCACAATTTGTTTTCTTGTCACCAGAAAGTGAGCCACCAACATCCCACCCTTCCACAACTTGTACTGAGAACAGAGACTAAGACTTGGGTATGGGGTGGGAATGGGAGTGAGAAATGTTGTATCATCAGTAAATCTGATGACAAGTCATTCAGCGGTGAGGAAGTTACTGCAAAGTATGCTGAGAGCAGAAAACTTGAAGAGACACAGATCAATCAGGGATAGTTGGCATAGATTCAGGGAAAGTTGTTTTTGATCAAATCTTTTGATGAGTTAGTAGGAGTGTTGAGAATAATACATTTGATTTGGTTCACATGCACTTCTGCCAGATTTTTGATTAGTCCCTCATGGCAGACTGGTCATGGAAAAAAGACCCCATGGGATCTAAGACAAAGTTTAATGTTGTACACAAATTTGACTAAGAGGCATGAAGCAGTGGGTGATAGTAAAGGGGTGTTTCTGTCACTGGAAATGTGTTTCCATTGAGGTCCACAGGGTTGGAGCCCTTGCTGTTTATGATGCACAAAAATTACTTGGACTTAAATGGAAAAGCTATGATCAAGAAGTCCATGGATAACATTGGATTTGGTAGGGTGGTAAAGAAGGACAATAGCTGTAAACATACTGGCCAGCTAGGCAAAGCAATTTCAAATGGATTTCAACCTGTAATGTGCTTGGGGAGGGCTAGCAAAGCAAGAAATTATGCTGTGAATGGTAGGACTCTAGAAAGTACTGAAGATTAGCAAGAATTTGGTGCATATCCACAGATCACTCAATGTAGCAGGGCAAGTGGATAAGGTAGTTGGAAGGCATATGGGACGACATGTGCTTTTATTTGTCGAGGCATAGAATACAATACCAAGGACATTATACCTGAACTGTATAAATTGCTGGTTTAACCACAACTACAGTAATGTGTGCAGTTGTAGTCAACATATTTTTTGAAGGATGTGATTTCATTAGCAAAACTGCAGCGGAATTTATCAGGATGCTGCCTGGGATGGTGGGTCTGAGGTATGAGGAAAGATTGGATAGACTGGGGTTGTTTTCATTGGATCAGCAATGGTTGAAAGGCTGGCTGACAGAGAGAGGTGTGTAAGATAATCAGAGGCATAGACAGAGTGGATTAAGAAACCACTTGTTTCCACTTGTAGAGGGTTCAATAATGAGGGGATATGGATTTAAAATAAGCGATAGGCTCAGCAGAGCATTGAGGAGAATCGTTTTTCACCCAGAGAGCAGTAGGAGTCTGGAATTCACTGTCTGAAAGAGTGAAATCAAATAGAAAATGTTTGAGAAATTCAACAGATCAGGCAGCATTAGCTGAGAGAGAGTACCTCTGAACTGTATTAAGTTCTGAAGAAAAGTCATATCAGACTTGAAATTTTATAACTGTATTTCTCTCAGCAGAGATGCTGTCAGACTGAGTGAGCTAAGCTCCAGCACTTTCTCTTTTTATTTCAGATTTCCAGCATCTGTAGGATTTTGCTTTTATTTGCCTGAAAAGGTGGTAATATCAGAACCCCTTGTAACATTGAAGCAGTCTTTTTTTTAGGTATAACCTTAGCTTGCTGGGGTCTGAACCAAGAGCTGGAAAATGGGATTATTGTAATCAGAACTTTGTTGTGTGAACATGATGGGTTGAATGGCCTTCTTTTGTTCTATAAATATCTACGAGACTATTAGCAGTCAATAACATAACAGCCTGCTCTCTGGTTTGTTCTCGACCATGCTGATCCATAAGGAATGGCCTGAATAGACTCTGAAATCATCTTTAATGCCAGCTTTGATTCAGCCCATATGGGTCAAAAGTATGTTAACAAGGTGTAGAGCTGGATGAACACAGCAGGCCAAGCAGCATCAGAGGAGCAGGGAGGCTGACGTTTTGAGCCTAGACCTTTCTTCAGAAAGGTTAAAAATAAGTCCAGTTCTGGCAATTGATGCTCCCCACTTCTGAGTCAGACCAGAGGAAAAGTAGGCAATATATCCCAGGGAAGTAACTGCCAGTATGATATATGAGAAACTTAATAAAATGTCAATAGTGTTTGTGTAAAATGCATTGTTAGAGCTATATTAAGGATTCTGAGCTATAACACTTTTCAATGTCTTCCCAGGTCTCACAGCTCGGATAATCTTTCTTTTGTCAACAGGGACAGACCAACCATTCAAATGACTCCTTCCTGAGTTTTAGAATTTGGTCTTCAAATTTGGACTTGGAGCCATCATAATTTTATGATCCCTTCAATTAAACAATAATGAAGAACTTTAAATAATGATGAACATCATGAGTAAGTGCGAACGGTGTTTTATGATGAGTATATGAATAGGAAGGGTTTAGAGGGATGTGGGCCAAATGCTAGCAAATGGAACTAGATTAATTCAGGATATCTGGTCAGTATGGGCAAATTGAACCGAAGGGTCTGTTTCCATGCTGTGTAGCTCCATTACTCTATGACTCTAATAGGTCATCAGAAGTTGCCAAAGCAACAGCCAGCCTGGAACAAAAATATGCAAATGTCTCAGCATCTTAAAAATAGGTTAGCAATTTGAATGATTAACTTTAAAAAAAATCAAATCAGGGAAATCTACACTCCAACCAGAACCGACTCGAAATGACCCATTGATCAGTCAGTATTTGTGGAGAAATATTTTGTTTATTCATTCATGGGATGAGGGCATCATTGGCTGGACCAGCATTTATAGCCCATCCTTAATTGCCCAGAGGGCCATTAAAAGTCAACTGCATTGCTGTAGACCAGATAAAGATGGCAATTGCCTTCCCTGAAGGACATAAGTGAGCCAGATGAGTTCTTTTCTGACAATCAACAATAGATTCACAGTCATCATTGGACTCCGAATTTCAGATATTTATTGAATTCAAATTCCACCATCTGCCACAGTGGAATTCAAACCCAGGTCCCCAGATCATTACCTGGGTTACAGGATTTATGGTCCAGCGAAAATACCACTAGGCCATTGTCTCCTTGGTTTCCTTTGAAGCTTCCAGGTTTCGAAGTTTTGAGTGTGCCACCTATCATCATATAAGATATCTGAATGTAGGTTCAGTGAAAGACTTTACAAAAGCGGTAGGTGTTGAACCAAAGATAGAAAGGAGGAAAAATATAAGTTCTTTTTTGCCTTCCATGGAAAGTAGATATTACTTACAATATTTGATGCCCATCTTCAATCACCCTTGAACAGAATGGCTTGCTTGGCCACTGCAGAGGGTAGCTAAGAGTTAACAATATTGTTGTGGCGCTGGAGTTGTCTGTAAAGATAGCAGATTTTGTTCCTTAAAGGGTATTAACAGACCTGATTGGTTGTTACAATAATTGATGATAGTTTGATGACTATCACTACTGAGACCAGATTTACATTCCAGATTTATAAATCAAATTTTCTGCAGTAGGAATTCAACACATGTCCTTGGGGCATTACCTTGGGATTTAGGATAAATAACTCAGTGCCATTAGCGTGATGACACTTTCTCCCTCAGGCTGGGCTTTTTTGGTGAAATGTTTTAATTTTTAAAATCATTATTTCTTTGCAAATTCCTTTTTGTTGTGGACATGGCTGCTGACGTGAGTGTTGTCAGTACCTCTTAGGTTTCAGATGTTTACCGCCTTCTTTAGTACGATGTCACTTTAATTATCGAAAAATATTGCTCAGCGCATCACGAGAATGAAAGGAACACTGTTTCAAACTGCAATCGGCTGTTTCTGAAGTCAATTATTTGTAGAGTTCTTTATCTTAAGCAACAATATTGATTAAATAGGTTGTGACAAAATGTGTAGCCAAGCAATTGCGCTATGAAATAATAGTCCTTTTTCACATATTTCACGCAAATATTGAACATGGTGAATAAAACACTCAGTGCAGAATTTACATCATTCTGTTTAACCTTGATGATACTTCTCTTGCTGCATTGAGCAATTTCATGCTTGGAACAGCAATACTCCATTATGCTGGTCCATCCATGCATAAGTATTGTGCTCCTCTATGCTTTAACTTTGAAGCATTATGCTTGAAGTAAGAAAAATTAGCAGAAGGCAGGGATTTAAGTGGACACTTCTCCTCAGTACAGTAGTGAGGTGGGAAATTGGCACTGTGAACTCCAGCTGCCTTTTACTTTATAATGGGCAGTGCCAGGGGCCTCAGTAAACTTCTGCTGTTGGCCTGTGATAACCACTTTTAAGATCTAAAAGGAAGATACCTGAAGGTAGATTATCTCTGCCTCTGTTGTTGGAGTTGAAGCTGTTTCGTTGATATCAATCTGCATTTCTTTTATTCATTCACAGGATGAGGGCGTCGTTGGCCAGGCCAACATTTATTGCCCATCCCTAATTGCCCAGAGGGCAGTTAAGAGTCAACCACATTGCTGTGGGTCTGGAGTCACATGTAGGCCAGACCAGGTAAGGATGGCAGTTTCCTTCCCTAAAGGACATCAGTGAAGCAGAAGGGTTTTTCCCAACAATCGACAATGGATTCATGGTCATCATTAGACTCTTAATTCCAGATATTTATTGAATTCAAATACCACTCTGCTTGCCATTGATTTTTTTTTCTCTCTTTTAGCTACTGTCAGCAGACCTGGTGTCCAAATGGATCAGAGGTGTATTTCTTTGTAAATTCTCTTCCACTGTGGAGCAGGGAAGTGTTGGCAAAAGCAAGAACATTGTACCAATGAATTTGCTCTGATCCAGAGACAGACAGTGCCATATTGGCTCAGCTAAATTTGAATTTGCCACCTAATTTTCATCAGGGAGGCACTTTTGGAGTTTGCCCTCTCCAAAGTCAAACCTTGAATGTAGGCATTGCTGCCTCAGCCAGCATTTATTGTTCATCCCTAATTGTCCAAAGAGCAGTTAAGAGTCAACTACATTGCTGTGGGTGTGGAGT
The DNA here is from genome assembly GCF_021869965.1 of Rhincodon typus. NCBI lineage: Eukaryota > Metazoa > Chordata > Chondrichthyes > Orectolobiformes > Rhincodontidae > Rhincodon > Rhincodon typus. The sequence goes on from NC_063356.1 coordinate 22,757,440, forward strand.
CACATGTAGGCTGGATCAGGTAAGGATGGTAGATCTCCTTCCCTAAATAGCATTAATGAACCAAATGGTTTACAGTGAGTATGTTTTTACCATCGTACCTGTATTTCTCCCCTAGATGTTTGATATATATAGAATTTATATTTCACCATCTGCTATGGTGGGATTTGAACCCATGTCCCCAGCACATTAGTCTAGGGTCCTGGATTACTAGCCCAGTGATAGTACTACCTCCTTTGCTTTTATTAAGGCAAATTTCTCACGAGGCACCAGTGAGTTGCCAGTTAAGGGGGACTTATGGCTTGTTAAATGTCTTAACAATGACACAAATTGTCTCATTAATATTCAGCTTCCTATATTTCTTATTTAAGTATACTGAAACAGAATATCCCATTCTCTCTGTTGATCATGATAGTTTGTAACTTTCTTCTGAATACATGTTATATCTGAGCACCAACAATGATGTGACTTTAAAGATTTTGAAAGTTTTGGCAAAATGAGTTACAGTAACCACAAGACTTATTATCTCCTGGATCTTTGATATCCATCCTATAAATCCTTTCTCTGTATGAAGATTCCCCCACAAAACATTCAGAGGAAATAAAGATCAGTGAGCCCTGCTCCTTCTCAGCCCACTACCTTCAAAAATTGGAACACTAACTTCCATGACAGGATGAAACTCCTAATTTTTAAATACAGCAGGAGACAAGGTCATTCTTTTTTGGTTGGTTAACTGTAACTTTTTGAGAGTTTGTTCAAATTAACCTTATTGAGACCTGCTCAACATATAATTAGTGCTTTTTAATAAAATTTTCATCTTCTTCTTAGTCAGCCTTTTGAAACTAGGGATGATTTTCTTCCACTCTGGTGTTGTGGATGCAAAGGTGATTAAATAGTCTAATGCTGGATGTGCATGCCTTATCATGGGTGTGACAGGTCATGTTGAAAGAGGGGACTGGGTGGGATGCTTGGGTTTTCACACTTACCTTTCGCTGTTGCACGTGTGGCCTCTGCCTGGGCCTGTTGGAGATGCTTAAAATCCTAATCCCTTCGTAGATACTTCTTTACCACTTTGGGCAAGAGATTGGTGGCAATGTTTCATTATTTTTCACAGACGCTTTGAGGACATCCTTGAAGCATTTTTATCTGGTTTTCCTGGTGATGATTTGGCTTGGCTAAGCTCAGTGTAAAAAGCTTATTTTCAAAGTCTTCGGCCATGCTTGTAGACAATGTGGACCACCAAATGGGGTGGCACAGTGCCACAGTGGCTAGCACTGCTGCCTCACAGCACCAGGGACCTGGGTTCAATTCCAGCCTTGGGCAACTCTGTGTAGATTTGCACATTCTCCCAATGTCTGGGTGCTCTGGTTTCCTCCCACAGTCCAAAGATGTGCAGATTAGGTGGATTGGCCGTGCTAAATTACCCATGATGTGCAGGTTAGGTGGGTTAACCATGAGAATGGCAGGGCAATAGGGGTGAGGTGCTCTTCAGAGGGTCAGTGTGGACTCAATGAGCTGAACGGCCTGCTTCCTTCTGTAGGGATTCTATGAATGAGTGCAGCTGACTGACAATAACCAGTGTCTTGAGAGAGAACATTGATGGTAGAAACTTTTCATAATGTTAGTACAGGAACCATGAAAATTTAAAAATCTTCCCCAACTACAGGTTATTAAAAATGTTTTACCTGATATTTATAATTGATGGGTTAGTGTTATTACTTGAAAGGTAAATTTTAAAATTTAATGGAAAAACATTAATTTGGGATCATTGGTTCCTAGGGCTAATGTTCTCTGATTTCCATCCATTTTAAAATCAGCTACATTTTAATAAGATTGAGAGGATAGTTGTACATAAGCTGACATCAGCTAGAAGGGTAGAATAGATTCCAGTTTCATTTAATGCTTATCCCAGATGCTCCCTGATGGACAGAGGCCATGTGATTTCAGTGTTCTGTCTGTCCCTGTGTGATAAAACTGCTTTTGAGTACTTTGGTTGAATCATCAGATTGCTGTAGAACCATTTGTTACCAGCCAGTATACTCTCTAGGCAATCTGTGTCATTTGATAGGATGACTGTGTGTCACAGATGTAAGTCCATCTTAAGACATAGCTGTTAGCTGCGTCTAATGCCTTGTCCCTTTCGCTCCTTCAGCATGTCCTGTAATATTTATAGGCACAGGACCCCAGTAATATGTGGCTGACCTACACTAGGCAATATTGGGATCCAACGTTATTATTCAATCAGTTATGCCATTTTTTTAGAGATTCTACAGCAACATGTTGGTTGGATCAAATGTCAATTGCCAACACATGCTGTGCGATGATTTTCTAATACTCACTAAGTGCACCTTGTAAATAGTACATCCTGCTGCTAAAGAGCATCAGTAGCAGAGGTAGTAAATTGTTAATGAGTTGGATCAAGCAGGTTACACTGCCTTGAATGGTGTTGAGCTTCCTGAGTATTGTTAGAGCTGCATTCATCCAGGCAAGTGGAGAGTATTCCATTGCACTCCTGACTTGTGCCTAATGGATGGTGAACAGGCTTTAGGGAGTCAGGAGGTGAGCTCCTCCCCACAGAATTCTCAGCTTCTGACCAGCTGTTCTAACAACTGTATTTATGGGGCTGGTCGAGTTCAGTTTCACATCATATTAAGTGTAGCTAATGCAACTTCAACAATTAATTATTTCTGAATGATTGACAATATACAATATCTATATATCCAACTACTACTGGAGGATCTTTTATCCCTTGGCTGTCTTTTACAGAGAATGTTGTTCCTGCAACAGCCAATATTAGGTTCCTTACCTTATTTGGAGGACCTTTAATCTCCTTAATTCACTTAGCAGAGGAACTGTTCCTTGCCAGTTTGTGTAGTTGTCATATTTGGGACCTTTAATCACATCACTGTCTAGTATGAAAAATAGCTGCTCTGTTTAAGCCAATTCTGGTTTGCAGTATCCTGGATTAACTTTGGATTTGAAGATGAATTCATTTTGGTGCATCCTTAGTGTTCATACTACAAAATTACTTGTTTTGATCATGGCCTGAATCTGTGAACATCGTCCTGCTCTATAGGGTGGCATGCAGCTCATTTCCATTCTATTGAAGCAAATCTTTACACTTGATCTGCTATCACCCTTGTGTTGAAATTCATAAGTTTTATACTTCAACTTGTTGATTAGCTTGGAAGTCTTCATTCACGCTCTGTAGATATCTTACTGATAAACTACTTATTTTCCCATTTTCAGTTGTTTTACTGGAGCTTTGTTATTCATTCAGCACTATCTTTCACACTGGCATTGACAATACTGCCTTTGACATGCCAATGAATTGAAATATTTTTTGATGATAATAAGAATAGAAAATATTTTCATTAGTTCTGTCAAGTTCCTTTTGATTGACTATGAAACAATCCTCTCAGGCCGACATAGGTAATTGCAGTAGATTCTTTCTTCTTTTTGTGTTCTCCCATTAGTCTAAGAAGCCCAATGAAATCTTCTATCACTTGTTCCTTGACTGTTTGGTAACTCTGGAGTAGTTTTTTACAGATTAGAGAGTGGCAAATGTAACCCCACCATTAAAAAAAGAAGGGAGACAAATAAAAGAGTATTACAGAGCAGGTAGTCTTACATCAGCAGAGGGGAAAATGTTAGATTCTATTATAAAAGATGTGATAACAGAACACATGGAAAGCATTAACATGATTGGACTAAGTCATCTTATGTTTATAAAAGGGTGATCTTGCTTATCTAATCTGCTGGAGTCTTTTCTTTGAGGATGAGTAGAGTAGATAACGGGGAACCAGTGGGTGTAGTGCGTTTGGATTTCAAGGAAGTTTTTTGATAAGATCCCACATAAGAGTCCAGTGGTCAAATTAAAGCACATGGGATAGGGGGTAATATATTAGCATGGACTGAAAATTGGTTGATGGACTGGAAACAGAGCGAATAAGTGTTTTATTTTTCTTGGTGGTGACTAGTGGTGTACTGCTTGGGCCGAGTTATTCAAGCTAGATAGAAATGACTTGGATGAGGGAACTGAATACAATATTTCCAAGGTTGCTGAATACACAATACTGTGTGGGATTGTGAGTTGTGAGGAGAATGCAAGGAGGCATCAAGGCAATCCAGACAAGTTGAATGTGTGGGCGAACATAACGCAATGTGGATAAATGAGAAGTTTTACAGTTTGTTGTGAAAATAGAAAGACAGACAATTAATGAAATGGTGGCATATTGGGAAATGTGGATGTGGAAAGGGGCCTGGGTGACTTTGTGCCCTAGTCAGTGGAAATAAATAAGCAGGTGCAGCAAGTAATTAGGAAAGTAAATGATATGTTGGCCTTCATTGCAAAAGGATTTGAGTTCAGAAGTTGGGATATCTTACTGCAGTTATACAGGGCCTTAGTAAGACTGGACCAGGAGCACTGTGTGCAGTTTTGGTTTTCCTACCCTTGAGAGGATATGGGGATGGTAGGAACTGCAGATGCTGGAGAATCCGAGATAACAAGGTGTAGAGCTGGATGAACACAGCAGGCCAAGCAGCATCAGAGGAGCAGGAAGGGTGACGTTTCGGGCCTAGACCCTTCTTCAGAAATGCATTTCTAGGCCCGAAACGTCAGCCTTCCTGCTCCTCTGATGCTGCTTGGCCTGCTGTGTTCATCCAGCTCTACGCCTTGTTATCTATGAGAGGATATACTTGCCACAGGGAGAGAGCAGTAAAAGTTCACTAGGTTGATACTGGAGATAGCAGGACTGATGGTTAAAGAGAAATTGGTTTGGCTGGGTGAGTATTCATTAGAATTTAAAGAATGAGAGAGGATCTCATTGAAACATGCAAAGTTCTAACAGGTCTAGGTAGACTAGATTCAGGGAGGTTGTTTCCCCTATTTTGGGAGTCTAGAACCAGTGGTCACAGTCTCAGGGTATGGAGTAGGCCATTTAGGACTGAGATGAGGAAACATTTCTTCACTCAATGGGTGGTAAAGATATAGAATTCTTCAAACATAGAAGATGGCTGGGTGAAATTGTTCTAGATATTAAAGTCATTTAAGAGTATGGAGAGAAAGCAGAAATATGACATTCAGATAAAGGATTAGACACGACTACTTCAAATTGCAGAGTAGGCTTGAAGGGGCTCTTAACAAGAAAAAAACACTTGTTTTACAGAATAAGATGTAGTTGGCTACATGATAACAATAATCACAAACAACATTAACTAAGTAGGCATAATTAAAAGCATCAGGAGGCAAAGATGGCATATCTGTCTCCATTGGGACCTTGTATAAGATTGCCTCATTCTTCACTCAACATCTATGTTTTATCATCAGAATGGGTGGGACTAATGTGACTTCAACAATAACTCTTTCAGAGCCATTACCTTTTACAACACGCACGAGGAAATAACTTACTGACTCATTATACAGGCTTACCTCTGAAGAATGGCTTCTTAGGCTGTGTCACTATGAGGTGGTTAATGGTTGTGCTAGGAAATGACAGCCAGAGACAAAGTCTTTAGGAAAGAAAATTAGAAGTTTTTTTTGTTAGAATAGAAAACAAGTGTTATTTGTTAAACATCAAAGATATTACAAATATCAATTTTACCCCAACTATTCTGTATCATTTATTATCATTATTCTTATTGGTAAGAATGGAAATAATTTTAATTGTAGTTCCAGGGTTTTGATTCAGTAACCAGCCTGAATTCCAGATTAGAATCCTGGAATGGCTGCTGCAGGACCCTGGAGAGGATTTTCTATGAGGAAGAGAATTCATGGCTATCTTAGTGAATGCTGTACATGTAAGAATGGTGAGTGAGAGCCAATTGCTCAATTCTAAGGCTGTGAGAAACTTCTCCTGATCATCTTGCTCCATCCCATAACATGGCCTCAAAAGGGCATATGGGCACTGCCACTATTGGTAGGAAACTCAGAGGGCACCTTACGATGGAGACTTCCTCTGAAGGCTGTACTGGTACAAAATATAATGGGCTATATTTTCTAAGGAATGGCCATCACATACAGATTGAAACTCTGCTCCTTTTTACATAAAAAAAGAGTTTTGCATTTCTGACAGAAAATTTTGATTCAGACTCCTTTAGAAATGAGTACACATGCCATAAATCATAGTGCAGGATATTCATGGGAATGCAAACTTTTACTTTTTCATAGCTGCTAGTTGCTGTAAACCAGTTCTGTGATTTAAAGATCCAGCATCGAAGACAGCAACTTTAAAAGCTTCTGTGAAAGTGTAAGTACATAAGGTGAGGTTAAGGCGCTGGGAGATACAGGGGCAAAAAACAAACAAGATGCAAATGTGGGTAGTTGGTAAGGTGCCAGATTAACACCATCAATCATCTCATTAGTATTCACATTCCCATCATACACAGCTCACCAAACAAACACAATGTCAGGGTAAACGTGACAGAGTATGTAGCTGGTGGATTCAGCTTTCCTGCTCATTCTGAAGGATCACCATGTAGTCTGTGACTAAACATAGCCCAGGATACAGTATACAGGCACCAGCTTCATTCACTGCTCCTCCATGGCCATTGGCATCTGACCACTGTCAGCCCATCCCGTACATTCTGGCATGTGTGCCAGGCACTGGCATTGCACTCTGGAAACACACACTTGCCTTGCAGGGCACATGACCAACTAGCATTGAAAGGCTGCAGTAGGGCTATTTTTTTTCATGGGACAGGCACCCAGCTCACAGACTGGACAAGGTTGCATCCTAGGGATGGGCCCTTACTCTATTAACAAGTGTTCAGTTAGTACCTGCTTGCTTGTTGTCAGCATTCCTGCTTTGACTTGCATGGGGCTGACCAGGCATGTTGGTCCAGGCGGTGGATCACTGTTAGTCCGCCCTCAGAAACTGTGAGGAAGGAGAAAGGTGTTCGGGTGAGGGTGAAAAAAATGGCCTCAGACAGGGGCCTGCAGGCTCTGGGCAAGGGCACGGAACAAATGTGAAGGTGGCAGCAAGATTTTGAATGAGATGACATTGTAAAGCAATGGCTGGGAAGGGTCTCATGAGGGAGGGGAGGGATTTCATCAACAGTCAGGAGCACCTTGTCTTCAAGGTGGGGTAGGCACACCAGACATGGTCACATCACATTGGCTGGCTCTGTGTAGGAAAGGGAGGCAGCTGCAGGGGAATGTAGCTGGTTCTGGGTGGGAAAGGGAGGCAGCTGTAGGGGAATGTAGCTGGCT
>NC_063356.1:22764656-22796355 GCF_021869965.1 Rhincodon typus
GGTTCTGGGTGGGAAAGGGAGGCAGCTGTAGGGGAATGTAGCTGGCTAGGGAGGGACTGGGATAAGTGTGAGTTCTGTGAAGTTAATGGGTTGTGGACATCTGGGAGCTCACTGACAGGGTCAGGCTGAGGCTGAGAGCCACTGGAGGTGAAGCTTTCACTGTCCCTTTCCATCATCGTGCTGGAAATGAAAAGTACGCAATGGGGAAAAACATGGCTGTGACCACACTCAGTGTCGGCAGGGCAAGTGCTTTGACCTGTGAGGGAGGGGTTTTCAGTACACACCAATTTTAAAGGTGGAAACATAGATCTCAGGCCACTGAAAGGTCTAGCATACAGGCATGGATGCTGCTTACTCCCTGGTCATGCCACAACATTGACCTTCTCTGTCAATGGCACCTGCCTGGCACAGTTGGACAGTTCTTCAGCAGCTATACCCCAGTGTACACAGAGATCTAAACATTAGGGAGTTCATGAGGAGAGTCAAAGGGGTCAGCATCACACAATGTGATATCTTTACATCGTTGCCCTGCTTGGGCCTGATGTCCTAGGTATTAGCACAAACCTCAGTCCATGAAGTCTTTTCTGTGGCCATGAACCTTTGGATGGTGTGAAATGTTTTGAGCACCAATGCAGAGGAACTCAAAAGCAGATGCATAAAAGTTATAGTCAACAACGTTTATGTACTATTTCAATAACACAAAACAGCCTTCTTCACACATGCCACCAAAGTGCTGTCAATACATTTTCTTCTTTCTCTCACTCCCACAATGGCAAAGAGCACTCCTTGGGTTCTGCAGCTTTAAACAATACTTTAGAGACTGCCTCACGAAACATAAACCTTTTACTTACTTTTTTCTGCAGTGTGGCCGAGTAAGCATTAGTTCCTATCAACCAAAGCTTTCAAAAAGCATTTCAGGCGCTGTTTATAACTATATTTGGGATGCAAGCTGGTCAGTATTGATGGTTTCTGGGAATGGTGAGCTAACTCTGGATCACAACATGCTGCTGCAGATATTGAGAAACAATTTCCACGGCTCTGTCACTGACTTCATTAGTAACAGAAGCCAATTTCTAGGACATATATCTTTCACCATCAAGCAAGTCATTCCCTACTTGGAAGAAGCAACAGTTTTGTCTATATATATTTGCACTACATTTCCAATAAAACAAGATTGTCATACTATACTATTTATGCAAATACAGCTGCTCCTAAAAGCAAAAGCTTTCCATGCATGGGATCATATCTTACACTCCAGGGATGTTGAACCTTCAGCTCTGATGGGTGCATTTTCATGCATTCACAGTGTATCTTATACATTTACAATAATGATTTTCCAATAATTCCTAAATAATAAGCAACCAAAAAAAAATCCCTTGAAAATATTTCCGAGAATAAGATCAAATGCCTTTCAAACGTATTTGAAAATGCAACACAGGGAGAAAAGGATTTACATTGAAAATGCACTGAAGAGATAATACTCTCCTCTTCACTTGATTGTTGCCTTTGATTTTACCCTTTGCTTATGTATTTAGTAATTATTAATACTTTCAGATGTTAAGCATGTTCATCATAAAGCAGGTTCAGCTCTCAATCTACTCAATGCAAAAACAGAGACTGTCAACAGACAATTTACATTCCCACAAAAAGTAAGAGTGCATTAGTGTATTTTTGGTAATAAGTCTTGATGGGCCAAAGGCCTCTTCTGTACTGTATAACTTCCGATTCTAAGAGTTAAGATTGTGAACTGAAGAAATGAAGGCTTCCTGGGTTGGGAAAGATGTTTAGAACATAGAACATAACACAGTACAGCTCAGTACAGGTCCTTCGGCCCACGATGTTGCGCTGACCTATTATCCTACTCTAAGATCAAACTACCTTGCATACCCTACATTTCACTATCATCCATGTGCATATCCAAGGGTCGCTTAAATGTCTCTAAATTATCTGACTCCACTACCACCACGGACAGTGTGGGTAAAAGAACCTACCTCTGACATTTCCCCATACCTTTCTCCAATCACTTTAAAATTATGCCCCCTCATAATAGTCATTTCAGCCCTGTGGGAAAGTCTCTGGGAATCCACTTTATCTATGCCTCTCATCATCTTGTAAACCTTTATCAAGTCACCTCTCATCCTTCTTCGCTCCAATGAAAAAAGCCCTAGCTCCCTCAATCTTTCCTTGTAAGACCTGCCCTCCAGTCCGGGCAGCATCCTGGTAAATCTCCTCTGCACCCTCTCTAAAACTTCCACAGCCTTCCTATAATGAGGCGACCAGAACTGAACACAATATCCCAAGTGTGGTCCAGCCAGAGTTTTATAGAGCTGCAGCATAACCTCGTGGCTCTTAAACTCAATTCCCCTGCCAATGAACGCCAACGCACCATACGCCTTCTTTACAACCCTATCAACGGGGGTAGCAACTTACCATCACTCATCGGGGGAATTCTTTTAGCTTTCATTACTATTGTTGATATTTCTTACTAAGCCAGCAGATGTGCCAAAAAGCAAGTACATGTGGCCGTTTGAAGAAACAACTGAGAATCTCAAATACTTTTTTGTAGAAGAGTCTTTTTCTTCATGCATACTTTTAAAATAAATGTTGGAGTGGGTGGACAGCAGTTTAGTTTGAGTTAGGTAAGCTATGTTCTGTGTACGCCAGCACACAGGAATAAAAATAAAGAAGGTTATAGTTCTATAAATTGCTCTTTTGTTTTATATTGTAATGGAGATGGAAATTACAGAGCCCTGTATTGTACACTGGGAGTGGTTTCCCCACGTCACAGTGTAAATGTATGGAACAAGTCTGCCTCTGCTTAATTGGTTTGCCCCACATTAAGTTTTTGGGTGATGGCCATTTAATTAGGATGAGGCAGATTTTCGGTGAGTCTTCAACAGGAAGTCTCAACTTACTGAGCTCCCAGTCAATCAGACTGGCTCACAATAGTGCCAGCAAGGTCTTTGGCCATTGCTGGTCCAGTAAGTGGGCCAAGGAGCCAACAATAACTATGAAAGCTAAAAGAATTCCACTGATGAGTGACAATAAACCTCTTTCACTATTCCAGGAAGCATTCATCTTCTCAGTTCACATTCTTAACTCTCAGAATCACAAAACCATACAGTATACAAAAGGCCCTTTGGCCCACCAAGACTTAGTGCCAAGGATACACTAACACACGAAATACACTCGTATTTTCTGTGGGAATGTAAGTTGCAATCAAGATTTCACTTAGGGGCCAGCTGACAGGCTTTACCAAGTGTAGGCTATGTTGGGGAGGGTAAGGGAAGGGTGGATACGGGGAGATTAAATCTGGGGAGGAGACTCTGATTGACACCGGTAAGAATGACCTCCCTCTTTTAACTAGCTGGAGATCTGCAGTGTTAAACCTGTTCCACTGCACATTGGGCGCCATCCTCTCTGGTTGCCCATTAGATCAAAGCAATGACAGAGCTAGACTTTTAATTAGGCATTAATTGCTCATTTATGGGCCTTTGTTAGGTCACTAGTGGATAACGCAACTTCTCACTGCTGTTCATAGATTCCTGTGAGTGGGTGTCATACAGCTGGCGACATGAGAATCTAATTTAAGCATCACCCTGCCCGCTTTCCTGTCTGTGGGTGTCTTGTAAAAGTCAACTCCTCACAATGAACCTATTGAGTCAAATTCTGTATCAAATTGTATAAGCTATGCAGAAATTTAAAAATGAAAGAACATAAGAACATAAGAACTAGGAGCAGGAGAAGGCCGTCTGGCCCTTCGAGCCTGCTCCGCTATTCAATAAGATCATGGCTGATCCTTTCGTGGACTCAGATCCACTTACCCGCGTTCTCACCGTATCCCTTAATTCCTTTATTGTTCAAAAAAAATCTACCTTTTTTTTAAAAACATTTACTGAAGTAGCATCAACTACTTCACTGGGCAAGGAATTCCATAGATTAACAACCCTCTGGGTGAAGAAATTCCTTCTCAGTTCAGTCCTAAATCTGCTCCCTCTAATCTTGAGGCTATGCCCTCTTGTCCTAGCATCACCTGCCAGTGGAAACATCCTCTCTACTTCTATCTTATCTATTCCCTTCATAATTTTATATGTTTCTATAAGATCCCCCCTCAATCTTCTGAATTCCAATGAATATAATCCCAATCTACTCAGTCTCTCCTCATAAGCCAACCCCCTCAACTCCGGAATCAACCTAGTGAACCTCCTTTGCACCCCCGCCAGTGCCAGTACGTCCTTTCTCAAGTAAGGAGACCAAAACTGCACACAGTACTCTAGGTGTGGCCTCACCAGCACCTTGTACAGCTGCAACATAACCTCTCTGTTTTTTATTTCAATCCCTTTAGCAATGAAGGACAAAATTCCATTTGCCTTTCTAATTACTTGTTGTACCTGCAGACCTACCTTCTGTGATTCATGCACAAGGACACCCAAGTCCCTCTGCATAGCAGCATGCTGCAACTTTTTACCATTCAAGTAATAATCCTTTTTACTATTACTCCTACCAAAATGTATGACTTCACATTTATTTACATTGTATTCCATCTGCCAGACCTTTGCCCACTCACTCAATGTATCTATGTTCCTCTGCAAAGTTTCACAGTCCTCTGCACACTTTGCTTTGCCACTCATCTTAGTGTCATCTGCAAACTTTGACACCCTACATGTGGTCCCCAACTCCAAATCATCTATATAAACTGCAGTCCCAACACCGATTCCTGAGGCACACTAATAGTCACTGACTGCCAGCTAGAATAGCACTCATTTATCCCCACTCTTTGCTTCCTGTTAGTCAACCAATCCTCTACCCATGCTAATACTTTACCCTTAATGCCATGCATCCTTATTTTATGCAGTAGCCTCTTGTGCGGCACCTTGTCAAAGGCCTTTTGGAAGTCTAGGTACACCACATCCACTGGGTTCCAATTGTCCACCTCGCTCGTAATGTCTTCATAGAATTCCAAAAGATTTGTCAAGCATGACCTGCCCTTCATGAACCCATGCTGCGTCTGCCCAACGGGACAATTTCTATCAAGATGCCTTGCTATTTCTTCCTTGATAATAGACTCAAGCATCTTCCCCACTACAGAGGTTAAGCTAACTGGTCTATAATTCCCCATCTTTTGTCTACTTCCCTTTTTAAACAGTGGTGTTATGTTTGCTGTTTTCCAATCTGCTGAGACTGCCCCAGAGTCCAGTGAATTTTGGAAAATTACCACCAGTGCACCTGCTATTTCTCCCGCCATCTCTTTTAGTACCCTGGGATGCATTCCATCAGGGCCAGGAGACTTATCAATCCTTAGCTCCATTAGCTTGCCCAACACTACCTCTTCCGTAATTATGATTGTTTCCAGGTCCTCACCTACCTTCGTCTCTTTGTCAATTACTGGCATGTTATTAGTGTCCTCCACTGTGAAGACCGATACAAAATACCTGTTCAATGCCTCGGCCATTTCATCATATCCCATAAGTAAATCCCCCTTCTCATGCTCTAAAGGGCCAATGTTTACTTTAGCCACTCTTTTTCGTTTTATATATTTATAGAAACTTTTCCTATCTGTCTTTATATTCTGTGCTAGTTTTTTCTCATGTTCTATCTTACTTTTCCTTATAGCTCTTTTTGTGGCTTTCTGTTGACCTTTAAAGTTTTCCCAATCTTCTAGTTTCATGCTGTTTTTGGCCACTTTGTATGCCTTCTCTTTCAATTTGATAGCCTCCCTTATTTCTTTAGACACTTTAGAAAGTTTGAGAGGCATTACAGGTCAAGGGAATAGATATGGATTGCTCTGATAGTGGTGTAATACTCTGTTGTGCACATCAGAGGGAATTTGCATTTTGGAATATCTACAATCTAAATCCATTGTTTTCTACAATAATGTGCATAAATTGTTCCCAGAGCTCATTGATATTTATACATTCTAACCGTGAGTTAACAGCAGAAAATAAGCATTTACAGATTGTTAACTCATTGGGATCTTGGGTACCTATATTTCAGTCCATGGCATTGTTACATTAGAATTCATTATTGTAGCAATATTTAATCTGTAATAGTTGAAGCTATTTACTGGCTAATACCACTGGGTCAGGACTCCGTGCTTGTTAAATGATTATCTGGCCTCTGAGGCTAGATATGGTGTTTAGTGATCTTAATGAAAACAGGGATGCATAAAGGTGCAGGTAAAGGTTATGCTGAAGGATATGTTGCTGTTTGTTCATACATAGTCCCATGGAAATAATGTAACTGTAAATGGATCACAGCAAATTAGCTCTGCTATAAACTGACATACATGCTATCCCTTCGCTGGCCTCTTCACAGTTTCTACTTTCTATTAACTTACCACCTGCTGACCTTGACTCCATACAATTCTGTAGAGTGTACACAATTCTAGCACCTAAGTCAGTGCTGCATGTATTAAATCAAATTTCAGTACTTCATCATCAGATGTCTGCATTTGTGCTCACCTGTCATGATGAGATGGCCCTGGCTCACCTGGCAATGAGTTTTCAGTAACCGAAAGTATAAATGGAGGGTTCAAAGAATAGGGACAGAAAAAGGCCGGTGTGATTTATGGGTGGAAACCAAGAGATCCATGGCCACAGCATCAGCAGCTTGCACTGTGTCAGACATCTCAGTGATGATAAAATAGGACTTGAGGAGATGACTAAGGCAGGGACAGACCTTTAACCCGGCTGTTCTCAGCAGCGCAGGACCCAACAGTATAAGTCACTCCTGGTCCAATAATTTACAAGACTGTCTCCTTCAAGAACTCGGGAATACAGACATGACTGTTTCTCAGTGATTCTCTGCTGCTCCTTCTTGTTATGCACTGCCTTGCCCTGCAACAGAAAATGAGGATCAGTAAATATTTTGCAATAGTTTGGATGATGTGTTTTCAGAAAATTTCTGAAGAAGGGTCCAGACCTGAAACGTCAGCTATCTCTGGAAGTATGTGGGTGTATGCGTCTTTATCACTGGAAAATGCATGAGGTTGAGGTAGAGCATGTGGACATTAGGCGTGGGTTCTTACTGAGTTTTGATGGTGCAGTAGTTAAAGAGATGACACGTAAAGATGCACTCACTGACCTTGACCACTGTGTGAGTTCATGAAACTCTTGCCAACACTATAGCTAGGTCTCTTGAAGCTTGGCTTCCATTCCTTTCTGAGGAAGGGTCACTGGATCTGAAATATTAACTCTGATTTTTCTTCACAGATGCTGCCAGATCTGCTGAGCTTTTTGTGCAACTTCTGTTTTTCTTCCGCTCCTTTCACTGTTTAGTATAACCTCTGACTCCCCGTAGAAATGTGACCTTTCAGCTCCTTTTATCTTCCTGAGTCAAGGCCCTCATTGCCCCTTCAGTGAATTTGGAAGCCATATCTCAACCCTGATATACATTGGTCATCTTATTCCTGCCCTGTGAGATTTTATAGAACAGTTTCACCAGTGGCTGCAGCCTCAAAGCACCTCTCCTTTAAGAGACATAATCGAGCTTTGATACATGCTGGATACCCTTTCTGTTGTGCCCATTCTGAGCACGTAGTCAATTGACAGCATTTTTAGCACTGAACTGCACGCCATATTCATGTTGATGAATGTGTTTGTATGCTATCCATCTCACTGTGAATGAGAACCTTGCGTTGTGATGCCCATTCCTGTTGATGGGAATGTTCAAATGTTTAACCTGCCATGCCGTATTCTGTCCCTGACTCAAGATTTCCCATCTAGCAAGACTCTGCTCCTATAGTCTCAAGGTATTAATTTAATATATCCTGAGTTAAAATTACAAATTTTAATTTTTCAAAATGCAGTCAGACAAAATTACCAGAAGCCATGGCTTGTTTTGTTTTTACAAATGCAGCATATATTGTTTTAGCTTACTCTTCGACTTCTATTTTTATTGTCCTTGCTTGTTCATGCCAACTAACCACATATTAAACAGACATTGGTATTTGGACTTAGCCTGCTATGTGCTTGGTTCCTCGAAATCTGAAAAACATGGGGATGTGAATGTTTCGGCAGAAACCATGGGACCTCTGGAGGAGAAGAAATTGTTTTTGCCTTGCAGTAAAAAGCATCACAAATGCGAAGATAGTTATGTTATTTCCCTTTTCCAGTTGCTGAAAACTGTGATTATTCATTGATAGATTAAAAACATTTACAAGTGGGAACCAATAAGCCTGTGCCTCCTGCAAATAAGTGAAAATATCTGGCGAAGGAAGATCGAGAAAAAGCATTTTGATCAGCACAAGGATCATCTCAGCAAAACTGATGGACGCAGAGCACTGAACTGCCTTCCCAATCCTTCTTGCTACCCATAACACCCATGTTTCTGTTCCTGTTTGAGTATGTCTGTATGAGTATATAGAGGGGCAGCTGACAAGGGGGTTTGAATTTTAGCTAGTAAAGTTATCTGTTGACAGTTTATAATTGTTTACCCATAGTTAGAATTTTTATTTGAATAGTCATTCATGTAAAGTGCAGAAACTTGGCCAGTGCTTTCTGTTAGCCTGGCTCTGAAAGACATGAAAACAGGGGAATTCTACATACTTTTAAAAATCTTTAACGTTTGTGATTGCTCTGGGAATTGTGGGTCTTCATTTTTACTGTGCTACCCCAGTGAGGTTTAACAACTTCTTAATTAATTAATTTCACCTTGGCTCCAACAGAGAGCTTTTTTTGAGCATTTCCCAAGCCTGGGAGAAACTTAAAATTAAAAACAGTAAACTTAAGTTAAATGCTAATTTCAAGCAATCAGTGCTAGATTTTATAGAAGAGATTAACCTGTAATATTCATTGGCTTACTCACTGACATCTTAAGTTTGCCCTCTGTTTCAATGGTCCTCTGTGGAAGGACCACATTAAAATACCAATTCAGAGTCAGATTAATCTTCTGTACTCACCACCTTGAATTCATGTCACTTAGACAGAAATCTACAAAATCCACACGTTACTTAATGAGAAGATGCAGAGGATAGTGTTAATTATCTGATTTCTCAGATGGGGAGCCTGAAAACAGAATTGTTGAGTTGCTGGCCACATCCTCCCCATCAAATTGTCTGGAAGGAATTTCTAGACAATCTGTTGAAGAGCTACAATGGGTTTTCCCATGTTTACAGCTGGCTGACTGTGTCTTATTAAAGTGGTACTGTTCTTAAAGTGGTACAGTCGCTAGCATTCAAATTCAAATGAACGTTGAACCTACACCACTGCTGAATGTTTTGTATTTCCAGGTACTTACTACTGGTGGCATGACCACCAATTGTCCTTTGTATGCTAAGTATATGCACTTGACTAGTTATCAATGGTAGGAGACAGATGACTGTAGAGTCTTAACAAGAGGAGGTATGAATCTTACACCCCAGGTATAGTTTGCTTTTTGATCAACCTACTCAGACATGATATGGCATACTTCTGAGGCAGGTGGGATTTGAAATAAGGCCTTCTTGCCCAGAGGGATGGACACTATCACTGCATCACAAGTGGTCTTAAAGCATTGCCAAAATTCAAACTTAAGTCTCATCTATTAGGCAGGCACTTTAACTAACTAAGCCCCATTGTCAACCACAAGAATCTGTGGAATTCTCTACTACAAAAAGCTGTTGGGGCCAGTTTTTTAGATATATTCAAGAGGGAACTGGTCATGGCCCTTGCGGCTATAGGGAGCAAGGGGTATGGAGTGAAGCTGCGAGTGGGTTACCGAAATTGCATGATCAGCCATGATCATTTTTGAATGGTGGTGCAGGCTGAAAGAGCCAAATGGCCTACTCCTGTACGTACATTCTATGTTTCTATACTTTATTGCATGACAAAAATTGGTACAAATATTATTAATTAGTTAGGTAGAATTGCAATTGCTGGAAGCTACATATCTCTGTTTTTTTTCCATTAGGAACTCTTGAAAGACAAACCGTTTTTCCACCCAACGACTGTGTAATATCACCGTATTGTGTGGAGCTCAATACAACTCAACATTAAAATTTTTACTGAACAGTTACAATGTGGTACACTCATTTTTCTCATTCCCTCACTGAAGAAGTGGATTTATACTGAGTTCTAGCACTATAGGCCCTGAAAGCCCCAGGCCTTCATTCACTTCTTCTAGTACAAGGAGGTGCATCTGCACTTACTACAACAGTTAATTATCTATAATCTTTAGAAAAACATTGTGTACATGTACATCTCCTGCTAAAGTCTGCATTTTATGTTCGTATGACGACACATATAATAGGTCCAGTGATGTGGAATTTCAGTTAAGTGAGTAGTTGTAAAAAGCTGGGCTTGTTCTCCTCACAGCATAGATGCTAGATTGAATAGTGGTGTTCAAAATCATGAAGGGCATTGAATAGGAAAAAATTATTTTGGTGTCAGAAATAACCAGAGGACATAAATTACAATCTATTGGTAAAGAACCAGAGGCCAACAGATTCTTAGACTCTGCAAAAACTTGGTCTTCAGTTCGGTTGATGAACAAGGGAGTAAAATTTAATGGTTGCCATCTGCAGTGAGTCCTAACAGTTGAATGATTGAAGATGTCCCAAACAATCTCAGTTTTACAGTTTGAAATGAGCATCTATGTGAATAGTTGCTGGTACACTTTAGAGAATTGAAGCTGAAAAGGCATCTTCTGTTCCTGCCAGAGGGGCAGCTATGGCATAAATTTTTAAAAGAAGAATCATCAATGTAATAAAAAGTGAAGACTTTGTAGATTTAGTTTAAGTTTTTGTGCTTTGAGAAATTTGAATATCAGGAACATGTTCTCTAACAGGTGTGGAACAGAAAACAAGAGACACTTGGGAGCATCTTTTCTACAATGTGTTGTGAGGTTATGAAATGCTAGCTAGAGGAAAGAAGGGTAGAGAGGGCATACAGATCAGTATAGTCCCCACACAATTTGGGAACTGCCTCTAAGGTACTCTTTGATCTCTTTGCATTTTTCATTCTCTAAGATTTTCCTCTTGGTGGTACTTGTAGTACTGTAATGTACATCACAATAAAGCTATTAGCAAGAAAAAGCAAAATACTGCAGAAACTGGAACTCTAAGAAAAAGCTAAAATTGATGCAAGGGTTCATTAGAATTTCTACAGTGTGGAAGTAGGCCATGTGGTCCATCAAGTCCATACTGACCCTCCACAGAGCATCCCACAAAAACCCACCCCCTCCCCTATATTTCACATGGCCAATCCACCTAGTCTGCACATCCCTGGACACTATAGACAATTTAGCATGGCCAATCCACCTAACCCGCACATCTCTGGACTGTGAGAAGGAACTGGAGGAAACCCACACAGAAACAGGGAGAAGATGCAAACTCAACACAGACAGTCAGCTGAGGGCGGAATTGAACCCGGGACCCTGGTGCTGTGAGCCACCGTGCTGCCCTATGGGAATAAGAGTGACATTGAACTTTGATGCTATTGTAAAGAGAGGTATCTAACTGCATTATTGATTGATTTTATTGTCACATGTACTGAAATACAGTGAAAAGCTTTGTTTATGAGCGGTACAGGCAGTTCATGGCAAGTGAAGGATGTACAAATCAAAAAGACTTAGAGACATACAGGTTACATTGCAGGTTACATTATTTGAGGCTAGAGTCCATTCAACAGTCTGATAACAGCCAGAATGAAGCTGTTCCTGAACCAGCTTGTGCGTGTGTTCAGGCTTCTGCATCTTCTGCCTGACGGAAGAGGTTATAGGAGATCATTACGGGGGTGCAATGGGTCTTTGATGATGGTGGCCACCTTTGCACATCAGCAAACTATGTAAATAGAGTCCGTGGATGGAAGGTCTGGGCTGCGCATGCCACCTTCTGCAGTTTCTTACGGTCCTGTGTAGAGCAGTTGCCGTGCCAGGCCGTTATGCACCCAGACAGTATGCTTTCAATGGTGCACCTGTAGACATTGGTGAGGGACCTTGTGGACATGCCAAATTTCCTGAGCTGCCTGAGGACAAAGAGGCGTATTTGTACCTTCTTGACTATCGCATTTACGTGGGAAGTCCAGGATAGATTGTTGGTTATCGTCACTCCGAGGAACTTGATGCTCTTCACTCTCTCAATCTCAGTTCCATTGATGAAGATGGGGGTGTGTTCTCCTCCTTTCTTTCTGAAGTTGATGATCAGTTCTTTAGTTTTGCCAACGTTGAGAGACGGATTGTTTTCATTGCACCACATCACAAAACCCTCTATCTCCCTTCTGTCATTTGACTTGTCATTGCTAGATATCCATCCCAACATGGTGGTATTATGAGAGAACGTGTAGATGGTGTTCGTTCGGAATTTGGAAACACAGTTGTAGGTGTACAGGGAGTACAGTAGGGGGCTGAGAACATATCCCTGGGGGGCTCCAATGTTGAGTGTTATTGTGGAGGATGTGCAGTTACCTATCTTCACTGATTGCAGCCTATGGGTCAGAAAGCTGGGGATCCAATTGCAGAGGGCAGAGCCAAGACCAAGGTCACACAGTTTTGAGTTCATTAAGCTCGAATGGATGTGAAAATGACAATACAATTAGTTTTGTTATTGTATGTAATCCAAAGTGATGATAGTATAACTATAATGATAAAGGTTTGACTTTTATTTCAAACAAAATTTATCTTCATTGTTGCATATCATGATCTGCCTGTCCTGTTTGAGCAGCCGTTAACTGTTTATGGCTAAACTCTCACCAATATGGCATCCAGTATCACTTGTTTCAAAAGTGTACACATATCTCAAAAGGCAAGTTGAACTTCTACAGGCACTCTTAAAAAGCAGAAAGTGAATGTAAACAATCTCAATTTCCCTCCAACAGTGTTTAAATAGGCTTATCTCGACTGATTGTTGAAAGGTGTCATCTGTTATTTTGGTCTGCATACTTATTGTTCTGTGCAAACCATTAAGATGTAACTAAGTTTCTATCAGTTATAATCCAGATATGTAATATGGACATGCTTGTTTTGTAAATGAGACAGGCTACAGGGCTAACAGAACATGACTCGCTGTGTGATTTTGTGAAACCTGAAAGGCAACAGTCTGTTGTCCGCAAATGCAATGTTCAAGGTTTATGAGTAATGGGAGCAAATTTGTTTATTGGAGACAGAAACTGTTTCTAAGATATTGAACCGTAATCTCAACAACAGTCTGAATCTTTATTTTCACAAGATAGAAATAGATTTTTTATCTAAAATGTAATTTCATGGACCAAAATAACAGGAAGATAAAATCACTGAATCATTTCACTATTTAAGTTAAAATGTAATGTTGTCCATTTCAAAATCATGAGTGGTCTTTACAGAGTAGATAGCAAGAAATTATTCTGGGGAAGAATCAAGGACCAGAAGGCCCAATGTAGGAAGATTAACAAAAGAAGCAATGGTGAGATGAAGAGAACTTTCTTTTAAGCAGTGAGTGGTAAGGACCTGGAACTGACTGCTCAAGACTGTGATAGAGTCTGCTTCAATAGTGACTTTCAAAAGACAACTAGATTATTATCTGCAGAGAAAAGAATAGAGGACTATAGTGAACAGATGGGGTAAGTAGTCAAGGTGATTTGTTCTTGCAGAGAGCTGGCACAAACGGGATGTATAGATTGACCTCCTGCACTGTAACCAATCAATAATTACTGTCAGTTCTATAAACCAAATAAGCTATAGCATCTCCATTTTCAGTTCTGAAAGCAAATGGCGCATTAAAGGATTACAGGGAAGAAACTGTACTTTTGTATTCCCCACAGTGAGAGAATGGAGTGATCAGAAGTTAAACTGTTTTCTACTTTGTGAACTTGTGGATAGATTTTCCAAGTCCTCACCTGTGTAAGATACATTCCTTGACACCCTCACATGTTATAAAAATATGAACAAGATACTGCAATCTTCTCATATACTCTGTGAGGAAGCACGGATGTGGATCATGTCCCGGAGATAGCAACAGTGTCTCTCAGATCAAGCAAAGCCTAGACTTATTTGCATACTGAAGCTCCCTGTATCCAGTCGTGTGTGACTTCTTTCCTCATTTTCCACAACAGCTATTGTGTTTCCAGTAAATTAGCATCATAGAATGGTTAGAACATAGAAAGAGGTTATTTATTGCAGCATGTCCAGGCTTGCTCTGTGTAAGGCAATAGAAGCAATTGTTTTTCACTTCAGCCTAAAGTTGAAATTATCAAAGTTTGTTTAGGGCTGAAAGAGACCCATGAGAAAAAGGAGACTTTTTTTTATCCATTCACTCTGGTTGGATTTGAGCCCCAGTCATTGATCTTAGTCGATGCAATGAAAAAAATAACACAGTCAAATTTTGCAGTCAATGGTGAAGCCGCTTTGTTGACTTTGAAGAAAGCTGGCTGCAAATATCTCAAGATCTCTGAGGTAAGGAGTCTCTCTTTCCTGACCCTAGGTTAACTCTGAAGCCAAATCACAATGATCTGATGGTATAAAACAGCTGTGATGTCATGATATAGGATAAATATCCAGTATCCACACTGAAGTATTCTTATGGACGGCAAATCAGAAAGTTATAAGCTAACTCACTTGCTATTTTACTTAAAGTATAATTTAATTTAAAGATAAAAACAAACTAACTTTTAAAATAACACATCATTTAAAATTAAAATTTGAACATTTTTATCATTTTGGAGGAATTTGACATTGCAAAAGTATGAAATAATCTTTTAACCACAGGTATTCAACATGCTATAACCTATTCAAGGATTTTCACAGCATGATGAGCCATGTCAAAGTATAAATTCTGTCCAATTTGTAGGTTTCCAATTGATTGTTGTCTTTCAAAGGGTCCATGTTGGTGTGGTTGGAGTGACAAGGATGCTTCAACAGTGCACCCTATGGAGAAGTGTAGAAACACTGCCAGCAACATCTGGATTTATGTGTTTAACGACACGTATGAGGACTTTGAAAGTGAAATTACAGAGAAATCAACACTTACAACTTGGCTGCCTTTGTAACTTCAAAAATTGGCTAATTAGTTCTACAGAAATCGATTCCAGCAGAGAATCAAATATTAGATTCTGAACTCCAGGAACTTCACCTTGGAAATTCATTCCAATCAGCACTGTGTGTGTCCCTCCACCATATAGACTATAATGGTTCAAAAACAGATCTCATCACCATCTTTCCAAGGTCAGTTAGGGATCGGAAACAAATGTTGACCTTGCCAATGATTTTCACATTCTCTGAAAGAATTTTAAAAAATCATGTATTTACCTTCATCAGCCTGTGCCTTTCATCAGCATGGTACACTTCAAACTGGCACAAGCTCAATGCCTTCATTGGAGAGCTACATCAACATCAGTGGAGCAGGGGATAAAGGAAATATTTTCACACTGTGATTTACACATTAAAAGCCTTTTGGAATATTGAAAGGAGGCCAGAGAACTTTGCTTGAGCAACATTCATCATGATCTTGTAGTTAGTTTAACATTGTCACACTCCATTTTTCTGATTACTCTTTTACTGACAGAAGTAATTTAAAATTTGTTAACTTTTGCGCCTAAAGGGCCCTAGTTTCAATCATTTTATCAGTTTGTCAGAAGCTGTCATCTCCTAAACCAGTATTTACATTCATAAGCAGTTCCACTGGGCAGGACATATCATTCCTCTAAAAACAAAACGCTGGGATAAAAAAGAAATTCGAAAGAAGAATTGTAGCAGACTCGAAATGTAACTCTGTTTCTCTCTCCACAAGTGCTGCCAGGCTTTATGAATTTCTCTAGCACTTTCTGTTTTCATGCCATTACTATCCTGGCATCAGAGTCATGAAACAGTCATTGTACTTGGAACTGAGTCCCAGGAGGACAAAGGAAATGCTTTAGGAAAGTCTTCAATGCATCCCTGATATGATCATCTGACACACTGACTTATGGGAATCCCTGCCTTGTTACTGATCAAAATGGAGAAGACTTATTTAGGAAAGCATAAAGACTTCATTCAGAGTACACAGGGGCAAAGTCTAGACAATGAGTGTGTGCATGAACTCCAACTCCTCAGCGGGGTCAAGCACCACCTGACCCCCACATATGGCAGGGTCTACAGATCTTGCGTTGAATGTATCAACCATTTCAGAACCCAATGAACTGGATGGAAGCAAGTCATTCTTGATCCTAAAGGACTGCCTAACAAGAAGTTAGGGACACTTTCACCTTTGGGCATTAGCTTTTGACCTCAAGTTTCATTCAAGGATTTGAATAAAAGGATCAAAGCTGAAATTGCAGTGCAATACTGAGAATGTTCTGCAGTGTCAAAGGTGCAGTCTTTCAGACAAAAGGTTAAAATAAGGCCACATCTACCTGCTCCAGGTGGATGTAAAAATCTCATGGCACTGTTTTGAAGAAGGGCTGATATTGATCCCTCAACTAACGTCACAAAAGCAGATTATATGACCCTAAGTTTGTTGCTATTTGTGGGAGCTTACTGTGTACAAACTGGCTACCATGTTTCCTACAATAAGTAGTGATGACTGTAAAAGTAATCAATTGGCTGAAGGTGCGTTGAGACACCTGGTGGTCATGAAAAAGCCATAGAAACTTGAACAGTCATCATAGAACGTCAGCACCTGATAAGGAAGGGCTATTATCTGTGACTACTTGAAGTAAAGGAGGAGAATGAAATTGGTAAGCAGATTGCCATGGGTCACATTCAATATCTGGGCTGGTGAGCTAGGTAGTTCATGCTCTTCCAATGTGTCAAAAGGTTAACTAGATCAAGGAGCCAAATCAGAAAGCAGGCTGTATACCCACTGACTCTGGAATGGAAGTCAGCTGGTGCCAATCCTAATATTTTATGTCAGGAAAATATTCTGTTTGGAAATTATGCAACTGAAAAAATTATCACTGAACATATGAAGCAGCTTTTATTTGTCAGAACTACAATAGAAGGGGTACCTAGACTATGTGCACTATCCAAAGTAAGAACATGGTGAGACTGTTTTGCCTCTCTGAAAATTACCGCTTGCTGACTGAAAAGTTCTTATACTCACTAGCATTTTAAAGACAATTGTACATAATTTGATACCATCTGATAATGTATCACAAAAGCCAGGAATTGCCTGTACATCTGATAAACTGACAATGAAAGATGCTATCTCCTACTACACCTTTGTTCCCAGGAGACTGCAATGCTTTATGCATTCCTTCTCTGTCAACATGCCTTCATTGCTCAGTCCTTTGAAGTATAGGAGTTGGGAAGTCATGTTGAGGTTGTACATTGGTGAGGCCTCTTCTGGAATACCGTGTCCAATTCTGGTTGCCGAGTTATAGGAAGGATATTATCAAGCTGGAGAGGGGTCAGAAGAGATTTACCAGGATGTTGCCGGGTATGGAATATTTGAGTTATAAGGAAAGGCTGAATTGGCCGGAACTTTTTTCACTGGAGCGTAAGAAGTTGAGAGGTGACCTGATAGAAGTTTATAAAATAATGACAGGTATAGATAGAGTTGATGGATGTTGTCTTTTCACTAAGATGGGGATTTTCAAGACTAGGGGGCACAATTTTAAGGTAAAAGGAGAGAAATTTAAAAAAGACGTAAGAGGCAATTTTTTTACAAAAAGGGTGGTTCGCGTTTGGAATGAACTTCCTGATGAAGTGGTGGATGCAGGTACAATTACAACATTTAAAAGACATTTGGATGAATATGTGAGTAGGAAAGTTTTGGAGGGATATGGGCCAGGAGCAGGCAGGTGGGACTAGTTTAGTTTGGGATTATGTTCAACATGGATTGGTTTGACCGAAGGGTCTGTTTCCGCGCCATATGACTCTATGACTATGGTTCTATCTGTTCAGTGTTCCTGTGGCATTTGGAGGTCCAGCAGAAAAACAGTTTAATGTTATTGAACATTAAATGGAAACGATTGATTGTATTTTATGAAAGCATTTCTGGAAGCCCTTGAAAACCCACTTACCTAATAATAACAAACTCTTCAGTGACTGCAAATCAGGCACAATGCATACTGTAGTAACAGTGAATCACTGGCAAATAAATCTATCCAGAAAATAGTATTCTGTGCATGTAATCTCAACTTGCACGAAAAGAATACACTTTCCATATGAAATGCCCATGGCACTTCACAGATATAGTCAGAACTGGACCACAGGTGAAAGAATAAGGAATATTAGGATGATGGGGGGGGGGAAATAAACCTGGTTAAGGTGTTTGGTTTTAAAATGATATTAAAGGAGGAGGGCCTTATCTGGATTGAAATGCAATAACATACAAGTGTCCTTCTTAGTTTCCCATAATCCTGTGAGCTCTACCATGAGGCAAATGCCCTATGTAAGCACTCCAGTAAAGCCATGTTGTCCTATGAACTGAGACTGAGTGTTGAAGACCTCTATAGCAACATAGCTTCTGAAAAAGGAACACAGGAACATTCAGAGTTCAAAAGGTTCAGTGGCAAAGAACAACTGAAAGACACTGATAAAGAACAAAGAAGCAAATCACAGCTGAAACGCTGGAGAAAATACAACTTTGGCTGAAGTTTTCTTTTCCCAGTGCTGATTGAAATGAAAGGCAGTATGAAGCAGAACTGACCACTTGTAATGGCAAAATTACAACAGATACAGATATCAAGACAGAGCAGCTATACTCTCATAACTACTGGTGACAGTCTACTTAGAACAGAGTCATAGACTCCCTACAGTGTGGAAGCAGGCCATTCAGCCCATCAAGTGTTCACTGATCTTCTGAAGAGCATCCCACCCAGACCCACTCCATCAACCCTACATTTCCTGTGGCTAACCCATATAACCCACATATCCCTGGACACTATAGGTAATTTAGCATGGCCAATCTACCTGGCATGCACATCTTTGGACTGTGGGAGACAATCAGAGCACTCAGAGGAAACCTACGTAGACACACTGAAAATGTGCAAACTCCACACAGACAGTCACCCAAGGGCAGAATTGGACGCAGGTCCATGGCGCTGTGAGGCAGAGTGCTAACCACTGAGCCGCTGTGTATTATACCCTAAAAGTTTTTGAAGAACAGATTGAAAAACATATAGATGAAATTTTGAAAGTCAAGAGGGCGAGTTTTGACTCCTACATAAACATAACATATAAATGATATATTGTCAATATTAGAACTCAAGGTGAAAGACAGCTGATTGATTGGTGTGACTACACTAACCCAGTGTCCAGGTTCCTTTGCATTTGGGCATCTAAATGATGATCTCATCAAAGATAGAATGATCTTAGGCATAACAAATCCTAGTATGATAGTGTGACTGCTAAGAAAATACAGTCAAGACCTGTCAAGAATTGATGACCTACGAAGAAGTGTCAAAATGTGTCAAGAAATGTTGAACTGTTAACGAGTATCAAAACTGGAAAAATCTTTTAAACAGTTTTTACAAATGATGTTGTGTTCCTTAATAAAGTGTAGTCTGTAATATAGAACCGTTAGGTAACTGAACTTTATTTTTTACACTGTGTTTATGGACACCAGGGAATAGTGAGCTACAGTAGTATGGCTCATGAAGGGTGAAAGTAGATGCTTAGGCACAGGGGTTGTGGGAAGTCTTGGAAGATGGGTTTATGGCATATGTTGCTATGTGTGGGGTTGAAGGTCATAAGGTAAGTGAGGGTTGAATGAATGCTTAATATTTTAGTCTTTTGCTTTCAGTTTTGGCCGTTAGGCTGAAGCTTTGAGAGATGACCGAGATCCTCCTCAGGAACTGGCAGGTTGTTGGGTTCCTCATGCAAACTATCCCACCAACCCCACCCCCCCAAGCTAAGACTGAAAATGAGAACCTCCAGCAGTGATTCCTAAAGGTTGGCTTTGTAGAGCTAGGTTTTTTCACAAATGAAAACTGAGCCACTGAATCTAGTTCTTTTAACATTTCTTTGAACTCTTCATTTACAGTTAATACAAACCAGACTTGATACATATCTACTCCATTCTATCTGCTGTTATTCTTACAACATCATTTACAAACATTCTAATTAACCACTAACCCATACCTCTACAATGTGTTCTGCTTCTATATAAAGATTTACCTTTGGAAACTTAATACATCCAACTTGTCCCTCACCAACGATTTACCCTGTACATGTTCATTAATTTCTCATGCTTTAATTTAATACTGTCTACTCCCATTTTTCTGTCATCTCTCTCTGCTTCCTGTGTGTTTCAATTTCTTCCTAATTATGTTTAAATTTAAGTTTTAATTGCTTTGTCAGGTAAGGCACTTTAGCTTTGGGTATTCTACCGCATCCCTTTTAAAGGAATAAGTCTATTTTGTGCCTGGCTCTCCTCTTATGCACTCCGTTGATCTGTTATCTTGCTGTGGAATTACCTTTTCCAATTTATCTTGGTCCTCTTAAATCACAGATTCTCTCAAATTAAGCGATTTTGCCTTCAGTACTTTTTGTTCCCTGTCCATAATGACTTCAAACCAAATTATAGTGTAGTTACTATTAACTGATCAGTTCCTTACAGTAACACAATCCACTTGCTCCATTTCATTCCCCAGAATTAATTCCAAAAGCGTCTTCCTTCCTGCTGGTGTGGAAACATACTGATTGAGAAAGTGCTGTTCAATATATCAGAAATTCTTCTCCTTCCCTGCTCTTTGGCTGGTTTTTCCCAGCTGCTGAATGAAGAGGGGAGTGGTGACTTAGATGGGGCAAATATGGCAAAAGCGATTCTCGATATTGAGGAAAAATAAGGCAGATTTTCCACGCAAGATTTGAATGACGAGATGAGACTCTCGCTAGTGAGTGTAGGGGGGCCTATTTACATGCATTGACATCTCATTAGAAGCTCATCTCACCTTGTTTATATGTAATTGCCAATGAAAGGTACAGCAGGTGCCTGAAAGCTGCAGCTCAATGCTTTGTCCTTCGGTCCTCTGTCTTGAACACCAGTCCGCGACTTTCAGGGACAGCAACCAGACCAAACTCACCACCATCCCCGTTGGCATCAGATATGCTTCAGCCACACTACATTGTTATGGCCCGTCACTAACACATGTGTAACACAGTCCCCCACTTCCATTCTACACATTGGAGTGCATTGACATTTAGCAACCCAACATTGCTGCCAGGCCAGTATGCATGCAGAGAGAGGGACTTATCTCATGTATGAGCAAAGCACACATTAGGGCTCTTCCTCTCTTAGCACTTTCTTACTCCGCACCTTGGATGCTCACTTGGATGCTCATAGTATCTCTGCTTTGCCTTGTATTTTTGCACTTTGTAACTTTATTAAGAACTTAAAGGCTCATGGTACATCTGTCATGCCTTGCCACTTAGTGCAGACAAAATTGCAGAGAGTTTGTTATAGCTGTTAGCAGTGATCATTCAAGGGAGTGGACACCTTGCTCTATAACACAGTGCTACCACAATGCCACACATGCGCCAGTTGCCAGCAGCTTATGTGGCAAATATTCTGCATGGGCTTCAGCCAAAAGGCCACCTTTCAAAATCTAAAGGAAGCAGGCCCTCTGTCAAAGAAGACTGTCACCAGTGAGGGATACTCGGAACTGCAGATGCTGGAGAATCTGAGAGAACAAGGTGTAGAGCTGGATGAACACAGCAGGCCAAGCAGCATCAGAGGAGCAGGAAAACTGACGTTTCGGGCCTAGACCCTTCTTCAGAAAAATTGCACCAAAGAGGGGTTGTTTCTGCAGTCAGTCAGGGGCAGTGTCAGACCTCAGTCCAGGGACTTAGAGATGTTTAGTCACCTGTCAATCAGCCATTTACAGCGTACAAAGACAGAAGTTGCTGGAAAAGTTCAGGTCTGGCAGCCTGTATGAAAAAAAAAATCAGAGTTAATATTTCGATAATGAAACTGAGGAAGGATCACCAGACCTGAAATGTTAACTCTGATTATTTTCTTCACAGATGCTGCCAGGCCTGCTGAGCTTTTCCAGCAACTTCTGTTTACGTTCCTGATTTACAGCATCCGCAGTTCTTTCGGGTTTTATTTACAGAGTACAGGTTGAAGACTTTTGTAATCCCAGTACCCTGCATGTGGATGACCTTAAAAATGGCACCCCTAGACTACAGTTAACAAAAACAATCCCAGGTCTGACTGGTAGAACCAGGGTGTAAAGCTGATTTCCTCCCACCTTAAACTGTAAGTATTCACCAACATACTCTAATATCCAATGGTGTTTTTTTCTGGGCGATATGATGGGAGTGGGGTTTGGGACAAGATTTCATAATCTAACTCTACTCCCAATCTCCCACTGCATTTGTGTGAAATGGTTTGTACCGCATACATTAGAATAAGGGTTACTGGGCTATGTCAAAGGCCCATATAGAGACAATCCATAGCACGCCTTGTCAGAGTCCTCCATGCTCCATTATATGGAGGACCATGTTAAACTGTTATTTGTGTGCAGAGCGAATGCTCACTGTTCAAGCTAATAAGAGATTGTTCTTTAAGTGATATTCCCTACACAGGTTTAATAGAACGTTGACCAATAGATCCAACCTCAGCAAGGTCTGTTATTGCGGTGCCCATGGTGCAGTGAAGGATGACCAGGTGCACCAGTAAGCACAGGACCCACATCTTCACTGAGTCCAGAGGCAGAGTTTCTGTGGTGACATCAGGGATCAAAAAGTCATGTAGGTCAAATAGACTGGTGACTTCATAGCATCCCTACAATGTGGAAACAGACCCTTTGGCCCAACAAGTCCACACCAAACCTCAGAGCATTCCACCCAGACCCATCCCCCTATAACCCACCTAATCTACACCTCCCTGAACATTATGGGCAATTTAGCATGGCCAATCCACCTAGCCTGTACATCTTTAGACTGTGGGAGGAAACCTACACAGACACAGGGAGAATGTGCAAACTCCACACAGACAGTCACCTGAGGCTGGAATTGAACCTGGGTCCCTGGTGCTGTGAGGCAGCAGTGCTAACCACTGTGCCACCATGCCACCCTACTGGGGCCTTGGGAGTTAATTTTTGAGACTTTGGAGGAGGAGGGGGAAGACAGAGTGTAAAGTCTTTTTTTGTTGCTTATAGTTTGTTGCAAAGAGATAGAGAGAGAGAGAAATTTGATTTGGTGAATAGCGGGTAAGGTTGAGTAATTTGTTCCTAGTTTATTGTTGTAGTTGCCAAAGTTCACAATGGCAGGATAACTCAGTCCCTGGAATACTCCTCCTGCAATATGTGGGAAATCAGAGATACTTCCAGTGTCCACGCTGACTGTGTATTAAGGAAGTGTGTTCAGGCTCAGGTCCTGATTGACTGCATGGAGTGGCTGGAGTGGCAGATGGACTCACTTTGGAGTAGGAATGAGGCTGAGAATGTTGTGGGTAGCACATTTAGTGTTCATACCACAAGGAAGGGCTATACAGACAGAGAAGTAAAAACCGAAAGAACTGCAGATGCTGTAAATCAGGAACAAAAAAGTTGCTGGAAGAGCCCAGCAGGTCTGGCAGCATCTGTGAAGGAAAAAACAGAGTTAACGTTTTGGGTCCAGTGACCCTCCCTCAGAACAGACAGAAAAGTGTTGGGTTAACTCCAGGAAGATGAGTAAGCGTGGGCAGGCAATGCTCTGTGGCTATTCTCCTCTTGAACAGATGGACCATTTTGGATACTATTGAGGGAGGGAGGGGTGTGTGTAGAGATGGCCTCTCCAGGGAAAGCAGTAGCATCCAATTGGCTCTGCTGCACAGGGAAGGAAACAGACTGGTAGAGCTTTCGTGATAGGGGACTCAGTTGTAAGGGGAACTCACAGGCAGTTCTGTGCCAGCCAACACTACTTTTAAATGGTACATTGCCAGCCTAGTGTCAGCGTCGGGGATGTCTCAGAATAGCTACAGGGTGTTCTGAAGGGAGAGAGTGAACAGCCAGCAGTCATGGTACATGTCGGTACCAATGACATGGGGAAAAAAGAAATGAGGACCTGGAACAGGAATTTACAGAGTTAGGTAATAGATTAAAGAGGAGGACTTAATCTCTGGATGACTTCCAGGGCCAGGCACTGCTGAGTAAAGGAATAGAAAGATAGGTCAGATGAATGTATGTCTCAAGGAATGATATAGGAGGGAGAGCTTTAGATTTTTGGATCATTGTCTCAGCTTCTGGGGTAGGTGGGCCCTGTACAAGCGGGAATGGGTTCGATATCCGTACTGGGAGCTTTGCTCATGCTGTTGTGAAGGTTTTAAACTGATTCAGCAGGGGGATGGGGCACAGAATAGATGTAAAATTGGTAGATGGATCATATCAGATATAGAAAGAATGCTCAGGCAGTCCATTAGACAGAGAAGACATAGGCATGACAAGGCAGATGGGAAGCCTGGAAAGCTAAATTATATCAATTTTAATGCAAAGGGCTTGACTGGTAAGGCAGATGAATTTAGGGCATTGATCATGTACATGGGAAGGTGATATTGTGCAATCACTGATGGTTAAAGAAAGGGCAGGATGGGCAGCTCAGCATTCCAGGGTATAGAAGTATCAGGCATGATGGGGGAGAAGGTGAAGGCATTGCATTATTGCTAAAGAAAGCCATCACTGCAATAATGAGGAAGGATGTCTTCAAATGAGGCTATCTGGGTAGAGCTCAGAAATAAAAAAAATGGTGATTACCTTATTGGGATTATATTACAGGCCTCCCAATAATCAAAGGGAAATAGAGGAGCAGATATGTAGGCAAATGACAGAAGGGTGTGAGAGATGCAATAGGGGACTTCAGCTTTGCTAACTTCACCTGGGACTGCCTTAGTGTGAAAGGATTAGATGGAGTGGTAACTTTAACGTGTATCCATGGAAGTTTTTGTGCCAATACGTAGACAGTCCTACTAGAGATGGGGCGGTGCTAGACTTAATCAAGTTAATGAAATTTCACTGGGTGAAACATTTTGGAAAAAGTTTCAAAGTAATTCTGGAAAGGGATAACAATAGTGCAGAAGTTAAGTGTCTAAATTGGAGGAAGGCTGATTTCAATATAATTAGACAGGTTCTGGCTAATGTAGACTGGGTGCTGTTACTTACAGCCAAGTTTACATTTGGAAAGTGGGAGCCTTTTAAAAGTAGTATAGTGAGAATTCAAGGCCGTGTGTTCCTTTAAGAGTTGAGGGCAAGGGCAGCAAGTCCAAGGATCTCTGGATGTCAAGGAATATCAAGAGTTTGATTAAAAAAAAGCAGGAAGCATATGTTAGGTACAACACATTAAAAACAGGGGAAGACCTTCAACAAAGAACAAAGAACAAAACAGCATAGGAACAGGCCATTCGGCCCTCCAAGTCTGTGCCACCACATTTTGCCCTTCCATACAAAAACTGTCTTCCTTTACAGGATCCATATCCATCTATTCCATTCCAGTTTGTGTATTCATCCAGGTGCTTCTCAAATACAGCTATTGTGTCTGAGTCTGCTTCCAAAATCTCCACTGGCAATGCATTCCAGGCACGTACCACCCTTTGTGTGAAAAACATGCCTCGCAATTCTCTTTTAAACCTCCCCCTCACACATTGAACCTGTGTCCCCTCGTAATTGACCCCTCTATCCTGGGAAAAAGCCTCATACTTTCCACTCTGTCCATGCTATTCACAATCTTATAAATTTCTATCAGATTGCCCCTCAATCTCCTGCATTCCAGTGAAAACATGCCCAGTCTATCCAACAACAATAGAAACAGAAGTAGTTGGAAAAGTTCAGCAAGTCTGGCAGTATCTGTGAAGAAAAAGTCTAATCTATCCGACCTTTCTTCATAGCTAAAATCTCCCATACCAGGTAACATCCTGGTAAACCTTTTCTGTACCCTCTCAAAAGCATCCACATCCTTCTGGTAATGTGGTGACCAGAACTGTACGCAATATTCCAGGTGTGGCCTAACTAAAGTTCTATAAAGCTGCAGCATAACTTGCCTATCCTTATACTCAATGCCCCTTCCAATGAAGGCAAGCATGCCATAAGCTTTTTTCACTACCTTATCAACCTGCACAGCCAGCTTCAGTGATCTGTGGACCTGCTCACCCAGATCACTCTGCATATTAATACTCCTAAGGGTTCTGTCATTCTCTGTATAATTTCCACCTGTACTTGACCTTCCAAAATACATCACCTCACATTTTTCCTGATTAAACTCTATCTGCCATTTTTCTGCCCAAGCCTCCAACTGATCTATATCCTCCTGTATCCTCTGACAATCGTCCTCACTATCCGTAACTCTAACAATCTCTGTATCGTCCGCAAACTTACTAATTAGACCAGCTACGCTTTCCTCCAAACCATCCATGTAGATCACAAACAGCAGACGTCCCAGCACTGATCCCTGTGGAATGCCACTAGTCACAACCTTCCATTGCGAAAAGCGTTCTTCCACCACTACCCTCTGTCTCCTATGACTAAACTAGTTCTGTATCCATCTTGCCAGCTCACCTCTGATACCATGTGACTTCACCTTTTGTACCAGACTGCCGTTAGGAACGTTATGAAATGCTTTACTGAAGTCCATATAGACAACATTAACTGATTTTTCCTCATCAACAAGCACTCGACATCATCTACCTCTTCTGGCCCCACACGTAGATTCCATCCTTTGGCCTTGAGTCGGCCAACCCGTTCCCTGGCTACCCTCTTGTTTTTTATATATGTATAATAAGCCTTGGGATTCTCCTTAATCCTGTTTACTAACGAGTTTTCATGACCCTTGTAGCCATTCTAATGCCTTGTTTAAGCTCTTTCCTACTTTCCTTATATACTTCAAGGGCTTCAAAACTAAGGGGAAGGTGCTGGCGAAGCTAAAAGGTATGAGGTGGATAAATCACTTAAACCAGATGGAATACACCCCAGAGTTCTGAAGGAGGTAGCTGAAGGAAGTAGAGCCATGGTGGTGATCTCTCAGGAATCACTGGAGTCAGGGAGAGTCCCAGAGGACTGGAAAATGGCTAATCTAACACCCCTATTTAAGAAGGAAGGGAGACAGAAGACAGGAAACTGCAGGCCAGTTAGCCTGACCTCTGTTGTTTGTAAAATTTTAGAGTGCATTATTAAAGATGAGATTGCAGAGTACTTGAAAATGCATAGTAAATTAGGGCTGAGTCAGCAAAGCATCAACAAAGGGAGGTCATGCCTCACAAATCTGTTAGAATTCTTTGAGGAGGTAACAAGCAAGTTAGACCAAGGAGAGTCAGTGGACATGATCTATTTGGATGTCCAGAAGGCCTTTGACAAGGTGCTGCAAAGGAGGCTACTAAATAAGAGAAGAGCCCATGGTGATAGGGGTAAAATACTGGCATAGATAGAGGACTGGTTGACTGGCAGAAGCAGAGAATGCAGTTGAGGGCTTTTATTGTGATTGCAGCCTGTGACTAGTGGAGTTCCACAGGGGTCAGTGTTGGGATGACAAATACTCACATTATACATTAACAATCTGGACAAAGGAGCTGAGGGCACTGTTGATAAGTTTGCAAATGAGATGAAGATAGTTGGAGGGACAGGTAGTGTTGAGGAAGCAGGGAAGTAGCATATGGACTTGGACAGGCTAGAAGAGGGGGCGAAGAAATGGTAGATGGAATACAATGTAGGCAAGTGTGAGGTTATGCACTTTGGTACGAAGAATAAAGGTGTAGACTATTTCCTAAATGGGGAAAGGCTTCAGAAATTTGAAGCACAGGAGGACTTGGAAGTTTTAGTTCAGGATTGTCTTAAGGTTGACATGCAGGTTCAGTTGACAGTTAGGAAGGCAAACACAATGTTAGCATTCATTTCAAAAGGGCTAGAATACAAAAACAGAAATGTGCTGCTAAAACTGTATAAGGGTCTGTTGAGACCACATTTGGAATATTGTGAAAAGTTTTGGGCCCCTATGGAGGGATGTACTGGCCTTGGAGAAGGTTCACAGGGCATTTATAAGAATGATTCTGGAAATGGAGGCCTTGTCATATGAGGAGCAGTTGAGGACTCTGGGTCTGTACATAATAGAGTTTAGGAGCATGAAAAGGGATCCGATTGAAAATTACAGAACACTGAGGGGGCTGGACAGAGCGAACGTGGAAAAATTGTTTCCACGAGTAGGAGAGACTAGGACCGAAGGCACAGCCTCAGAGTGAAGGGAGAACCCTTCAGAACTGAAATGAGGAGGAACCTAATCTGTAGAACCTGTTGAGGCCAAGTCACTGAGTGTAAAATTCAGCCTATTATGTTTACTTTTTTCCCAATCTATATAATATTTATATTACAGCAATTACTGTCCCTATAAGAATACATGATACTGCTGTATGCTTTGCTGTAAAATGACTAAACTTAAGAAGTTGATCAAATATAATGTTCCATATGCTTCACAAGGCCGCAACACTTTTACAAAATAGATTAAAACCACTTAATGCTGCAAGCTGTTTTTGAAAGATAAGGAAGGCTGTGGGTGGGAACAAACTGTTGAACCATTAAAAGTGACACACCTTCACTTCACAGCATACCCAGCTTGAGGGCTGTCAATGATTAAACATAATATTGATAAAATGAACTGGAAAGTATTCTCACTGGAAAGCAAAAGTTCATTCGTGTGTATAAAGCATGTGTACAGTTTGATTAGATAATATTATGATTTTGGTAAATATGGACTATTGGATTTCAACTTCTATCATTTGATTGTAATACCTGTTGTCTGTCCTTTGGACACATTGACCAGTTTACGTATTAAGAACACTTTACCAAGTGTTCTTCTCGGTGAGAAAGACAAAAGGACACAGATTTTGGCATGCAAATCAACACAATTTTATTAACAAAATATTCCTGACTAAAAGAGCACATGAGCTTTTCTCAAATTCCCACAAATTTTACTCTCTATTTACCTCTAACTGTTTGAGAAAGGACATTACCCATAACAATCCATGTCTTTGAGCTGGGCCTTTGGAATCTTGTTCCTTTCCAACAAAGGGCTGGCTTTCTTCCTCGAAGGTGGGTCTCACTTAGGGTGGATCTTATCCTGGGTCTTCTTGGGTTGTTGCACAGTCTTCCACCATGAGTCTTGCTGTAAGCCTTCTCGGCAAATCTTCACCAAATCTTCACAAGTCTTCACTAAGTGGGTGGTGTTCAGGAACATATTTTTATCCTTTCATGAGCTGCGTTCAAATCATCCAATGGCGTCACACCAACAGCCTACGCTGTTGTCATGCCTGGAGATGTAAAGTGCACATTCTCGGGCAGTCAAGATGCCAGAGAGTCTGATCAACACTTCTCCAATACACAACCTTCAGGTTGTAACTGGTTCTCCCTGAACATTTGTGACCTCTTTGACTTTGGTTTCCACTGTTCTCTGTAGCCCATAGCCCTCTGTAGTCAAAAGACATGCAGGTTAGGTGGATTGGCCATGCTATATTGCCCAAAGTGTCCAGGGATGTGTAGGTTAGGTGGATTAACCATGGGAAATACAGGGTTATAGGATAGGGTACGGGGGTTAATCTAGGTGGGATGCCCTGAGGGTTGGTGTGGACTTGTTGAGCCGAATGGCCTGTTTCCACACTGTAGGGATTCTATGATTCTATTCTATGATACTATGACTGCTACTGGCTGCTGTTTAATTTAATTTAGTTTGGCCAATTTTCAGTCAGGCCTAATTTCTCTGGCAGTGGGTAAATTTAGATTCTCCAATTTTGGGCCCATGGTCACTTAGCCACATACCTGAGACCTTTGATGAACTAAAATAATGTATAAAGAGAAAGAAGCATGGACCTAAAGTGGTTCTAGTGGCCACCTGACCACAGATTGAGGCAAGCTTTGTGAGACCCATGTGAAATGCACAAAACTATCTGCATTGTAATAACCATTTTCATTAGAAAAAAATGAAATCTGATGCTTAATTGGGATGAATGTGAGGTGCTGCATTTGATAGGACAAATCAGGACAGGACTTATACACTTACGAGTCAGGTCCTGGGGAATGTTACCGAACAAAGAGACCTTGAAGTGCAGGTCCATAGTTCCTTGAAGGCGGAGTCGCAGGTAGACAGGATAGTGAAGAAGGTGTTTGGTATTCTTGTCTTTATTGGTCGGTGCATTGAGTATAGGAGTTGGGAGGTCATGTTGTGTCTGTACAGAACATTGATTGAGCCACATTGGAATACTGCATTCGGTTCTGGTCTCTCTGCTATAGGAAGGATGTTGTGAAACTTGAAAGGTTCAGAAAAGATTTACAAGGGTGTTGCCAAGGTTGGAGGGTTTGAATTATAGGGATTTACTGAATAGGCTGGGTCTATTTCCCTGAAGCCCTAGAAGTTTATGAAATCATGAGGGGCATGGAGAGGGTGAATAGCCAAGGTGTGTTCCCCAGCATAGGGATGTCCAAAACTAGAGGGCATAGGTCTAAGGTGAGAGGGGAAAGATTTAAAAAGGACCCAAGGGGCACTGTTTTCATACAGAGTGTGGTTTTTTAAATTCATTAATGGGATGCAGACATTGCTGGCTAGGATCCCTAATTCAAAGTCAACCACATTGCTGTGGTCTGGAGTCACATGTAGGCCAGACCTGGCAAGGATGGCAGTTTCCTTTCCTAAATGACATTAGTGACCCAGATGGGTTTTTCCTGACAATTGATAGTTGATTTGTGGTTATCATTAGATTCTTAATTCCAGATATTTTCATTGAATTTGAATTCCACTATCTGCTGTGGTGGGATTTGAACCAGAGTTCCCAGAATGTTATCTGGGTCTCTGGATTAACTGTCTAGTGATAATGCCACTAGGCTGTTGTCTCCCCTGCATGTATGGAATGAGCTGCCAGAGGAAGTAGTGGAAGCTGGTACAATTACATTTAAAGGCATCTGGATTGAAATATGAATAGGAAGGGTTTAGAGGGGTATGGGCTAAATGCTGGCAAATGGGGCTAGATTAATTTAGGATGAGAGGTGACTTGATAGAGGTGTACAAAATGATCAGAGGTATAGATAAAGTAGACAGCCAGAGACTTTTTCCTAGGGTGGAGGTAGCTTTTATGAGGGATCATAGTTTAAAGTGAAAGGAGGTAGATATCGGGGAGACATCAGAAGTAGTTTCTTTACTCAGAGAGTGGTAGGGGCATGGAATGCATTGCCGGGGAGGGTAGTGGAGTCGGCCTCATTAGGGGCATTTAAGCAGCTATTAGATAGGCATATGGATGATAGTATAAGGTAGCGGTGGAGGTTAGATAGACCTTAGGTTTAGGGTAAAAGTTCGGCACAACATCAAGGGCCGAAGGGCCTGTACTGTGCTGTACTGTTCTATGTTCTATGTTCTAAATCAGGGAACTGTGTCGACATCAAGTATTTTATTTCACCTGTTTTAATTCACATGTATATTAATTTCAAACATTGGAAGATGAAAGGCTCACCTGCCAGTTAGCCAGCCTGGAAAGGCAATGGATCCAGACTCAGGAACACATACTGAACCAAGTTTCAGCAGCCACCTTTGTGTAGCAGGGCAGAGGGAAGGCAAATGGATTTGTAAGCAACAAATGGAAGGCTGTCTCTTTCTCTCTCAACATATTTCCCCCAGCTTTCCCTTAGAAGACACCAAATTGGGGAAACAACTATTTACGAAGATTCCAAACATGTTTAAAAACTTCACCACTGCTGCAGACACCAATTAATAATTAAACAACTGCTGTCTTGAAGGACTACATGGACTTTTAAACTGTGTAGCTTTTATTTATGCTGTCTGTACCGGGGTCTCAGCATCTTAAATATTTTACCTGTAGAAAGAGAGAGCACGAGACTGTGCATGTCTTTGTGGTCTGTGTGTGTGTGTGTGTGTGTGTGTGTGTGTG
>NC_063356.1:22796455-22860022 GCF_021869965.1 Rhincodon typus
ATGTGTGTGTGTGTGTGTGTGTGTGTGTTTTGTGTGTGTGTGTGTGTTCAAGATTATGTTTTGATTACTTTTCACTGGCTTAGTGGGTAATAAAAAGATTCTTTCATTCAAGAAAACCTTACGATTGTATTCTTCATTTTGATTTAGTAACTGTATTGTTACTTGGCATCGAGTTACCAAGACATGAGATTCCTATAATCTGGGGAAATTTTTCTGAACTCTAAGAATCTGGTATATGCCCTGCAACCCAAAGCCCATCATCATGCCTGGTCTGATGGTTCAACTAATTTCTGCCCATCATTTACATGTATGTATATTTGGTTGCATATATATGGAAGTGTACCATGTTTCTTTTTCAAAGCTTGTCAAGAAGGATTTAATGAAATTGATATTATTTAGTTGGCAGCATTCTGATGAATAAAATAACTGATATCGAATTAGAGCGGCAGCCTCCCTGTTCTGCAGGGTCACCACTTGAAGACAATTGAAGTAAAATGATTCCAGCTGCACATTATCTGACTGCAGGAGTCAATGACTTCTCTGGGCAGGTTACAGTGCGGTGAGAGACAAGAATAGGCTCAAACGTACAATCTCTCACTGCAGCCCACTTAGAACAAGATGTAAGAGGTGTTACATCACTGTTTGATCAACAAGACTTAAAATAGTCTGAGATCTCTGCCTCTCATTTCTACCTTTTTCTTCACAAGTCACTTTATTTCTTCAACATTCTGCATTTAATCGGTTGCAAAAATACATTCTGTTAGCTTTTTCTGTCAGAAGTCAATTATGGATGTGCAATAAATAGTGCCTTAGTCAACAAAGCCCGCATTCCATGAACTGATACAGAAACAAATGGGATAAACAAATGAGGCAATGGATAGGTTTGGTCAGGAGTGGAAAATACTGAGCTCTGGCCTAAATATTTTGCTACTCCATAATGCTATTACAACACATAGACAGTGTCTCCTTTCTTTTGTTTTAGCTAAGAAAACATACTTCTTTGTATAAATTGTTGCATAGTATAACTAGGCAATGAAAAATACTTATTCAAGATGTAGATTTGGTTATATTAAAGATATTTGGTAACTCATGATTCAAATTGACGGAGAAAAGCTACTGATACTCCATACATTGAACTAAGTTACAATGTTGTTATTTCCGTAAACTAGGATAGTCTTAATACAGATAGTAATGGGAGAGTTTAAAACTGGAGTTTTGTACTGGGTTAGTGTTCTGATTTTTATAGTTCAGTCCTTATGATCCATTGAATGTAGAATATAGTCCTAAAATGGAATGAGTTGATTATATTTATTTTTATATCAGCTGAGGTTTATAATCAGAAAATTATGTGCAACCTAGGCTTATGTTTGAAGTTTGAATTATTTAACTAAATTGAGGGGTATAATAAAGCATAACATTGCAATAAGTTTGTCTTATTGTAATTCATTAGATATTTAATGTACTTATGATTTTTTGGAATGATTGAATTATTGTGTTTTAAATTTTGCCAATTTCTTATGCTAAGTCAGGTTATATGCAACTTATTTTGATCTTTCTTTTGTTTTGGATGAATTCAACCCCTGCCTCCACTCTGACTGGATGCAATGATAGGAAAAGAATTGTACATTTTTACCAATAGTTATAGGGAATTTTATGACTGAAATCTTTTTTCTCTAAAATGTGAACAAAAGTAGCAATAGCTAATGTAAAAGAGGCTTTAATATGTATAACTTAATTGACTTTGCCAATGTTCTATTGACTAGTTCGTTAGCAGACTGATGTTCAATCGCAGTTTGGACATCTCTGTCATAAATTTCAGTGACCGAGAGTGCTATTTCTGGTACTTTCAATTGCTGTTTATTTCCTTTCCGTAAACAGCCAGCATTTCTATATTGATTGTCAATTCAATCTCCTCACGAAGACCTTCTGTCTTTCAATAAATATCTGCAGTTGTTTGTCTTACCAGCAAGTACAATCCAATCTGAAAATTACAATTAGATTCAAGTATACAGTTCTTTCATTTCACTGCGTCATTGGCACAATGTCCTGCGTACATGAAGTTGGGTCTTCTGTGTGAAATGTTTCAGGTGCAAGGATCAGAAGGAAGGAAAAGGGAAAAAAAAAAGACCTTGAGAAAGGAAGCCATTTCATTTAAAGAACCAAAGGCAGCTTCATCAATACAAGCTATTGTAGCTTCAGAACTTCAACAAGCCTTCTAATACAAAAATCCCAAGAAAAATGTAAAAACATTGGAAATAAAGCATTCAAAGCAATTTATAAAATAGCACGTAGATCACACTTTAGAAATGACACAAGTACAAAAGTTCAGAAGCTGGAAAATCAAATTCAATCTAATGCAATATACCACAGTGTATAAAATACACTCTTTAGTACATGTAATTTGTTGCTGAGCTGATTGCTGTCTCCAAGTTATTGATACGTAACTGAAATTTTGATAAACTGGATATTTATGTTTTTGAAATATCGGCTGAATTTGAGGTACTCTTTAAATTAGAACAAGGGTTAATAGCTTGAATCAACGTTATTAGTTAAGTGAAAGCAGATTTATTCATGATGTACTGTTTATCATTCAGAAACCTTTACTAATAGTCTTCTCCACCCTATCAGAAATAAAACAGCATTGATTGAACAGTTATAATCAGATCGTGGAGTTAGTGGTAGTCAAAGAGGAAATCAATGAGAGTGAATGCCTCAAAACATTGTTCAACTCTCTACGTCAAAAATTGGTAGAAATTTCTTGTCTCAGATAATTGGCAAATTAGTTGGAACACCACCACCTGCTAGTTCCCCTCCAGGCCAGTCACCATCATGACTTGGAAATATATCATCGTTCTTTTACTGTCGCTGGATCAAAATCCTGGAATCCCCTCTCCAAGGGCATTGTGCGTCAATCTACAGCACGTGGTCAGCAGCAGTTCAAGAAATCAGCTCACCATCATCTTCTCAAGGGCAACCAGTGACAGGCAACAGATACTGGTCAGGAAGTGATGCACACATCCCACAAGTGAATTAAAATAAAAGAGAAGGTAAATATACATAAATATGTGGTAGTACATTTTGGTAAGAAGAATTGGAAGACCCTTATTCTCTGGAAGGTGCAAGTCTAGGTGACGTAGAGAAACAAATCCATC
Organism: Rhincodon typus; assembly: GCF_021869965.1. Taxonomy (NCBI): domain Eukaryota; kingdom Metazoa; phylum Chordata; class Chondrichthyes; order Orectolobiformes; family Rhincodontidae; genus Rhincodon; species Rhincodon typus. Next base: position 22,799,608 of record NC_063356.1, read on the forward strand.
AATCACCAAGTGTCATGCTACATGTTAGCAAGGCTATAAAAATACAAACCAAGCACTGGAATTTATTTCCAGAGTAGGGAAGTTATGCTAAACCTGTATTGGAACTTACTTAAACTGTACTTAAAAGTACTGCCTGTCATTCTGATGATCACGTCATAAAAGGATACAGAGGTATTGTAGAGGGTGCAGAATTTACATGGATTGTACTAAAAAGATTTGGAAATACAAATTACGATGAAATTGACATGCTGAGTCTCTTTTGTCTTGAAAAAGGAAAACCTAACAGAGGTTATTTAACATTAAAAACAGATTTGATAGAATGGATTCAAAGAGAGTACATCCTTTTGTGAGGAAGAACATAACAAAAGGTCAGGGATTCAAAATGTTCACTGAGAAATTTAACACGGTATTCAGAGGAAACAGCTTTATCCAAAAAATGATGAGAATATGGAACTTTCTATTGCAGGGAGTGGCTGATGAAAATTGGATAGATGGATTTAAGAGGAAGTCAGGCATGCATTTGAAGAGCAGGGAGCAGATAATTCTGAAGGCAGATTTAGTTGTGAAAAGATGGGAGGTAATTCAAGTGGAGCATAAATACTGGCATGGACTGTGTGTGGACCAAAGTGGTACAGTGGCTCAGTGGTCACCACTGCTGCCTCACAGTGCCAGGGACCTGGGTTCGATTCCACTCTTGGGGGACTGTCTGTGTAGAGTTTGCACATTATCCCTGTGTCTGTGTGGATTTTCCTCCAGGTGCTATGCTTTCTTCCCCCAATCCAAAGATGTACAGGTTTGGTGGATTGGCCATGCTAAATTATCTGTAGTGTTCAGGGTAGGCTAGGTGGGTTAGCCTTGGGAAATGTGATGTTAAGGGATATGGTAGGAGGCTGAGTCTGAGTGGGATACTCTTCAGACGGTCAGTGCAGACTCTATGGGTTGAATAACCTCCTTCTGCACTGTAGGGGTTCTATGATAATCAAATAGCTGTCCCCCCATGCTATGCAATCCAAACTTAATGTATGAAATTCAAAGTCCTCCTTGTTATTTACAAATCTCATCACAGTGTTACTGTCCCAACTCATGTTATTACTGGATGTGTCAGATTGCAGACCAAAATCTGGCTTGATAGATCACATATTGTTGTGTTTTGGTTTTAATGAGATGGTCGCTCACCCAAACATAAGCACGCAATGTTTCAGGTTTGTTAACAATAAAACAAAATGTTATTAACCAAAACAGGAGATACAATAGAATAAACCATACCATTACTTATAACACAAATTCAAAGATTACTAAACACACAGTAAAAGTATAATCCCATTAATTCCAAAATATTCTTTCACAAATTCCAAAGAAAAAATACATTTCCCTTCTACAGTATCTAAAAGCACCCCTTTTACATTACTCACACCAGAGAAAGTGACAGTAAAAACTATTTTAAAACAATTCTCATTATCCTCAGCATTTTTAATTACCTTTAACAATTCACATTTACACAATATAACTGCTACATAACAGATTGCTTACTGTCTCCTTTGTTCAGTATCTTGGGATATTTTGCTTTGTGTTGTGCAATTCTGAATTGCTGAAATTAATTAAATATGATGAAGCTTGTTAGGCCTTTTGGAAATCAGTCCTGTGCTGGAGTCTTAATTATATTAATTAGACAGTAATGGAGTTTGATCCAATACATAAAATTCTTGGCTGATCTGAGGGACACAATAACATCCAGCATTAATTTCAATATTATAAGCTGTTGCATTATTTTAGAACTTTGGGAAAAAATCAAAACAACAGCACTTTAAAAAGGAGGAAGACAGACAAAGGTAGTGACCAGTGATTCACATGGGAAGTGAATCAAACAGAGAAATAAACCAGCATTGCTGTCTGACCCAGCAGTGAATATGCACAGCTGACTGTTTTGCTGCTTGATTTCAAATACCTCTGGACATCAGAGTTCATCACCTAAGGAGCAACATTTTCACGCAGAGGGTGGTGCATGTATGGAATGAACTGCCAGAGGAAGTGTTGGGGTCTTGTACAATTACAACATTTAAAAGCCATCTGGATGGGTATATGAATAGGAAAGGTTTAGAGGAATATGGGCCAAATGCTGATAATTAGATTAGATTTATTTAGGATATCTGGTCCACATGGATGAGTTGGACCGAAGGGTCTGTTTCCTCTGTGACTCCATGACTCTATGTAGGAAAGTAATTGGAAAGTGACAATGGCTCAACATTCATTGCAGTTTATTTTAGTAAGTTTTTGATTAGTCTGTATTTGAAATTTCCATGACCTGCAACCAAAGCATTGGCAGTAGGAGGGCAATATAAAAGGAAACAGGTTTCACTTCAATTGACCAAACTGGCCACTGAAACCTCAAACTGCGAAGGACAAACATAAGTGCTTACTTAACTCTGCTTTTAAAGAATTTCACAATGCTGTTTCTTTCACTGTTAAATGGGTTTATCATTTAAGAATCATCATGTGTTTGTTTGGCAAATTGTGACAAACGTTTTGACACCATGCTTTAAACAAAGAGGTGGAAAATGATGGTCCTATCAAAGGCTCCTCAGAATTCCATTTGCATGACACAATGAGATAATGTGTAATGACGATAGCTTAACCTAATGAAATGAATGTGCAATGTAACATGGCAGTACAGATAAGCTGAAAACACAGAAAATCATCATATATTTTCTGTATCCTAGGTATGGGTTACCTTCCTAGATAAATTTGCTTTATAAATAATAGGACAGAGTCCTGTTGAAGAAAACATATTTGCCCTGGAAGTATGGCATAATTCAAATCACAGAATGGTTTAATCTGAATAGTGTGGTCTCCTTTAATTTGTTCACATGATGTGGGTGTTGCTGGCAATGGCAGTATTTGTTGTCCATCTCTAACTGACCTAGAAAAGGTTGTGGTGAGCCCCATTCTTGAACTACTGCAGTCTGTAAAGGATGGGATGGTCAAGTGACGACAGGCCTGAAATTGAACATTCGAAATTGACCCACAGTCAATGAAATCGGACTTGATAGAGAATTGGCTAAAATAAATTAAACAGCAGCCAGTAGCTGTTGGTGACAGAGAACAGTGGAAATGAAGGTCGTAGAGGTGCTGGAGGTCTGGCATTCCAACCGGAACTCCATAAACAAACGTATTGAACTGGATCCAATATACAAGCCACTGAAAAACAGAACTGGAAGTGATGCAAACCATCCCAGCAAACTGAGGCATGTAAATAACAAGCGGGACAGAACGCCAATGCTTCACCAGAGGCACACTGACTATGTTACCTTGCAGGGGGACGAAACGTCTGCAATCAACACACCAGCTCGGCGAGCAAGTCCGCAACCTCATCCATAACCCGAGCTACAAATCTTCTCAAAAACTTTAGAGGTCACAAAGGTTCAGGGGAACCAGTTACAAATAGCACAAAGGTTGTGTACTGGAGAAGTGTCAATCAGGTTTCCTGGCACCTTGACATCCAACCAGTGCCTGAGGATGTACACTTTACACCTCGCTGGCATGGCAACAGTGAAGGGAGCTGGTGCAGCCCCATTGAATACTTTGAACCCAGCTCATGACCCCATTGGCAAAAGGCTACAGAACATCTTTAAAGGTTCAGCGTGAGGGAGATAGAAAGACACACCTGGAAGCCACCCCCTCAGCGAAGACTTAGAACAAAACTCGTGGTAAAGAGAACCTAGAGAAGATCTGCCCTGACCTGTTGGAGAGAAAGGAGTTTCCAACAGCCCAGTTCAAATACATGGATTGTTGCAGGTTTCTCAGGAGGATGGAGCTAAATGGGGAAGAAACACAGTGGGACATTGGGAAAATGAGAAATGTGTTTTAAATAAGGAATATTTTGTTAATAAAATTGAGTTGAAATGCAAACTGAATTCTGTGATCTTTTGCCCGCTTCACCAACAAGAACACTTGGGTAAAGTGTTTTTAATACATAAAATGGTCAAAGTGTCCAAAGCACGGATGGAATAGATGTATCGATAGTGTTGTTAGGAAGGGATATCCAGGATTTTGACTCAGCACCAGTGTATGAATGAAAATCTGTTTCAAATCAGAATGGTGAGTGACTTGGAGGGGACTCTGCAGGTGGTGCCTTTGTCCTTCTAGATGGCAGATCTTTTGGATGTGGAAGATACTATCGAAGGAAACTTGTTGCAGTGCACTTATTGCTTTCACTGTGTATTACTGAAGGAAGGAAGTGTTGGCTGCTGTGTAATTTAAGTCGGGTACTTGTCCTGAATAGTGTTGAAATTCTTGAGTGTTTTGGTAGTGTCCCCATTCAGGTAAGTGGAGGACATTCTATCACACGTCTGACTTGTGCCTTGTAGATGGTGGACAGGATGTGGGGAGTCTCAGGAGCTCAGTTATTGCAGAATAGCCATTCTTTGACCCACTCTTATCTCCATAGTATTTATCTGTTTCGTCCACTTCAGTTTTTTTTTGTCAATGATAACCCCCAAGATGTTGATAGTATGATATTCAGTGACAGTAATACCATTGAATGCTACAGGACAATGGTTGAATTCCCTCTTGCTGTAAATGGCCATTGCCTAGCACTTGTGTGGCATAAACATTTCTTATTCTGTTTGATTGGAACTTGTAAAGACACTCATATCCTCACATTTGTTACAATGCGGTTGCAATGGTAGAAATGAGTCATCTGAGGGATTGAGGCCTACATATGTTAGATTTATGAAGTATTGCCTGATTCTTTGTGAGTATATCTGTTATAGAGGCAGACTTCAAGCACAATCAGTCTAGATCTAGCAGTAAAAACAATATTAGAACAGAGAACAAAGAAAATTACAGCACAGGAACTGGCCCTTCAGCCCTCCAAGCCTGCGCTGATCCAGATCCTCTGTCTAAACCTGTCACCTATTTTCCAAGGATCTGTATCCCTCTGCTCCCTGCCCATTCATGTATCTGTCTAGATACATCTTAAATGACGCTATTGTGCCCGCCTCTACCACCTCCGCTGGCAACGCATTCCAGGCACCCACCACCCTCTGTGTAAAGAACTTTCCATGCATATCTCCCTTAAACATTTCCCCTCTCACCTTGAAATCATGACCCTTAGTAATTGCGTCTCCCACTCTGGGAAAAAGCTTCTTGCTATCCACCCTGTCTATACCTCTCCTGATTTTGCAGACTTCAATCAGGTCCCCCCTCAACCTCTGTCTTTCTAATGTAAATAATCCTAATCTACTCAACCTCTCTTCATAGCCAGTGCCCTCCATACCAGGCAACATCCTGGTGAACCTCCTCTGCACCCTCTCCAAAGCATCCACATCCTTTTGGTAACAGAACTGTACGCAGTATTCCAGTTGTGGTCGAACCAAAGTCCTATACAACTGTAACATGACCTGCCAACTCTTGTACTCAATACCCTGTCTGATGAATGAAAGCATGCCGTATGCCTTCTTGACCACTCTATCGACCTGCGTTGCCACCTTCAGGGTACAATGGACCTGAACACCCAGATCTCTCTGTGCATCAATTTTCCCCAGGGCTTTTCCATTTACCGTATAGTTTCCTCTTGAATTGGATCTTCCAAAATGCGTCACCTCACATTTGCCTGGATTGAACTCCATCTGCCATTTGTTCACCCAACTCTCCAATCTATCTATATTCTGCTGCATTCTTTGACAGTCCCCTTCACTATCTGCTACTCCACCAATCTTAGTGTCATCTGCAAACTTGCTAATCAGACCGTCTATACCTTCCTCCAGATCATTTATGTATATCACAAACAACAGTGGTCCCAACACAGATCCCTGTGGAACACCACTGGTCACAGTTCTCCATTTTGAGAAACTCTCTTCCACTACAACTCTCTATCTCCTGTTGCCCAGCCAGTTCTCTATCCATCTAGCTAGTACACCCTGGAACCCCTGCAATTTCACTTTCTCCATCAGCCTACTATGGGGAACCTTATCAAACGCCTTACTGAAGTCCATGTATATGACATTTACAGCCCTTCCCTCATTTATCAACTTTGTCACTTCCTTAAAGAATTCTATCAAGTTGGTAAGACATGACCTTCCCTGCACAAAACCATGCTGCCTATCACTAATAAGCCCATTTTCTTCCAAATGTAAATAGATCCTATCCCTCAGTATCTTCTCCAGCAGCTTCCCCACCACTGACGTCAGGCTCACCGGTCTATAATTACCTGGATTATCCTTGCTACCCTTCTTAAACAAGGGGACAACATTAGCAATTCTCCAGTCCTCCGGGACCTCACCCATGCTCAAGGATGCCGCAAAGATATCTGTTAAGGCCCCAGCTATTTCCTCTCTCCCTTCCCTCAGTAACCTGGGATAGATCCCATCCAGACCTGGGGACTTGTCCATCCTAAAGCCTTTTAGAATACCCAATACTTCCCCCCTCCTTATGCTGACTTGACCTAGAGTAATCAAACATCTATCCCTAACCTCAACATCCGTCATGTCCCTCTCCTCGGTGAATACTGATGCAAAGTATTCATTAAGAATTTCACTCATTTTCTCTGACTCCTCGCATAACTTCCCTCCTTTGTCCTTGAGTGGGCCAACCCTTGCTCCTTATGTACAAATAAAAGGCTTTGGGATTATCCTTAACCCTGTTTGCTAAAGATATTTCATGACCCTTTTTAGCCCTCTTAATTCCTCGTTTCAGATTGGTCCTACTTTCCCGATATTCTTCCAAAGCTTCGTCTGTTTTCAGTTGCCTAGACCTTATGTATGCTTCCTTTTTCCTCTTTGCTCGTCTCACAATTTCACCTGTCATCCATGGTTCCCAAATCTTGCCCTTTCTATCCCTCATTTTCACAGGGACATGTCTGTCCTGCACTCTAATCAACCTCTCTTTAAAAGCCTCCCACATATCAAATGTGGATTTACCCTCAAACAGCTGCTCCCAATCCACATTCCCCAGCTCCTGCTGAATTTTGCTATAGTTGGCCTTTCCCCAATTTATCATTCTTCCTTTAAGACCTCTCTCGTCTTTGTCCATGAGTATTGTAAAACTTACGCAATTGTGATCACTATTCCCAAAGTAATCCCCTACTGAAACTTCAACCACCTGGCCGGGCTCATTCCCCAACACCAGGTCCAGCATGGTCCCTTCCCGAGTTGGGCTATTTACGTACTGCTCTAGAAAACCCTCCTGGACGCTCCTTACAAATTCTGCTCCATCTAAACCCCTAACACTAAGTGAATCCCAGTCAATGTTGGGAAAATTAAAATCTCCCATCACCACCACCCTGTTGCTCCTACATCTTTCCATAATCTGTCTACATATTTGTACCTCTATCTCATGCTCGCTGTTGGGAGGCTTGTAGTACAGTCCCAACACTGCTACCGCACCCTTCCTATTTCTGAGCTCTGCCCATTTTGCCTCACTGCTCGAGTCCTCCATAGTGCCCTCCTTCAGCACAGCTATGATATCCTCTTTGACCAGTAATGCAACTCCTCCACCCCTTTTACCTCCTTCCAATCCTGCCTGAAGCATCTGTAACCTGGGATATTTAGTTGCCAATCTTGCCCTTCCCTCAACCAAGTCTTAGTAATAGCAATAACATCATACTCCCAGGTACTAATCCAAGCCCTAAGTTCATCTGCCTTACCTACTACACTTCTCGCAGTAAAACAAATGCACCTCTTATCACTTATTGTCATTTGGTAGCATAAATTTGAATATTGCTGATATAAAAAGACCTGTTGTTGGAGATCCACATCTTGCAGTCCTCAGGACAGACACAAAATACCAAATTTCAAAGGAAACAATTATTCTACATGAGGAACGGGTGCTGATTGGTTGGCAAATTATTCTAATTGGCAAGGTGTTGCCATGAAGAATACACAAAACAGTTCCTTGAAAGCTTTTGTTGAAATTCAATAAAGCCAAATCCACCCTGAATGGTGCAGATGTTCCATACGGCAGGTACCATTCCATTTTCATAGAATCTGTACAATGCCGAAACAGGCCACGTGGCTGAACACATCCACACCAACTGTCCAAAGAGCATCCCACCCAGAATCACCCCCCTAAACTATCCCTTTATTTCCCATAGCTAATTCACTTAACATACACATCCATGGATACTATGGGCAACTTAGCATGACCAACCCACCTAACCCGCGGGAAGAAACCCACACAGGCACAGGGAGAATGTGCAAACTCCACACAGATAGTCACCCAAGGCTGGAATTGAACGCAGGTCCCTGCTGCTGTGAGGCAGCAGTGCTAACCACTGAGCCATCGTGCTGCTCCAAAGTTTTTATTTAGTTGATAAGATGATGCCTGGGCAAACTATATTTTTTATGCAGAGAACTGGATCCAGTATTTGAATATATATAGGCTCTTACAATAATCTTAAATTGGTTGCTAATGTAATTCTTGGTACACTTTAGATTATTAAGTAAGAATTGTCCAGCTGCGGTAAACATTTAATATTGGACATAATGGTTTGAGTTTTGCACATAGAGGTTGGTTGTATACAGTCAGTACATTGCCTTTTATAAATTGCTAAGGGGATGTGCTGTTTGATATGATCTGTTGGTCATTGAGATGTACCGCCTTTGGATCTTACATTGCACCAATGCTGAAATTCATATACCGTGCTACTTATTGTGTGGTAGCCAGAACGTCTTTTCGGATTAACAGCATCCTGTTAGTGGAGAATACCACTCATGTTGCTTGCTGAGCAGTAGCAACATGAAACAGAGATAACAAGGCGCAGAGCTGGATGAACACAGCAGGCCAAGCAGCATCAGAGGAGCAGGAAGGCTGACGTTTCGGGCCTAGACGCTTCTTCAGAAAAAATCCTCAGCAACATGAAACAGTTAACTTTATCTATAACTCAAATAATATCATTGCACAGTTCACCAGCATTCACGATGAGCAACAAAATAATCGGTTGACAGGTGAAAATTTAGGTCAAATTAGTCAAAGCTCCTTCCGGTGTGTCACGGAATAACACTGGTTGTTAAGGAGTAATGCAGTGTGGCTGTCCATGAGATCTGCTGTACTAAACAGGATAATGTGTTCTTCTAATTTTCTGACACGATTCATGCTTCAGTCAGGTCTACTGAGCTGATGTCACATCCTACTCTGATTCAAGGCGAAAATATCAGCACTTTTTATTCACCAGTTTGGTTACTGTTGGTAGAACTCTGGGAAAAAAAAGGAAGCTTTATAAAGTACCAATTTGGCTTCAGAAGGAGTACTGTGCTGAATTCTGGGTACCACACTTTTGGAAGTATGAGAAGACGTTACAGAAGGTGTAGAAAACATTCACAACATGGATAGATGAGAGAAATTTAGGCTGTTCTACTTGGACAGGAGACATTTGAGAGGATATTCCATGGAGATTTTCAAAATGATGAGGGGATCAGGGTACAGCTGTTCCAAATAACAGAAATGTGAAAAACCAGAGGATACTGATCTAAGATGAAGGGCAAAAGAATTAGAGGTGACGTGTGGAAAATCTTCATTGCGTGCAGTGATTTGCAAATGCACTGCTTAAGAGAGTGGTGGAAGCTGATTCAGTTGTGGATATCATAAAAGAATGACTACCTGAAGAGAAAAGAATTTGCAGTGCTTAAGTGAATGGCATGGGGGTACAATGAGTTGAGGTTTTTTGCAAAGAGGAGACACAGAGTCATGGGTCAAATGCCTCTTTTTGTGCCATAATTCTATGATGGTGTGATTCCAGGCTAAAAGTTTGCTACTCTTCTGTCTGCTGGTGCATGAAACAACACAAATGAAGTAACTAGAAAGCATCTATAATTTAGTTTCAGGAAATAAGCACTCTGTCTTATCTTCAGTTTAATGTTACTAATTCCATAGCAATTATACCAGTGGCAACTGCATCTCTGAGTCATTTGTTGTAGTCAACATATCTAAAGGATGTGAGAATAGTCTACGTAAATTTGTTTCTTTTCTTTTCAGTATTGTTGCGCAATTAATTGATTTGCAACCAAAAGTCAGCAACAAGTGTTCTTTCATCATTACAGATTGACACGAGTTGTTGATAACTGTATGCAGGAGCTGTCACAACTTGGTGTGCATTCTGATTTTTAACATCAGTCTGCTCCTAGGGTCTATCTGTTTGGAGTTCAATCCACAGGTTCAATAGATTTTTCACAATTGAAAATTCCAATGAAAATAAATGCACAGAGCTTGGCTCTGCATAGACATTGGGCAGAAGGGAGTTGAATGGTATATTATATTCTAAGATAAATACTGGAAACTGCACAGTGCAATTTACACTTAATTTGAGAATTTTGCCCAATTCATTGAGCATTCTGACCATTGAGCTCCACTGGAATTCTGATGTAAAGAGGCTTTAAAAACCTGAAAAATTATAAAAAGTAGAATTTTACTTTTTGAATTCAAAGTGGGAATTTTAACCTGGAAGATGTATAAATCCAGGCATGGGTTAAATGGGAGAAATTGCCAGGGGGTCATGAAGCAAGTTCCACCTTGGTAGTATCAGCATGTCGCTTCAGCACAACCTGTATGGGAGATGTGAGTATTTAATTTCCAGATACTAAATCTGTAATTAGAATGAAGTTAGTACAAACATTTGACTTTACTGTCAGCTTTGCTTAAATTTGCCAGTGAGAGTGAGAGCAAAATAAAAATAAGGCAACAGTTGAAGGATCATCTTATGGAAACTTGGTAATAAATCTTTAGTTCACACTGTTGCTTTCCGACCTGTTTTTGGGAAACAATGTTCACAATACTTTGTTGAGGGTTCAGTTTCTCCAGTTTGGAGGCTTGTTCCGTCATGTCAGGATGAGTGGAATTTTGGTTGAACATCCAGATGGGAGGAGTATAACCAACATCTAGCACATGAGAACCAGCAGCAGCCTGCAGCCTACAAACTCGAAGCTATAGAGGACAGAAGAGGTCAGGAGAGAATGAGCAGCAGATGGGTGCAGCTTTTAGGAGCTTTAAAACAACCTGCAGCTCAGGGTTTATAGACAGAACATCATGGCTGACTGCACACAATTGGCAATCAGGAAATTCCCAAATCAACAAGGCGCATACACTAAATGTGAGATCTTCCAATCAACGCATGGCCAGAGTACAACCACAAAAGGAGTCATCTGCCAGCGTGCGCAGGTTTCCTGGAAACTGCCACTATGTTTTTTTTCTAACAGCAGTTCATCACCCCGATGCCTTTCAATCCGAAAACAGGCTGAAGGGATTTGTGCTCAGGACCAGGGAGACCCATTTCAAACTTGGATGGTGGAACCCAACTAATTAAATCCAATAGCATTGCAACAATTGCCACATAACTCCACTGGATGTGTTATTAAACAAGGAGTCAGCAGGCTGAAGATAAGTTTCAGATGCAGAGTTAGATGTACCCTTCAATACATTAGAGCCAGAACGTTCAGATTCAACACAGTGTGCTGAGTCATAGAGTCATACAGCACAGAAACAGACCTTTGGGTCCATCCAGTCCACGCCGAACATTATCCCAAACCAAACTATTCCAATTTTCCAGCTCCTGGCACATATCCCTCTAAACCTTTCCTATTCATGTACTTATCTAAGGGTGTTTTAAAAGTTGTAATTGTGCCCACATCCACCACTTCCTCAGGAAGTTCATTCCACACATGAACTACCCTCTGCATAAAAAAATTGCCCCTCATGTCTTTTTAAATCTCTCTCCCTTCACTTTAAAAATGTTCCCCCAGTCTTGAAATCCCCTACCCTAAGGAAAACACACCTACAATTAACCCTATCTATACCACTCATGATTTAATAAACTTCCATAAGGTCACCTCTCAAACATCCTATGCTCCAATAATAAAAAAAAAGTCCTAGCCTATCCATTCTTTCCCCATAACTCAAACCTTCCATACCCAGCAATATCCTGGTAAATCTCTTCTGAACCCTCTCCAGCTTAATAAAATCCTTCCTGAGCTCTGCGAGGTTTGGACTTTCACAAGCAAAATGGATAATTTATTGATGGGAGAAGAGGAAAATGAAGAAGAGAAATGGGATACTGGTGTTGCATTCTGAGCTGCTCACATTACTACATGAAATACTCTTACTTAGTGCAAGGCGTAGATGGAATACAATGGGAAAATGGGAGGTCATGCACTTTGGTAGGAAGAACAGAGGCCTAGGCTATTTTCTAAACTGGCTAAGGCTTCAGAAATCTGAAGCACAAAGGGATTTGGGAGTCCCAGATCAGGATTCTCTTACAGTTAACATGCAGGTTCATTTGTCAGTTAGAAAGGCAAATGCAATGTTAGCGGTCATTTCAACATCACTGATGGGAAGATGTGCTCAGACATGGGATTGTCTGTGAATTCATTTTTTAAATAAATCTACAAACAAGTTCACTATATCTTTTCCAGCATCACAAATACCGGCTAACCCTACGCCATCAGTATATTGTATTTTCAACCTTACCTCACACTAAAATGAGCAGCATGCTGTAAAACTTACAAAACTACTATAGGTTTCTTATGTTACATTTTATTCAAAGTAGTTGAACATACATATTTTTAGAATGGGCACTATTGATCTTTTGAGTGAATTGGAACAAACCCAAAGTTTTCAGACAAGTGCTTTGCCTGTTCTCTCACCGCTGACTGCAGTACAATATACATACAATATTGAATTGGCTGAAGATAAGCATTTCAGCAGGCTCTTAATGGAATTGTCTTTTGTTTTGTCAATGTAACAGTGGCATATGATCTGGACATGGAAACATTTGGGATAAGAGATTGTGATGATCAGCATTAATTTTGGTGTATGTTTGTTATATACCTGCTAGTCTGTCAGTAACTGCCCTTCTTACACTGTTATTGAAATATTACCAACAGTCACAGACAAGGCAGTGAGCTGGACAGATAGTGGATTTACCAGCAATAATATCCTCCTTCTATTGCAATTAGCAGATCTCTTTTGGCAAACTTACAGTAAATTCAAAGATATGCTACATACGGAGGCATGAGTGTAATGCAGAAGATTTTGTTTTCTGTTGATGCAAGGTTATCATTAGCCTGAAATATCTGTGTAAAGTTAACAGTTCCAATTGAAGGACAAAATGCTCCTGAATTCAATAATTGATTTATTTTCCTGATGTTTTTAAAAAAGGATATTTGAATGCAAGGTGTCAGTTATGTAAAATACAATGTTTGTGGTGCACCATTGTATGTAGGCATACCTTGAGAGCTTTTATAAAAACAACAAAACATTGCTATTATTCAAACATTCTGATATATGGAATATATCTGAGATATGGAAAGGCACTTCACTTAGTTATTTATTCTTAGTAATTAGTAATAATCTCAAACCTTGACATTCACTTACTGTTCGTTTAGAGTTCTTCAAAAGGAAAATACAATAAAATCAATACAAGTTGAATTGTAGGGGGTTTTCCAACAAATTCAGGTGAAGTGGAATATTGAGATGGTTGAGGAGACTCCATGCAACCCAGTTTTCCTGAAAACAAACATACTCAATGTCCCAAAAAAAGTGTTGTAAATATGTGAAAAATGTATGTCTTTACTTTTCAATGTCTTCACACCTTATGATACCTTCGGCTGTAAAAGGCATTGCAGAATGCTTGGGGCTAGCTCTGAATGAGCTCTCTTCTGATGAACATCATACAATCGGCCATGCCATTGAGGCAGTCAAACATGCTTTCCGTGTTAGCGTGTCTCAGTGCAAAACCTCAGAGCATGTCTACAGGCTTTACTGTTTGAGCTAGCGAGATGGGTTGGTGAGCAGGTAAGCATTCATCACTCTCTTCAGCGTCTTTGGCCTCCTCAGTTGAAGAACATACAGATCTATGATTGCGTCATCTGTCATTCCTGTGGTTCAACATATGGTGTCATTGACTTGGTGTAGACTTTCACTGTTGTCTGCTGGAATTTCCATGCCAGCTTTCCATAGATGAGTGGAAAGAACCTTCATCCTACTCTGCCCTGTTCCTGGTGACTTGAGAAGTTGGAGAAATTTAAACTCAGCATGTTGGAGGTAGTTGGCAATTGTGGCTTCCCATTACCACCTCCACCAAGCCTTCCTCATCATGTACATGGCTTCTGGCTTCAGGTTGGTGGTCATCCAGGTGGTTTTGGTATTTTCATTCTGTAGGGGTTGTGTTTTCACATTCACAAAGCAACGTGGCTTCCTGGACTTTGTTATCACAAGAACCAGCAGTTAGCTGATGCCATTCACATTGGTGCAGGCTGTAAAAGATGAGAAAAATATCTACTTTTCGTCCACATTAAAAACATCTCTGGGTATTTACTCGTTTAGATGTGAGCAAGATCATCAGCCAATCATGTACCATTACTGTTGTAACTCCCACACACTCACCCTCACTGTTTGTCCCATGTAAAAAATCCTGTCCCTTTTATGGAAACAATCGAACCATCCTTTGCTGCCAGAGAACTCCTTGTGGTTCAGCCTCTTTGACAGGACATCTCCTTGTTCTTGCAGAATTGGGCCGGAGAATCACCTTGAGCAATATTAGCTGAGTTTCTTTGACATCAGGATTGGCAGCCATTCTCATCCACTTCCTTTATAGAAGCAAAAAAACTGCAGATGCTGAAAACCTGTAACAAACGTAGGAAGTCTGGAGAAACTCAAAAGGTCTGGTAGACCCGTAGAAAGAGAAATAGGATCAACGTTTTGAGTCTGATATGACACTTCGTCAGAACTCATCCCTTTCTATGCCGGAGAGAATGCCTCTCGACAAACTGCTTCAAGGTCTCTGTCTTGTACTGAAATCTGTTTTTCGCTTCACACCACAGTTTGCCACTTGCTGCATCAACATCACTTTGTTCTCAATCAACAGCACTTTTAAATTTTACACAGGCGTAGCCATACTTGTAGGGTTTTACGGAGACCTTAACGCCCATGGTTTTTGCTGCAGAATGTTTAATTGCTTCGATTGGTTAATGTGATCACCAGTCTGATTGGTTGCTGTGGTCACATGGCCAATGTGCCAGAGTTTGACTATTCTGGAGTTACCAGATCAGAATTTCAATTTATCAAGGGCAACCATCTGCTAGGTTTCCTGTTCTGCCAATGAGGGATCGTTGGTAACTTCGAGACAATCTGAGTGTCAGTTTACCCGACTTTGAATCAGCACGGTTTTACTGAAAATGCAAGATAGAACCATAAAGCCATAGAAATGATACAGCACACAATGGGTCTATTAGACCCATCTTGTCCATTACCGATTCGAAGTCACCCACATGCCCTTTCTAATCCCGTCTTCCTGCACACAGGCCTTAGCCCTGCAGCTTACAGCACTTATGGTGCAGATCCAGGCACTTTTTAAAAGAGTTTAAGGACTCTGCCTTCACCACCAACTAAGGCAGCAAATTGCATACACCCACTATTTTGCATAAAATGTTTTTCCTCACGTCCCCTCTAATCCTTCTGTCACTTAGCTAGCATGAATGGCCCCTGGTTTTTGAACTCTCTGCCAAGGGAAACAGCTTCCTCCTGTCTACTCTATCTCCACCCTCACAAATTTGTGTACCTCAATCATGTCACCCCTCAGCCTTCACTGTTCCAGGGAAGACAATCCCAACCTCTTCAATCTCTCCTCGTAGCTACAATTCTCCAACCCTAGCAACATTCTCATAAATCTTGCGTGCACACTCTTCAGAGCAATTATGTGCTTCTGGTAATGTGGTGACCAGACTGCACACAATACTCCAGTTGTAATAATTGTAATAATTAATCACCAAAATAATATAATTCTTTTAGTGATAAGTGAGCTTGGACAGGAATTGACAATTCAGGGGCAGCTCAGCTGACGTTTTGACTGCATTTATGTAATACAGTTGAAGAAATACTGCTTTTCCTTTTTGCAGGTTCAGGTGGGTTCTTGACTTAGGATTTGACAATACAGTACTTTGGTTCTGTAAAGTACAGCCATTTCACACTGATGTTGATAGTGTCAGTTCACACCTACAATAAATTGTGCTTTTACATTTTGAATCTATCTTGAGATAATGCTATAACAAAGTGAAAATAAAATGGAGCATGATGGGAGTAAGAATTCCCATCATTGCTTTATGCAATACAATTGTGAAGATTTCTTCCACTCACTAGTTCTCATGAAGTATAAGTGGTTTAATAAGCAGATGAAATCTTCAAAAAATTAAAAGGGGGAGGTGATGGCCTAGTGGTATTATTGCTCAACTGTTAATCCAGAGACCCAGACGATATTCTGGGGACCTGGGTTCAAATCCTGCCACAGCAGATTGTGGAATTTGAATTCAATAAAAATCTAGAATTGACAGTCTATTGTTGGGAAAAATCCATCTGGTTCACTAATGTCCCTTAGGGAAGGAAACTACCATCCTTACCTGGTTTAGCCTACACATGATTCCAGACCCACAGCAATATGGATAACACTGGGCAATAAGTGATGCCCTCATCCCATGAGCAAATTTCAAAAAAAAAAAATATAGCTTTCCTAGGCATACTGAACTTCATTTTTTACTTGACTTTATGATCTTGGGCTCATTTCTAAAATTTGATATTTTATATTTCTCAACAGAAGTTTTTTTTGTCTTTCCAGTCAGACAATTGTGGCTTGATGCAGAGTGAGAGAGTTTATTAGTTTGTTGTGACCAGCTTTGAAGTTATTCATTATTCAGATATTTATGGTGAATGATTTTATATTCATGTAGGAACACGGAGATTAAAACTGGGAGGCAGTCTGAATTACTTATAAAATAACAAGAGCAGTGACACACTGATAGTAATGAGACATGCTTCCAGTAAACCCATGATGAAATGAAAATTTTGCACTCTGAGAGTGTGGGCTAAGATTCACTCATTTCTTTTCCTCTTGGAAACAAGATACAAATGTATGATGGTGTGAGTATTGAATTGCTCTGACTCTGAAAAGAACTTTTACCTTCCTCTGTATTAATATGGGAAGATTGCTCCCAAATTATATTTCTGATTGAGGAACTAGATAAAAGAAAAGGAAATTAGATTAGTAAATTAGGGGGATGGGTCTGGGTGGGATGCTCTGTGGGTCAGTGTGGACTTGTTGGGCCAAAGGGCCTGTTTCCACACTCTAGGGATTCTATGATTTCTATGATGAAATCTGTCTCAGGAAACACTGTTTCGACAATCAAATTGAATTAGCAACAGCTCCAGCTCATGGTTCACTTCAAGTTTCTGGTTGCTCCCTGTTCCCTGTCATTATTCCTCTCAAGTGTTGAGGCTAGTTCCTCTTTCCTATTGGGAAGAAGTGGACACCAAACCAGCTTGAAACTTCAGCTGCATGGGGGACACTAGACTAGAAGACATGAGAGCTAAAGTAGACCATTTGGCCCATCAGATCTGCTCCACAATTCAATGAGATCATGGCTGATCTGATAATCCTCAACTCCACCTTCCTAATGGACTAAATGATCCAGCCTCTCTAACCCTCTGTGGTAAATATTGCACAGATTCTCTGCTCTTTTAGAGATGAAATTCCTCCTCATCTCTGTCTTAAATAGGTGACCCAGTATCCTGAGTTTATCTCCTCTAGTCCTAGGCTCTCCCACAAGGGGTAATAACCCTTGTCCATCTACCCTGTCTAGCTGCTGAAGACTCTTGCATGTTTCAATAACATCACTTCTCATTCTCAAACTCCAATGAGTACAAACCCAAACTTCTCAATCTCTCCTCTTTAGTTGGTTACCGTACTGAACTTGACAAACTGTAGGGATTTGGGAGGTGGAAAAGAGATTAATTGGAGCTGTTTTCACAATAATTAGCAATGAGCCTCCAATCTTATAAAAATAAATGTTAAAATCAAATTTTGTCTGCAGCTTCTGTAGTTCCCCCAGTTATCTTTTAAGGCTTATTCAACACTAGAACAAATGAGTGGAGTGTACATTTTACATGACCTTTCCAGTTCTACCTCAGGCTACTGTACTCTATTTAGAATAAGGGGCCATTAAAATCAATCCGACTATGTTTAAGATCAAACTCAGAATGTTCGCAGTTTAATTGCACTCTGTATGAGTTAGCTGACCTCAGCTTGGACATGAGTAGAGTCTGTAAAACAAGATTCAGTACAACTTAAACAGTTCTAATTACAGCTGATATTCTTGCTGGAATGTCCTAACAGTGACTGTACTGTAAAGACAATATCTTTTTAATTTTCTGCATTCGTGATTGTGGACCGAAATGGGCAAAGATCTGGTTTAAAAGTAAAAGATTGCTGAGGGATTACAGCACAGTTTACAAACATGTTCTCTGACATTCATTGTAAGTGCAGTTTACACAGCTGTTTTTTATTCAACAGGAGGGAACATCTAGTTACAGACAAGCTGGAGTCAGGGCGGTGTGCACAAATGGAGCTTCAGCCACTAACAAGTAACTAGTTGGTCTGTGATTATTGACCAGTCATCAATGACAATGGTCTCCTGCGTGCCAACAGTTCTGTGATTGGGTCTCAGGTCGCTAAATTGGCTGGGGGTGTGGATGTTCAGGTCAGAAGCCATAGGACAACTGGAAGGGAAGGAACTGTTTAGCTCTGCAGCAAAAAGCATCTAAAACCTGAAGATAGCCAGTTTATTTCCCCTCATCAGTTACTGTAAACTGCATTTTAAATAACAATTCAGAGACTTTTATAAGTTTGAGCCACACTCCATGTGCCTCCCGAAAACAAGTGAAAACACCAGAACGAGAAGTGCATTTTAATCAGCAAACGGGCCATCTCAGCAAACTCTGTGGACAAGGATTACTGAACTGCATGCCCAGACTTTCCCTCTGCTCACACACAGATGTTTCTTTTTATTGGTCTGCATGTATGTATGTAGATGGGGGAATTTATCAGTGGATAGATTTTTAACCAGTAGAGTCATATGTCAATGGTTCATAATTTTTACCAGTAGTTAGATTATATTTATAATAAATAATCATTCTTCTGTACAGAACTGTTCTGTGCTTTCTGTCAACTTGGGACTAAAAAAAAATCAGGTAAACTAGGTGATTCCATCAATTTTTTAAATCTTTAACTCCTGTGATAACTTGGTGAATGGTGTGAATTGATTTCCAGTGCACTATCCCAACGAAGCGAAACAGTACTGTCACTCAATAAAAGCAGTTTGTCTGTCCTTGTCGAGGGTTATTAGTACTAATTGAATTATACACTGGAATTGGTGAGTTTTGATTAATAATCTGCCTCCGAACAAGAAATTAAGAGTTTATCAGCCTGAAGGCTTAATCCTATTTCTCTCCATGGAGCTGTCTGATCTGTTCAGTATTAGCGATGTTTCTTACATTTAGATTTAGATTTTATTGTCACATGTACTGAAGTACAGTGAGAAGTGTACAATATCGCCACACACAGCATTATCTTAGGTATAACGGTACCTAGGTACAAAAAACTCAGGTACAAAGTAGTACAAAAGAGAAACAAAGTTAAAAAGTTAAGCATTACAGACCATCATAATATAAGTAGAAAAATAAAAAAAGGTAATAGTTAGCATTCAAGTCTTTCTTTATATAAACTAGAAAAATAAAGAAATAAAGTTATAAATTCAAGGTAACACAGTGTGGAGCTGGAGGAACACAGCAGGCCAGGCAGCATCAGAGGAGCAGGAAAACTGACATTCCGGATCGGGATCCTTCTTCAGAAATGGGGAGGGGGAAGGGAGCTGGGAAATAAATGGAGAGAGGAGGGGTGGGGCTGGGGAAGGTAGGTGAGATGGTGATAGATGAATGCAGGTAGGGAGTGGTGGGGATTGGTCAGTGAGGTGGGAGGAGCGGATAGGTGAGAGAGAAGACGGACAGTTAAAAGTTCAACATCTTTCTTGAGTGGTCAGCAATAATAAGGCCCCAATTTCCTCCGTGTAGCTCACTCTCCAGGAGACCTCAGCTGCCTGTTGAGAGACTCTGGTTGTATCATTTTCTTGGTGAGCCTGAAATGTGTGTGACCCGGAAAAGAAGCTGATGTATTTGCTGATAACGATCTTAAGAAACATCTGCAACATTAAAGAGTGATAGAAATTGCTGATAAAATAGATTTTGATGGAACAGCATGAAGAACACCTTGTAAGGAAGGTATAAAAACCCAGCGACAGTAAAGGAGTGGCAATATGTTTTCAAGTCAGGATGACAGAGGGGAACTTGCAGATGATAGTGTTCCTCTATGTCTTCTCCATGAGCTGATTGCCAAAAAATACCTTAAGCAATGTATTAATTTATTAATTGCTTCTTAGCTATTACCAAATATTTTCTGTCCTCTGGGATATCATTTCACTCCAATGCTGTAATATGTTCTTTAATCAATACAGCCTCCTCCACCTCTTATTTTTTTCCCTATCTTTCCTCTGTGTATCCAGGAATATTTAATACATAGTCCTGCCCTTCTTTAAACCAGGTCTCTCTTATGGTCACAACAACATATTTCTATGTGGTTATCTGAGCCTGCAGCTCAAAAACCTCATTTATCCCAGTCTGTGCTTGCACATAAATGTCCAAGCAATCCGCTATTTATTGCCAGTCAAAGCTGAGTTCGTAAACTGCCCCAGATCCAGCTGGTCATTAGATCAATATTTTCCCTATTCCTTTAACAAACAGCTTTGTAAACAGTAGAACCCTATTACAGCTTAGCTCAGTTGGCTGAACAGCTGGCTTGTGATACAGAATGATACCAATCAGCCCAGGTTCAATTTCTGCACTGGCTGAGGTTACCATAAAGATAATCCTTTCCCTTGCGTAAGGTTGTGGTGACCCTCGGATTAAAACCACCACCAGGTGTGTGTGTGTCTCTCTCTTTAATAAAAGAGCAGCCCTATGATCTGCTAAGTACATGGCAACTTTGCCATTGCCTCTTTTATATAACAAAGTATAAAATTCCTACTATCTCTATAAAATTAGCTTCATTTTTAGGAACTGCACTGATCAAACGGTCAATTCTTCTATGTTTTTATATTTGATTATTTTAGATTGATTTAAAAATTTACAAGAAAATTCATCCGCATGACTTCTTGTCCAGTGATGTCACTTCATTTCTGGGATATGGATCACACACAGATTTGACTCACAGCACTTGACCTCTTTAAAATGCTGATTTAAAGATTTTAATTTCCCAGCTCCTAGTTTAATTTATTAACCTAATTTAGAGGAACGGCAAAGAAAAACTTATCCACAAATCATTTACCCAATGTCCTTTGATGTCACATTTTAATTTCTTTCTCTTTATAAATTCATTCACTCTGCCTCCCAGCAACTCTCAGACTGGTTCTCCTCCATTATTCTCTCCCAGATTCATTCAATCTCCTGCTGACTTCTCACTGCCACATTTAACTATAAGTCTCTGAGTCTTCTGTCTCAGGTTTGATCTGGCACATACTAACTCCCCACTGCTGGTTTTAGCTTTGGTTTCTGACATTGTTTTCTCTCGGGCTTACAGGAATACATTGGCTACCCCTGACTCCGTTTTTAATTGTGATCTCTGAGACGCAGTCATTTTCTATAGTCAGTGGGAGTAATTCGAGGAAAGTAACATAACATTAAGGATTCCGTTTAGGAAAAGGACAAACAGTAATCCAGTGTAAGAATAATTAATTGTGAAAATGGATCTGGCAAAAATACATTGGAATCACAAAAGGGAACTCAGACTTATGCTTACGACATGTGTCAGGTGGATAGTACAACTGAGAATCAGGCTGAATATAAAAGGTTCCAAGTGGAATTGAAAAACAATTAAGAGAAGCAAAGAGAGAATAAGACAAGACTGGCAGTAAAATGAAATCCACAAGTCTTTGATGGGCATATAAACAGTAAAAGGAGGAGCAGGGCCAATTGTGGATCTAAAACAAGGTTTACATTAGGAGTTAAGGGGGAGGGGGACACGGCATTACCACAGAAGAGGATGCTGTCATAGTGAAAGAGGACTTAGTTCAGATCCTTAATGGGTTGAAAATTGGTGAGGGGGAAATTTTTGAAAAGCTGGCTGCAATTAATGTTAATGACTCAGATCTTCTATCAACGTTGGAATAGATCTGACTAAAGGTACTCGAGTAAACTTTGCTCAGTAACTTGGCAGTGATTTTTGTGAAGAAGGGTCTAGGCCTGAAACATCAGCCTTCCTGTTCCTCTGATGCTGCTTGGCCTGCTGTGTTCATCCAGCTCCACACCTTGTTATCTCAGATTCTCCAGCATCTGCAGTTCCTACTATCTCTGAAACAATTTTAACCCCACTGCGAAGCCTCTTCTAAGGATGGCTACCCTGAAGAAGTTATCCTCCTCCCTCCGGAAAAACCTCAGTGGATCTCTCTCCCACTGCAACTCTCTCGTAATCTCTTCGGCCTTGAAACTGCTCGACCACGTCCTGAAGCAAACCAGGTACTACAGCCACATCACCTTTCTTAGTACCTGCCGACAGAACCAGATCATCCCCAATGGTCTACAGTCCACATTCAGGCCTTCCCAATTTGGCCCCAACCGTGACAATGTCTACATTCAGAACATTGAGATCCTTCAGAAGCGTTTCTCCCTGCGACTCCTGAAACACACACTCGCAGCAATGCTCCGGGTTCTCCGGGCACTACAATCAAGCCTACCCCAGCTCAGAGCCTCCCTCTCCCAGACCTGCAAAGGACCTCTCCTGTTTTCCATTCTTCGTAGGATCCACAACCTGAACTCACAATTCTACTCAGCTTTATTGGACACTAAAAACTGTCAGTACAGTAAACTTACTGGTGCTTACCACCCAAAACGGGCTTCCTCCACCTCCCAAATCCCCAACCCTGCCCAGGACCTTCCCCACAATGTGCCCGCCGCCACTGGCCATGTGGCCACTGTCAGAGCAGCCACGGATGATGTCACATCCTCCGCCGCCGGGTACACCACTTCCGGGACAGCGAACGCCATCGCTGCTGATGCCACTGCCTCCATTTCCAAGGCCAACACCATAGACACTGAGGATGCACCTACAGTCACCGCTGCTGCCGCCTCCTACCCCGCTCCGCCCACCGCCGACGCTGACGCAACTCTGCCCACCGCCAACGCCGATGCAACTCTGCCCACCGCCGACGCCGATGCAACTCCGCCCACTGCCGACGCCGATGCAACTCCGCCCACAGCCGATGCAACTCCGTCCACCGCCTCCACAGCCAGCAGCTCCAGAGGAGACAGGAACTCCCAGCCCTACCGAGTCTTCACCATCCCCCCAGACCTCCCCTTTACTGAGGACGAACGGTCAGTCATCAGTAAAGGGCTCACCTTTGTCCCCTTCCACCCACACATCAGCGAATACCGGTCACGTTTGGACATTGAGCAGTTTTTCCACCGCCTCTGCCTCCTTGCTTACTTCTTCAACCGTGAGCCTAACCCTCCCTCTATTGACCCCTTCTCCTGCCTCCAACACACCCCCTCCTCCTGGACACCACCCCAAGGCCTCCTACCCTCCCTCGACCTCTTCATTTCCAACTGCTGCCCCATTTCTGAAGAAGGGTCTAGGCCCAAAACGTCAGTCTTCCTGCTTCTCTGATGTTGCTTGGCTTGCTGTGTTCATCTAGCTCTACACCTTGTTATATTAGTGATTTTTGTGGCTATATTTCTGAGTCTGGTCTACTCCAGATGCCTCTATTGTGAGAAACTGGCTAGGAATCTACAGCACAGCCTCAGTTGTGGAGGGCAAGGTGCATTTCCTTTTTAGTTACCCTTTTCAAGTCTCGAAAATGCTAAAATGCCTAAAAGCCACCTTAACCACTGTGGAGAGAAAATCAGTGTGTGATAGTGGGAGAGGGAGTAAGGCTTTCGGTGGTTGAGTGAGCGTTTAGTGTGGTGTGTAGTCAGGGTTAGTATGTCAAATGAGGGAACAAGGCACCTAGTGAATGAGAGGTATGGGACCACATAGATAAGAAGGTAGAATGCCAACTGTTTAAGTGGTAGGGTGCCAGGTGGTTAAGGGGTTATGGTGCCAAATGAGTGAGGTACAAGACAGAAGACCAGGTCACTGGGTAAGGGGTTAATGTGACAATTGAGTGCATGAAGGGATTGGGTGCCAGATATGTCAGCAATGAGCTAGGGTGACAGGTAGGCATGGAGTTAGAATGGTAGGTGGTAAATGGGATAGGGTGTCATATGGCTAAGGGTTTAGGGTGATCAGTGGGCAGGTGAATGGCAAGATGATTGCTAGGTAGGATGGTAGGATAGGGGTAGGTGAGGGATAGGGTAAGAAGGTAGAATTACAGGTGTGTGAGTGCAAAGGTGGGAAGGTTAAATTTGTGAATGACTGGAATGAAAGGTGCCATGTAAATTGGTGCGGGGTTAGGGTGCCAGGTGAGAAATGGGGATGGGATGGCAGATACATGGATGAGAGGATCGTGCAGCCGGTGGTTAGAGTGGCAATTTGGGGAGCAAGTACAGGTGGTAGGTAAGTGGGTTAAAGTGCAGGGTGGATCAGATGTCAGGTTGGGGCAGATGTTTGGGGTACAGTGGTGATTGCACATTCAGGATGGGGGTGGTATTTGGGGATGTTACCCATGGGGAAGAGTGGAATGTGAGAGGGGATAGGCATGTTGGGGGATTGTATTCAGTTGGGTTGGGGTGTTGTGGTGGTCACTTGTGCTGGAGACATCAAACTCAAAAGAAAATGAAACTCCTGTGAAAAGGCCCTGATTTCCAGTAAATTGTTATCTAACATAAGGTATTCATAGCCCAATCCTGCATTAATACTCAAGACTGGTGTGCATGTTATTCAAATACAGCCAGTCATTGAAACACAGACACTGTCACTTTCGCATCAGTGATTGTCATTTTTTCTCTGAATTTAAATATATGGTGGCTCAGTGGTTAGCATGCTGCCTCCCTGGCTAGGGGCTAGACCACCCCTGGGCGACTGTCTGGTGGAGTTTACACATTCTCCCCATGTCTGCGTGGGTTTCCTCCAGGTGCTCCGGTTTCCTCCCACAGTCCAAAGATGTGCAGATTAGGTGGATTGGCCATGCTAAATTACCCATAGTATCCAGGGATGTACAGGCTAGGTGGATTAGCCATGGGAAGTTCACGGTTATGGGATAGTGTAGGGGGGTGAGTCTGAGTGAGATGCTCTTTGGAGGGTTGGCATGGACTCAATGGGTCAAATAGCCTGTGTCTACGCTGAAGGGATTCTATGAGCTCACCCAAATCCACCCACCCTCTGAAAATACATTCCCCCCACCCCACACAACATTTAGTATAAATCTTTGGTGGTAACAGCATTTTAGAATGAGGAAAATAGGCAATATATGTTATGTGACTGCTGATGCGCAGTAATTAATATTTTATTCAAATTATTTTAAATTTATATGTACTATTGACTCATTCTACCTTTCTTTTTCAAGTTATTGAGAAAACTGAGACAAATAGCACGTTTTAAGGGCACCATTTTCATACCATAATGTGATCATTTATCCTTGTTGCTATTTCACCAATCAGATGCTGAGCAAACAGTCTTTAAAGGTTAAAACAAACCAGACAGAATGGACTCTAATATTAAGCTCATAAGTCAATAAATCCACTCAAGGACCCTTCTGTTGGTTCCTTACAGTTTTTACGTTCAAAAGTTGACTCTCAAAATTCACTGTTGGTGGCTTCACAACCTAACAACCTCAACTAACATTGACAGCTTTCTGTACCCATTCAAGAATATACCTTTGCGTAATTAGTTAGAGTAGGCCAGGTTTCTGGACCAATCAGGATATATATGAGTTATAATATTAGCATAGCAGAGTGGCAGGAATATTCCACTTGATTACTGTAAGGCTTTCCCCTTGGGTTTTAAAATTGCAAATAAAATCCTATTTAGTTTAATTTCCTTTTATTATTGAAACCAGATCAAATTGAATTTGAATTCCTGGGAGACGTGAAACTACAAAAGACTCATATTCCCACAGACAGAAAAAAGAAAGAGTTCTCTGGATGGCTCTATTAGTAAGTGCAGTGTCTGGACTGGAATTGAACCACATCTCAGCTTCAGTGCCTGATCTATGTTGAGTTGCCTTATTTTAGATAAAGCAACACTAGGGATGATATAATTGACTTCAGCACCTACAACAAACAAGGGGCACATTGCATTGACTGCTATCCATTCACTGTTGCTGAAACTGTAATGCATGCACATCAACAATCTCAATCAAATACACTGGGAATAACTAAAGAAGGATGAGAGCTTATTGGTATTGGCCAGATCAAAGGCCATTGTTTTGACCATGAAGACCAATTCTGAGCATCGACAGCATTTCACAACCTTAAGTGGTTTGAAGTGAGGACAGATTTGATTAATAATCCCCACTGACACTCATTCTCGAGATGGATGTTCAATAATGCCCATTTAGGAGTAGGCTTCAGAGGACATAGAACTGGAAGGACGGCCGGAAAATGTCTAACAATGCAATGGGCTGAATCCGAAATTTTTCTGGTTAAGTGCAGGTTGTGTTGGGTTTTGGAGCATTTTTGCCACAAGGCCTAGTGAATTATTTTGCCGTTACGTACAAAACTCACCTCATTACCTAGATATCCCATCCTGTGCTGTCCCTCTCATTTGATTGTAACCACAACTTACCATGTGCCATTCTGAGAACAACTCACCATTAACCAGATATTCTGGAATAGATCGTCATCACCAGCAGCGTCATCTTCAAAAGGCCTTGGGAGTACCTGGATAAGCACTGTCAGCCTGTGGCTGCCTTTAGACAAGGGGAAATGAGGGCTCTTAGAAGCTGGCACGGTGGATGTGGCTGGTGCCAGGGAATCACCCTGAGATTTTGGTGCCCAGTGTCCAACATGGGGATCCCTTGGAGCAAATGGTAAACTGAAATCTCTAGGGACCCACTCAGACTTCCATTGAGAAGAATTCTCAATGTCGAGCTTGGGCAGCATATTTGGTGAGACAGGAAGCTGAATATTGACGAGATGAGTTGTACCAGTAATAAGGCATTAAATAAACTATTATGCTCCTTACATATAAATCAGTTGCAGCCTAGTGAGAATCTCACCTTGTCTCGCCTTGCTGCTCAGCAAATGCTGGACTTTTCACATGATTCTGCCACAAATCTCATTATAGCCCATGGTGTTCAAGACCATATAGGATTTCACCCGACATTGTTGTTTATTCACTGATGTGACTCTGCCTGTCAATGTACACAGCAGTGACTGATGACTATTTAAATATGATAACAGTAGCACCATTGGTAAAGCATGTGACTCAGGAATCTGAATGATAAATAAGCAATTTAAGAATTGAGAAATACCAAGAATAATTAATTTATAACTACCTACTGGAGCAAAAGAGGATTCAGAATGCCTTTACTATTAAGTGTAACATATATCCTTTCACCAAATACTTTTCTTTAACACAAAAAGTAACTGAAGTGGCAAGCAAAAGGCCATTATGGACCTCATTTTATTGGCTATTAAATTCAAGACAAATATTGCACACGACCAACTCATGTTGATGAAGGGTTTTCTGATGAAGGGTCTAGGCCCGAAACGTCAGCCTCTCTGCTCCTGTGATGCTGCTTGGCCTGCTGTGTTCGTCCAGCCCTGCACCTTGTTGTCTCGGATTCTCCAGCATCTGCAGTTTCTACTATCTCTCCAACTCATGTTGATGTTGGATTGGCATTTAAATAGCACATGTTTATAGTTGCTGTTCAGACTGCTGGTTAGATACACACCTATTAGCATCTACACACATTTGTTCAGTAGGGATTAACTATTGTGGTTTCTGAAACCAAAAGTGTATACTCAAGCGGTAAAAATAACATTTTCCGTCCATGTCAGTCCCTCCATTTTTGTTACTATATTACTGTGTTAGTCACAGCACATCAATTGGAAACACAATCTTTGCTTTTTATAAAAATCTGAAATTCCATTTGCTGTTGGAGCTCTATTTAAAGAGTTATTGGTAAATATCATCTGAATTTTGAGACAGTCCATTACTAGAACAGCCAGATTTCAAATTAGCGGTGTAGTTTTAGTCTTCATAGTAATTTTTCTCTATAATAGCAATGCACGGTTGTTGCTCAATGCAAAGAATATATAGTCCCATATATAAAATGAATGTTAAACCAGGTCACAGAAATGTGATTCCAACCCACCATTCAGCATCTGGTTGACATTAACACAATCAATTTTAATTGTTTCAAGATGATTAATTTATCGTGAAAACAATTTGCATTCATATGGTGCTTTTCATGGCCTTGTGATAATCCAGATCACATGTTGTATAGTTTGCAGACAATTTACCCACATCAAAATTCCACAAATAACAATGCAAATATTAGTGACAATCTGATTGTGTGGTTTTGATTGAGTGACAAGTATTGGCCGAGGAAAATCTCCCTTGTCCTTCTTCAAATGAATTCTATGGCATCTTTCACATTCACTTGAGAAGTCAGACAATGTTTGAAATGTACAACATAGCAGTGTGTTCAACACAAGGTCTTTGAAGTATATGCCTCATGGTAAAGATCATGTGACAACGGCATGGGTAAAACAGATATTTCTGCATGATTGTATTCAATCCAAACATTCTCCTTTTTAAACAAAAAGATGAAATGCATTATCATGTATATTTTTAGTTACCAACGTTACTATTCACATGCTTTCACAGTTCATCCATTCCATCAGTCTCTGCATATGCATTGCAGCCATAGTCTTTAAATCATGCTGGTCTCTTTATTGTATATCAGCATGTTGTTGTGGGCTGGGCAAAATTCCTTCAATTATTGGCATGGGGCAGTGAGATCTCTTCAAGGCTTTATTTAGAGTATTTAGATCAGGGAATACTCTCAGATTTCCGGATTGTTTCACTGCTGCGAGGCTGCTAACCCATTCTGTAGATGTTGTCACTTTCTTGTTTGTCCCTTTCTTTTCCATGCTGTGTGTGAGGCTGGCCTTGAGGGCAGCTGTAACTTTCCTCCGCAAACACTGAACGGGCCTTGCATTCTCATCAACTTCGAGATAATAAGTTCCTGGAGAACATTCTAACCTGTGAATATGTTTTAATTCCATTTTTTACAATTTCATATGCTGCAACACATAGACAATTTCTTTCACCTGGTTGAGAGGTACTAGTTTAAGCTTTAATCTTGCTCTGGCTGAGATGAGTGGTGTTTGCTTACACTCTATGATCTGAAACTCCATATCTCTGTTCTTGCTTTTGCAATGGGCTAGGACAGTAATCTATCCCTTTTGCAATGGACATGTTACCATCAGATAGCCTTAACCTTATTGTTAAAATTTTTTATTGCTATGTGGAGCCAATTTGCTCAATTCTGTGAAGTTCGCGGTGTTGTATGATACATCAGTGTCTATTTGACATTTTATGTTGTCCTGGTGTTCTCCTTCTGCAGTCCTTATTCCAACCATCACGAATCATCCTTCATCTATTGATTTGTCTGAAAGAACATGTTTTATGGTGTATAGTAAATTGTCAGAATCTTGAGCTGGTATGTCTCCAGTACCTGCTTGTGAGTGCTTATTATTAGCTATACACTTGTGTGCAAAATGATTCAGCCTTTTGGAGTGAGAATGATGTTTTACCATACTGCTCAGTTCTCCTTCTCTTTGGCATGATGTTTTCCACATGATTTGCATCCAGATCTTTGCCTGTGATTGTTCTGTCCTGTGTGCCTGTATTGAGTTCCCTTTTAGGAGATTCCTACGCACTTGATACAAATGCAATACGCCAACTTCTGTGAATAGCCACAGTTTATTTAAGCAAGTACAAGCTTTGGAGGATCACTTAACAATCTTCACAGGGCTTGCGGAGCCGTGTCAAGCGATGCTCTCTGTAAGGGAACCGCCCTCCCTTTGTATAGGTTTTTACAGCACAGTCTGACATGCATACAAGATACAATTTTTTTTCTCTTCCCCCATAGTCACATGCCTAGCAAAAGTGATAGTACATAACGTAATCAGCTAACAGTGAAACAAAGGTCAGCTGCCCCAAAACAATGTGTAGGACTAGATAGTTCCTTATCCTTTTAGCCTTAATTCAACATTTACAGAGAGCAGAGTATAATTAGATTACCACCTTTTGTCTGCGAGATCTTGTTAGCCTTAGTTCAACATTTACAGAGAGCAGAGTATAATTAGATTACCGCATTTTGTCTGCGAGACAGGGGCGCCCATGATGCACCTAATTTCTTACATGTCAGCAGAACAGATATTAACTCTTTAACATTTCATTCCCTCCTTTTATCGTTCCATGATAACCAACTAAATGGGGGCTGAGAAAGGCGCCGCCAGCTTACTCATAAGAATCTTACAGCCAGTATTTAAGCAAGTTATTAACACACAACATACAATGATTATAACAACAAGAATTACTAGCCCATGCAGTAGATAGGATCCCCAGGATCCTCCCAGTAGCCACCCTAGCCAGTCATCTCCTTTCTTAGGACCTTGTCTGAAATCATCCAATTGTTTCTTAATAGATTGGATGGCGTGGGTTATGTTGTATGATTCGTCCGTAACATGGGTGATGCATCTGTCTCCTACTGTTGTACAAATTCCCCCTTGTTGAGCCAGCTGATAGTCCACTGCATACCGGGTTTGCTGAGCATAGAGCCGAAGTTCGGCTAATTCTTGATTTACTGCTTCCAATGCCAACATTGTGCTATTTCCCAGGGCGGTAAGTCCACATATAAAGTAGTTTTGGTTTTTAGCAGACACCACCCCTGAGGAGCCTCCCAAAGTGACAGTTCCCAGGAAGCCATGTCCCAAGGAAGAGCCCAGGGTTACTGGATCCTGCCACTCGGCGCAAAACTCCTTGCTTATGAAGCATGTGACAATTCGTCATCGAGTATATGCTCGTTGGGGACAAGGGACTGTGAGAGGCCCAATGGTCCCAACAGCAAACAGCACCGGCAAAGTTGGAGTAGCAGTAGAAAAGGTCCCATTGAGAAGGAAAACGAATCCCTTCTTAGCACGGTAGCAGGTAACGGACTCACGGACTATCTTGTAACTATTCCAGGAGGATTGACCCTTAAATGGTTGGAAGTCCGAGGAGTGAAACAGAAACGTCCCATACCCCGTTTCTACATGGGTGCCATTACAACTCCCACAAGTCCAATGTATGCCAGAAGTCATATTTACCGGTTTTGATTCCAAACAGGGGCAGTTCAATAGCCCTCCTTTAGTTGTACAAGTCTGTTTTACACACTGATGGGGCCAGGAAGCATCATGGGGATGGTTGGTGACGTTTACTAAGGCATATACACAACAACTTCCAGTACCATTAAAACAAAGCGGATAGCTGTTAGGATCCGTACAGTTGGCCCCTTCCTTCCCAGACTTGGGTTTAGTACCTGGACAATTGGAGCGGCCGTTACCCATCAATTCTACACATTTACCCTGCACACCCCTGCTTCAGGTTCCTCTCTTCCCTTGGCAAGGCTCACCAGAATAATCTACTTCATAGAGTTGGTGAGGGTTCCATCCTGGGGTTGCTACAAATAAAGCTTCTACAGATTGTGCTAGCGGATAACACACTGTTTGGTTACCATGCAGTAGGATATGTGTCTTATAAAACAAATTGTCCTCCAACCCACTCACAGTCTGAACAATACTTAGTCCAATGATTATTTTCAAGATGGTGAGGGAACCCATCGTTTACAGTCGCTTAGGTGGATCCAGCGATTCTGCCCTTTGACTTTAAGCGCAGTCGGAGTCTGGAGAAGTATTTGGAATGGTCCTTTCCACCTGGGTCTGAGCTTGGGGCGATCCCAGTCTTTGATCAGCACGAGGTCTCCCGTTTGTAGTCTGGGGGGTTCATTCAGGTCGTCTGAGCTCTGATCCGTCGCTTGTGATGGTGGTCCGAAGGTGTGCTTTACCTGTTAATGAAGAAACTTTAGAGACGATGTTAGCTGCTGAAAGTATCTTTGCATTTCCTCTCCCATAATATTTAAGTCTACGTGGGCAGGTGGGTCTGTGTCGGCATTCCAAGGGGTCCTACTGGGTCGGCATAAATTATTTCTGCGGCTGAGAGTCCAGTAGTGAAGTGGGGTGTTATTCTCATGTGGTACAGAGCTAAAGGCAAAACCTTTAGCCAGTTAAGGCCGGTTTTGGATGTTAGCTTAGTCAATTTAGCTTTGAGAGTTCCGTTAGCTCTTTCCACTATCTCTGCCACCTGGGGGTGGTAGGCACAGTGGAATTGTTGTTGGATGTGTAACACCTCACATAGTTCTTTGTTGATTTTTCCTACAAAGTGGGGGCCATTGTCTGAACTAATCTGTCGAGGCACTCCAAACCTCGGTATGAGCTCTGTCAGTAGTAATTTTACCACCGTTAAGGCTTTATTATTAGTGGTTGGAAACGTTTCAATCCATCTGCTAAATACATCAACAATAACAAGACAATACTTATAGCAATGTACACGCGGCAATTCAATGAAATCAAGCTGAATACACTTAAATGAGCCACCTGGCAAGGGTGTTTTCCCTGTTACGTACCGCATTCCTTGGCCGGCATTATTTTGCCGACATGTCAGACATGACCTGACACGCTTCTGGGCTGCCTCAGCCAATTGGGGGTGCCACCAGGTACGTAACATGATATTACTCATTCCCTCCTTGCCAAGGTGGGTATCAGTATGAAGACAGTCAATAAGCATTGGTAACAAAGCATCAGGTATACACACTTGGCCAACTGGAATGATCCAGAGACCTCTTGACGCAGAGTGCGAACACCCATGCGTCTTCCATATTTCTTTTTCTGAGTCAGGGGCATCCCCCTGTGAATGCTGCACAGTGACAATGTCTGGTATGTCCGTTGTTTTCGAGGCAGGTGAGCGATTTAATGCCTGCTGGTTCATAGAGGACACAATAGAACTGCGTGCTGTTGCAGCATCTTTGGCAGCTCGATTAGCTCTGGCATTGCCTTTGCTGATATCCGTATTGTCCATTACATGGGCCGCACATTTGATTATGGCCAATTGCTTGGGGAGGAGGATGGCTTTGAGTAGATTTTGGACGTATAGTGAGTTCTGAATAGGTGTCCCTGATGAGGTCAGAAATCCGCGCTGCGACCATAGCTGGCTGAAGTCATGGGCCACGCCAAAGGCGTATCGTGAGTCAGTGTATATAGTTACCGATTTTCCTGTAGCCAGGGTACAAGCCCGTGTTAAAGCAATGAGCTCTGCTTTCTGAGCAGATACCGGAGGATCGAAGGAGGCTGATTCTAAAGTGATTGCGTATCCTGAAAGGGGAACTCCTAAAGGTGATATCGAAGAGCTACCATCCACGAAGAGGGTAAGATCCAGTGTGGGTAATGGGGCATCTGAAAGGTCCGGTCGAGGGGAGGTTAAGAAGTGGTTGCGCAAAAGGCAATCATAGGGGGTTCTAGGAGCTCTTCTGGTGGGGTACCCAGGAAGGTCGCTGGGTTGACAGTTGAGCAGTAGGAGAAAGTCAGAAGGGGGTTATTAAGAAGAGCTACCTCATACCGACTTAGTTGTGCCTGTGTAAGATGTTGGGTCTGATGGGAAGTCAGGAGGGCTACAATAGCATGTGACGAATAGACCGTTAGGGGTTGCTGGAGAGTAATATTGGAAGCAGCCGTTACAAGGGAGTAGATAGCGGGAAGAATTTGTGAGCAAGGTGGGAGACCCATGGCTACAGGGTCAAGACGAGTCGAGTAGTAGGCCACTGGTCTCCTGCGATCCCCGTGGGTTTGGGTTAAAACAGCGGTTGCACAGTCCTCTAGGATACTGGCACACAACTGGAAGGGCCTGTCATACAAGGGTCTTCCGAGTGCTGGGGCACTAGGCGGAATTTGCCAATCCTCCTCCTGGTCATCGGTGTCATTATTTTGGAACAATATTAGCAGACCAGACATGTCAGGAGGTCCTCCATTTTATTCCCACATGATAAACCGGCTTGACACTTCAACCCTGATTCCTTATTTTGCCTCTCCTTTCTCAATCTTTCCTGTTCTGCTTTACTCATATCATAATCCTCACACTGCCGCTTCAACACCTCCCCTCATGATCACATACTCTAATCCCTCTCTGACGTGCATTATTCTCCCAGCTGGCCTGTTTAGATTTATTCGTTATTTCCTCAGCAATCTTTCTCCACGTGGATATTAAAGTTTTCCATTTTGTCCCCGTATTACATTTCCAAATTGCCTCTTCCGCTTTTATGTATTTATCTACATCCAAGTTCCCCCTATTGGCCAAATTTCATTTCCCAATTTCTTATTTAGGCATGCCGACAGACGTCTGAACCGTTCTTCATTTTCGGGGTCATCCCAATATAACCGATGTAAAGGGGTTCCGACACCCGACTTATCCAACGTCTGTCCCATTTTATCGCTTCAACTTCTTACTTATCTCTATATACTAGTCCAGTGTCCTTGGTCTCCACACCCACTTCAGGGTCCTGACCTTCGCATGGGGGATTTCCCCTCTTAACAACCGGTCTAAGGCAGGGTGGTTGAGACAGACACTGTAGTTATCCTTTACCTTAGGTACTATGTTCCAGGGACTCGAACCCCGGTATTGGAGGACTCTAACCTCCGAATTCCCGACACTCACAGTTGGGAGGACTCTAACCCCCGAATTCCGGGTACTTACAGTTAGGAGGACTCTAACCCCCGAATTCCCGGTACTTACAGTTAGGAAGACTCTAACCCCCGAATTCCAGGGGCACTCTAACCTCCCTGAGACGAACTCCTCAGCATACAAGTGCATAGGTTATCTCAGAGATTCCGTCACTACAGAGTTCTAGGGGACGAGGGGTCGACTGAGTGATAGGTTAATGAGAGAGATCAAGGTAAATCTTACCTTGTGGGCCCATCTGTCTCACGTCACCATCACACAGACGATCACTTATTCAGTCTGTCTAGAAGTTCCGTATATGTTGGAATCCCACCACTGCCACCAAATGTTGAGTTCCCTTTTAGGAGATTCCTACGCACTTGATACAAATGCAATACGCCAACTTCTGTGAATAGTCACAGTTTATTTAAGCAAGTACAAGCTTTGGAGGATCACTTAACAATCTTCACAGGGCTTGCGGAGCCGTGTCAAGCGATGCTCTCTGTAAGGGAACCGCCCTCCCTTTGTATAGGTTTTTACAGCACAGTCAGACATGCATACAAGATACAATTTTTTTTCTCTTGCCCCATAGTCACATGCCTAGCAAAAGTGATAGTACATAACGTAATCATCTAACAGTAAAACAAAGGTCAGCCGCCCAAAAACAATGTGTAGGACTAGATAGTTCCTTATCCTTTTAGCCTTATTTCAACATTTACAGAGAGCAGAGTATAATTAGATTACCACCTTTTGTCTACAAGATCTTTTTAGCCTTAGTTCAACATTTACAGACAGCAGAGTATAATTAGATTAACGCATTTTATCTGCGAGACAGGGGCGCCCACAAAGCACCTAATTTCTTACATGTCAGCAGAACAGATATTAACCCTTTAACATTTCACCTGGAGCATTTGTCAGCAAAGTGTAATACCTTGTCTGTTCTGCCAAGAATATGCTCCAGCCGTTGATTCACAATCTCAGCACATTTGCTGTTCAAATGCTCTCTTGAGTGTAGGTTTATCTTCTCTTAGTTGTATGCTTTCACTTTTGAATCTTTATTCCTAATATAGTATAATCTTGTCTCTAATAATCTCATTCTTTAGCTGTTCAAACTAAGGTTTCTGCAAGCTAAGCTAATGATGTCATGTATTGAAGAATTGACTGTTTTTCACAATGTTCCCTAGTATTTAATATGCACTGCTCATGTATAATAATCATTTGGGGTCAAATATATCTTGTAACAGATTTTTTCCTTAAAAATGATAAAAATGTAGTGACTTATAATTACTTTGGTTTGATGAACACATTCATAGCCATTGCTTATTTTTGCCATTGTTCATGGAAGATTTCCCAGTTCTGCCTAATGTTCTCAACAATTTGAGCAGGAGACGCTTTAGGGAAAAGGTCCAGTGGTTTTCTCTTAAGCAGTGTTTTCACTGTGATCTTCATTTTTTGTTTAGTTGCAGCTCACAGCTTGGCAGCTGTGCTTTTTCTTTCAGCTCTGTACTTCTGACACGATGTTTTGAGTGTAAAACACAGCAGTGTGTTTAATACAAAGATATTATTGAAGTGAAGCTTAAGTTGTCTGCCTACATGCTGGGTGTCTCAGGAGTGCAGCAGACTAGGACAGACTTGTATATGATTGTGTTTCAACCTAAACTAACAGTGTCCCAGTTTAATGTTACATCTAAAGGACAGATTGTTAGACAGTGCAGTATACCCTCAGTTCTATGCTTATTTGTCAACTGAGATCCTAGAATGGGACTTGAACCCACACACTTCTGAAGCAAAGGCCAGATTGCTCCCAGCTTAATAGCTGACAGAGAAACTTAAGGCATTATATTGATGGAAAAAACGTAATTTAATGTATGTTGCAAAAGCAAAATAATGTAGATGTTAGAAACCTGAAATAAATATCATAACAATTGAAAGATCATTGACTCAAAATAGTAACTTTGGTTTTCTCTCCGCAGATGCTGCCAGAACTGTTAGGTATTTCCAGCATTTTCTGTTTTTACATCAATGCAGGTTATTTATTTCTCATTCTGTATTGATCTCCTTGTAGTTCCCTGGCATTGACATACAGGAGTTTCCAGGTTATGAATGGGTTCCATTCTTGATTATATTTGTAAGCAAGTTGGAACACATTATAGCACAGTATGAAATATCCGTTCATAAGTACCACTGAACATTTGCATGTCAGATCCTTAAAATTAAGTCATATGGGATTAGTTTATAAGTATGAGTCTTCATCGTTTGGATGTCCGTAAGTCGGGGAACAAGTGGACAAAATGAAAGCTGGGAATAGGTTGCTGGGACCATTGGGCAGAATATTATAGGGGCCTGAGTGAAGTCAGCTATGGTTAGATTTGTGGCAGACTTGCACAAGAAATCCAATGAAGCCTATCTTGAAGTCAACAGCAACTCTTACTGCATCTTTAATGCTTTTGCTGAGCAGCAAGGCGAGTGTCTCACTAAGCAGCAGAGAGTTGCTAATTAGAGTCACAACGTGCCTCATGAATCTTCAGCTTTCTATTTTATCAAACATTTTGAACAATCTCCCCATTGGGAATTCTCAACATGGAAGTCAGAGCCAGTACCTGGTGACTTCAGCTCATTACCTACTCCACAGGGCCTTCATTTTGATCAGTGGGCACCAAATCTCAGGGCATGCTCCATGGGCACCAGCCACATGCACCCCCCCCCACCATGCCCACAGACATTGGTATCTATGTCCAATGTCTAGGAATCCTCAAATCACATCTCCAAAACACTATTCAAGCACTTTAATACTGAATCTTGAGCTGCACCAGCAGCAATAAATGCAATGCTACTGCAAGGATGCTGAGTGCTCAAGGGTCCATATTTGGCTCATGGACTGGACCAGGCTGCATCCTTGGCTTGTTCACTTGTTGTTCCAGCCCTCAGTCTCTCTGAGCCTACCTGGATGCTCATGGCATCCCTGCCTTGCACTGCCATACTTTGCCATTTTGCCCTATCAGCCAGAGTTACCAGGCTCAGATTATAGCTGTCGTGCTTTGCTGCTTAACGCAAACAAAAAGCCTGGAAACTTGTTATGGTTGTCAACAGCCCTCAGGCAAGTCGAGGGGGTGCCAACACTGTAAGTCAAGGACAGTCCTCAATACCAATCCAGGGGCTTGGACAGAGTCAGGATTCTTTTTGTTTTATTCACTCGTGGGATGTGGGACGTCGATGGCTGAGCCAGCACTTTTTTTACCCTTCCCTAACTGCCCCTGAGAAAGTGGTGGTGTGCTGTCTTATTGCACCACAGTCCATGTGTTGTGGATACACCCACAATGTCATTACAGAGAGGATTTGACCCTGCTGATAATGAAGGAACGATGCTGTATTTCCAAATCAGGATGGGGAGTGGCTTGGAGGGAACTTGCAGGTGTTGGTGTGACTGCTGCCTTTATCCTTGTAGATCATAGTAATTGTGGGTTTGGAAGGTGCTGTCTAAGGATCTCTGGTGAATTACTGCAGTGCATCTTGTAAGATTGTATACACTGTTGCTACTGAGTATCAGTAGTGGAATGTTTGTGGATGTGGTACCAATCAAGTGGGATGCTTTGTCCTGGAGGGCGGAAATCTTCTGGAGTGTTGTTGGAGCTGCACCCATCCAGTCAAATGAGGAGTATTCCATCACACTCCTGACTTGTGCCTAGTAAATGATGAACAGGCTTAGGGAATCAGGAGGGTTACTCATTGCAGGATTCCTAGCCTCTAACCTGCTCTTGTAACCATTGTATTTAAATGGTTAGTCCAGTTCAGTTTCTGATCAATTAAAGTCCCAGGTTGTTGTTAGTGGAGGATTCAGTGATAGTAACACTACTGAATGTCAAGGCTTAATGATTAGATTGTCTCTTACTGGAGATGGTTCTTATCTGGCACTTTCGAGGCTTGAATGTTACTTTTCATTTTTAAGCCCAAGCCTGCAATTTGTCCAATTCGTGCTGCATTTGGACAAGGACTACTTCAGTATCTGAGGTGCTGAGCATTGTACAATCCTTAGTGAAAATCTGACTGATGGCAGAGAGAAGGTCATTGATGAGGCAACTAAGTTAAGTGGTTCTAGGACACTACCCTGAGGATCTCCTGTAGAGATGTCCTGGACCTAAGATGACAGACTTCCAACAACCACAACCATCTTCCTTTGAGCTAGCTATGACTCCAACCAGTGGACAGTTTTCCCCCAGATTCCCATTGATTCCAGTTTTGCTGGGGGTCCTTGATGCCACACTCAGTGAAATGCAGCCTTCCATGTCAAAGCCAATCATTCTCATCTTGCCTCTGGAATTCCATATAAGGGTGAGGTGCTGAGTATCAGGCAGCTCATCACCCATCTTTACTCTTTCTGCCACATTACTTGCTACTTTCCTCCTGGAAAGAGAGAGAGGCAGATATGAACGGGAATGAAAGTTGGTATTGCAGCTATTATTTTTGTTGCAGTTGTGGAGGGGTCTTGAGAAAGTGAGTAGTAATGCAGAGGGCATGCAGGGTTAGTGGTGTCAGGAGTTTGGGTGCATGACAGTGAGTGGGGAAGATATTGTGGGTAATAAAACATAGGTGTAGAAGTAGGCCATTCAGTCCATCAAGTCTGCTTCACCGTTCAATGAGACCACAACTGACCTGATAATCCTCAACTTCAGTTTCCTGCCTTTTCTCCATAAGTCTTGATTGATGACGGGGCTACACTCCGAAAGCTTCTGTTTTCAAATAAATCTGTTGGACTGTAACTGGTGTCGAGTGATTTCTGACCTTGTCCACCCCAGTCCAACACCAGCACCTCCACATCTTGAATATTCTTAACAAACCAACCTCAAAAGGTCTCTGCAATAGAATTCCATAGATTCAATGCCCCTGACAGAGAATAAAAACTCCTCATCTCTGTCTTACGTGTGCAAGACCTTACTCTGAGATTATACCCTCTGGTCCTAGAATCTCCCACAAAGGGAAATCATCTTTTCTGCATCTTCCAGATCAAGTCCCCTAAGAATCATGTATGTTTCAATAAGATTGCCTCTCGTTCTTCTATATTTCAACTATGAAACCTTTCCTCATAAGACAGTCTCTCAATACCTTATACCAGTCTAGTGAACCTTCTCTGGGCTCCCTCCAATGCCAGTATGTCTCTCCTTCTGTAGGGGTCCTAAAGCTGTTCACACCATTTCAGCTGTGGTCTGACTAGTTCCTTGTGTAGTTTTAGTAAAACCTCCCTACTTGTATTCTCCATTCCCTTTGAATTAAAGGTCAACCTTCCTCTTAGCTACCTTGTTACCTGTTGAATGTGAATGCTAGCATTTTGTTGATAATCCGCAAGGACTCCCAAATCCCTGTGTTCTGTAGATTTCCGCAGTCTTTCTCCATTTAAATAATATTTAGCTCCTCTATTCTTCGTACTAAAGTCCACAACCTCACAGTTTCCCATTTTATATTCTATGTACTCTTCTGCAGGCTCTTTGTATGATCCTCATTACTTACCTTCCCCTCTATTTTTGTGTCATTCACTAACTTGGCAATGGTACATACACTTTCCTCATCCAAAAATTAATATATATATATTGTAAATAATTGTGGCCCCAACACTGATCCAGTAGCACTCAACTACTTAAGGCTGCCATTCTCAAAATAGCCCCCTTATTCCAATTATCAGTTTTTTATTAGTTTGCCAATCCTGTATCCATGCTAATATCCTACTTCAAACACCTTGAACATTAATTTTGTACGATACCTAATCAAATATCTTCTGAAGATCTAATTATAATAATCCACTGCTTCTACTTCATCTATCATGCTTATTAACTCCTCAAAGGATTCGAGGAAATTTGTGAGACATGATATACTCTTCATGAAAGCATGTTGATTCTGTTTGATTATATTATGTAAATATTTCTAAATGCTCTGCTATTACACCACTTGTAATCGACCTTAACAAACAGGTCTCATTTCCTTTTTTAAATAGAAGTGGCGCATTAACAGTTTCTCTATCCTCTGGGACTTTTCCAGGATCTAAGGATTCCTGGCAGATTACTACCAGTGCATCCATTATCTCTGTCATGGCTTCCTTTAATATCCTAGGAGATATCCCATCAGGCCCAAAGGACTTATTGGTCTTCATGAGTTTCCCTAGCACTTTCTTTTTCTCTGTTCTTCCAACATTGTGGGCTCTCTTCCAAATTCTGTGACTGTTTTAACCACATGGTAACATCAGACCAGATGGCTAGTCACGGGGAAAGAGGAAGTTCTGTATCTGCATTGTCCTTTCCAGCAGGACTTCCAGGTCCCTGCCATAAAGCAGTGTGTCGCCTTTGCCTTGTCTACCATGTCCAGGGCAATTGTCAGGAGCTGTGAAGGGAAGCTCCAAACTGACAAGTCATTTTTGGTAGATTTTTGGGGGGATTTTAAAGATGGTGTTGGCACCAGGGATACAGGCCAATTCCAGGACATCCAGTGAGTGAGGAGCTACTTTGGAACATCACATGCTATGGTTGGGCTAGAATTAGACAAGTGAGACACCAAAGGGGTAGGTAGGTAATTAATATGTCGAGTTTACCAAGAAAGGGTGAGGCCTTGCAGTGAAAAGTCCTCCAGAAAACTCAACGCTACTTATACTATGCCAAAACAAAACAAACATTGAGCGCATAATTCAGACCAAGAAAGTAGTGGAGTTAGGAATGCAGCATGCGGGCTCCCGACCAAATCCCTTCTCCATCCGCTTTTACTTTTTTCCCACTTTTTCCTTTCCTATTCTATCTTTCACTACTCTACTTGCCTTTTGCGAGTCTTTCCAGTGCAGAGAGATCGAACAGCACGAATAGGCAGACTGGGGTGGCCGGCAGTGAGAGCGGGGACCTGGCACACACCCGGTGATCGGAGGCTGTGAGCAGGTCCTGCCTGGGCATGTTGCACAGGCAGCAGCATCAGGGGCAGCGGCGGCGGCGATGGAATCGTGGCTTCGCCGGGTCTGGACCTTGGACTTTGTCGTTCAGATTCGAGCCCAGTGCAGGAAAACCGAGCGGTGAGGGAGCTCCCCGATATCTGCAGCTGAGGTCTCCCAGAGACCGAGCTACATGGAGGAGATTGGGACCCCATAATGACTAAGCACTCAAGAAAATCTGTTGAACTTTTACCTTTTTTATATTCATTTCAAGCCCACCGACTCCCACAGCTACCTAGAATACACCTCCTCCCACCCACCTTCCTGCAAAAATGCTATCCCCTATTCCCAATTCCTTCGCCTCCGCCGCATCTGCTCCCAGGATGAGGCATTCCACTCCCGTACATCTCAGTTGTCCTCGTTTTTCAAGGACCGTAACTTCCCCTCCTCGGTGGTCGAGAACGCCCTCAACCGTGTCTCCCACATCTCCCGCACCTCATCCCTCACACCCCGTCCACGCAATAAAAACCAAAAAAGAATCCCCCTCGTCCTCACGTACCACCCCACCAACCTCCGGATCCAACGCATCATCCTCCGACACTTCCGCCATCTGCAATCCGACCCCACCACCAAAGACATCTTTCCCTCCCCACCCTTATCTGCTTTCCGGAGGGACAACTCTCTCCGTGACTCCCTTGTCCGCTCCACACTCCCCTCCAGCTCCACCACACCCGGCACTTTTCCCTGCAACCGCAGGAAGTGCTACACCTGCCCCCATACCTCCTCCCTCACCCCCATCCCAGGCCCCAAGAAGACTTTCCACATCAAGCAGATGTTCACCTGCACATCTGCCAATGTGGTATACTGCATCCGCTGTACCCGGTGTGGCTTCCTCTACATCGGGGAAACCAAGCGGAGACTCGGGGACCGCTTTGCAGAACACCTACGCTCGGTTCGCAACAAACAACTGCACCTCCCAGTTGCGAACCATTTCAACTCCCTCTCCCATTCCTCAGACGACATGTCCATCCTGGGCCTCCTGCAGTGCCACAACGATGCCACCCGAAGGTTGCAGGAACAGCAACTCATATTCCGCTTGGGAACCCTGCAGCCCAATGGTATCAATGTGGATTTCACAAGTTTCAAAATCTCCCCTCCCCCCACCGCATCCCAAAACCAGTCCAGCTCGTCCCTGCCTCCCTAACCTGTTCTTTCTCCCACCTATCCCCTCCCCCCACCTCAAGCCGCACCTCCATCTCCTACCGACCAACCTCATCCCGCCCCCTTGACCTGTCTGTCCTCCCTGGACTGACCTATCCCCTTCCTAACCCCCTACCTACACTCACCTTTCCTGGCTCCATCCCCGCCTCTTCGACCTGTTTGTTTCCTCTCCACCTATCCTCTCCTCTATCCCTCTTCTATCCGCCTCCCACTCTCTCCCTATTTATTTCAAAACCCCCTTCCCCTCCCCCTTTTCTGATGAAGGGTCTAGGCCCGAAACGTCAGCCTCTCTGCTCCTATGATGCTGCTTGGCCTGCTGTGTTCATCCAGCCCTGCACCTTGTTGTCCCTGTAGAAAATAAGATGGTTTTGGTTGATACTTTTAACTGTGTGACTGGGGTCAAAATTCTAAAAGGTTCTTTTTAATTCTTGACCTCAGGGTAGCTGATCTCAGAAGAAGACATAGGTGGGGAATAACAATTGGGTACATTTCCTTTCGAATAGGAAAAAAACAATGCTGATGTTACCAGCTCCTAATTACTGATCCAGTGACCACGCTGGGACGTGCATAGCATGTGGTTGAGGACAGGATCAGGAATGTAGGTAATGCCTTTGCAGTTGAATTACTTGTGCTTGCTGCTTAGCCTCAGACTTGGAAAAACAGTTGCCTTAATTGCTGGAGGTCTGCCATTATACATGGAACCAAACAAGGCGCCAAAAACCTCAGGTAGGCAGGAAAGAAAACTGAATGGTGAAGTGTTTAATAAAATATTCATAACTGTCTATTGCTAAGATATGATGATGTGTGCCTAACACAACAGTTGCCAAGTTTGATGATTGCTTGTGGCAAGCTTTCAAAATGAATGTGTTTGCTTGAGAAACCCAAAATTGTCAGTTTACGTCAAAGATTATACCACCCAGCAGCCAGTACTGTTTTGGATCTGAATCATTTACAAAGACACTTTATACTCGTGATTCTATGTGTGGAATATTATAAATAGAGAGGAAAGATTGAGTAACATGTGCCTATACTTTCTCGGGTTCAGAAGAATAAGAGGTGTTTCTATTGAAAAAATAAGTTTCTAAGAGGCTTTGACAGGATGGATTCTATGAAGCTATTTCCCTGTGAGGAGGATCTAAAACTAGTGGGCATTGTGTCACAAGTACAAGTCAGAACGTCAAAGTACTGTGAGACAACAAGTTGCAGGGCTGGATGAACACAGCAGGCCAAGCAGCATCATAGGAGCAGAAAGGCTGACGTTTCGGGCCTAGACCCTTCATCAGAAAAGGACTGTGGACATTTTTAGCTCATTATTCCAAAATGTTTTATTTAAAGAGAATTGCTGCGGAAACAATGACGACAGGTGTACAAAAGGTGTCAATCAGGTTTCAAACAGACTGACTTGTGATCTCACGCGTTAATAAGAGGTTGATAACTTCTGTCCAATCACAAGCTACCTCCGATGGATTATGTCTCAAACTGCAGACACATTTTCTGTTTTTCCTTTTGACAAATACACAAAAACATGAGTTAAAAATCATTTTCAAATCTACTGGAGTGGACTAGTAAGACTCAACACTTTTGTGTATACCAGGCTGCGTTTGAGCATTAACATGCTGTGAAGCTCACAGTCAAAGAACTGTCCCTTAGTTACCCCTGTGTTGCAGGTAAAGATACTCTCTAACTCTAAGGGCTGCAAACCAGTTAGAGAGGAAACAGGATAACAAAAGGATCTCTCTAACCCTGAGTGCTACAATTCCATCACGGTTAAAAGGCTTCAGAATTACAGAGTCTCAACCAATCTATAAATCCAAGGATCATGAAACCAACTGTTCATCTACGAATGTCAATGCTAATGTATTCTCTGCTGCAATGATCACAATGTTCAACTATCCACTCTTCACAAGCAATTCAGAGAGTGATCCACATATTTGTTTTGTTAACTTTTACCTTTTTAGGTAAATTTCTAATAATTTCTAATCTCTGTGCACATATGTTTTATTATTACTCCTTGTCACAGTAAATAATTGATCAACTCATCCTTTGTTAAATCAGGAATGACTGATTAAATTGTCACCTTTTC
This sequence comes from Rhincodon typus, assembly GCF_021869965.1. Taxonomy (NCBI): domain Eukaryota; kingdom Metazoa; phylum Chordata; class Chondrichthyes; order Orectolobiformes; family Rhincodontidae; genus Rhincodon; species Rhincodon typus. Next base: position 22,844,368 of record NC_063356.1, read on the forward strand.
AAACACAAGTTGACTTGGCTCTGGAAGAGCAATATTCACAGAAGATGGGAACCTTTCTAAATTAACCTTGTTGCAAACAACTGAGGGGGTGGGTGAATGAAGAAGGGGTCCCATCTGGACCTGAAATGAATTGGAAAACCTCACCCAAAGTCTGGTCAATACAAATATTTCAGGACAGAGATACCATTTTGTATTGGAATAAGCAGAAATGTCTTCACTTGTTGTGGATGGTCCATTATCATCAGTTCCAGCCTTAGATTAATAGATCATTGCACTCTTAGAGAATAAAGGGGTACATAGAACATAGAACAGTACAGCACAGTACAGGCCCTTCAGCCCATGATATTGTGCCGACCTATTATCCTACTAAGATCAAACTACCCTGCATACCCTACATTTTACTATCCTCCATGTGCCTATCCAGGAGTCGCTTAAAAGTCTCTAAAGTATCTGACTCCACTACCACTGCCGGCAGCGCATTCCACACGCATTCCACCACTCTCTGTGTGAAGAACCTACCTCTGATATCTCCCCTATACCTTCCTCCAATCACCTTAAAATTATGCCCCTTCATAATAGTCATTTCCGCCCTGGGAAAAAGTCTCTGGCTATCCATTCTATCTATGCCTCTCATCATCTTGTAAACCTCTATCAAGTCACCTCTCATCCTTCTTCGCTCCAATGAAAAAAGCCCTAGCTCCCTCAACCTTTCCTCATAAGACCTGCCCTCCAGTCCAGGCAGCATCCTGGTAAATCTCCTCTGTACCCTGTGGTGTGGGCATCAGGGAAGAAAGTGGGATTAAGGTTGAGGGTCAGTCAAGGGGTGGAATCTTAACAGGGTCTGAGCAATGTGGGCCATGGCAGGATTGTGGTAGAATTGTGTGAAAAGGGCAACAAGGCCACGCTTGACAATGGGGCAATTTGCTGCCCATTTTATGCATCTTCTGGGTGGTGAGGCAAATATGCTGCATGTACAGCAAGCAGATAGCTGTGTCTCAAAGTCTCAAGGGAGTGATCCTCATTGAAGTTCCAGGGGGCATGCATCATTCCAGTGACCTGGCATAGTAAGTCAAGGCCATTCCCCCATACCATCCAGGTAATTGACCATGGTCAGGTATTCAGACACAGCATTCTCGGGTCCTACAGAGGTGTGAAGCCTCCAGTTCATGGTAATGACTACCATGGAGGGGACGTGGATGTTTCACGTCTCACCAACAGGTAGAGGGGATGGCTGGAGGCCACTGGCCAAAAAATTCTCACTACTGCCTTTCACCATGCTAGAAATTGACGTAATGGAATGGGGAAGAAAATAGTTGTGGCCAGTCGAGTGAGTAGGGCAAGTGTGTCGCTCTGTGAGAGAAGGTGCTGCAAGACCGCTGAGGGAAGCCTTGAGAAAGAAACAGCATTGCACTCAGAGCCAGGTTCTGTGCAGGAAACAAGCACCCATCTGATCTGCAGTGATCTGAAGGTGTTGACTGACTATATATGCTATATACTTCCATGCCTCAGATATCGCTGACCACCTCATTCACACCATCAATTATGGACACAGAGGCCAGAGCAAGAATAGGGATGTTTTACCAAGGGGTGCCAACAGAACCCATTGCTCTTTCACACTTTGCTCCCACATGCTTCAACATTGATCCATGATACATTTTGTATGGACATGATGTTAGGCATCATGCTGGCACAGTCAAATTCAGGGCCACCCAGACACTCAAACAAAAAAAAAATACAAAACCATCAATTGTATAAGTACATGATACTTTATATGTAATATATCTGAGACACAAAAATTCCCTCTTTCTTTCTTTCCTTTCTCCTATTATACCTTAGTGTTGTCCCATGTTCTGTAGCTGGGTGGAGGAAGCCTGTTCTTGCAGTAGAATCCATTGACCTTGGAGACTTGGTTGGATGATCCTGGCAGCGCTTGACCCGGAAATGTTGAGTGTACTGCTGGAAATCACAAGTGGACACTTCTTGGATTTGAACTTCCAAGAGAGGGGTCAGGCAGGATGGAGATGGAGGACCTGGCCTTCTCTGGAATACCTGAAAGAAGACTTCCGAGAGGCTTATGTGTGGTTCCTCCTCCTGGCATCAAACCTGTCTTCTTGTGAGGAAGGGGCACCCCGAAAGTATTCCAGGTTCCTTTCACCCTGTCACTGTGCCTTCAGTCCTAAGGACCGATGTCTAGATCGAAGGGGTGTAGGTTTGTGCTCCTGTCCAGTAGTCACTGAGGGTGCTAGACCTTGTTTTCCATGGCTGCTATCAACCTGTCCATAGAGGCAGCTGGACGGTTTGGGCACTGAGGGCCATTGCATTCCACATCTTTGTCTGTCACTCCCGTTTCTCCCTGTGCATGTAGATGAAGTCTCTGCTGGCCAACACCACTGGGTCCTCTCCTTCCTGGGGCTAAGCAGGTGTTTAGTCTCTAGCTGTATTCCAGGTTCCAGCAGCTTGAGATATCTCGCTACAGAATTGTTACAGTGAGGTTCTCACCAGATTGTGCTTCCAAATTTTCGGAGGCAACAGTTAATGTGGCAGAACCTGAGCCTTTGTCGGAGATGGGAGCAGTGGCAGAGACATAGTGAGTGTGAAGTAGTACAGAAAAGGGTGTGGCGCTTAAAGTGGTAGAGTGGAGAAGGTCGTTGACCTTGTGGCACTGCTATCCATTCTTCTGCACCATAGAGATTGCACTGATCAAGGTGGAGACGTCTGACCAGGCTGCCAAGGTCATCTGCAGGTCCTGGGGAAAGAGAATGCCCCTCCTCTGCTCCATGACTTCCTGTAGGAGATTCACAATGCCACCTTCCCCTTCACCGATATCTTCAGAATGTCTGTCACCGAGCAGGGCAGTTTTGGAATGCCAGAACTTGCCCAAGTCTTTTAAAGATGGCACTAGTGATAGGATGCTAGCCTTTCAGCTGATAACCACTAATTAGCAAATTGTTTCAGGAATGGCACAGTGGTCAAGCAACCACAAACTCAAATTGGACATTCTAAATTGACCCACAGCTGAAGAAATCAGGCCTGACAGAAAATTGGCCAAGTTAAATTAAACATTAGCCAGCAGCTATTGGCTACAGAGAACAGTGGAAACCAAGATCAAAGCCGTTACAAAGGTTCAGAGTGAACCAGTTACAATCAGTTTCAGCGTTGTTTATCGGAGAAGTATCACTCAGACTTCCTGGCAACTTGACTTCCAGCCAGTACCTGAGGATGTGCACTTTACACATCCCTAGTATGGCATCAGTGAAAAGTGTTAGCACAACCCCCTTGGATGCTTTGAACCCAGCTCATGACCCCATTGGTCAAAGGCTATAGAACATTCTGGAAAATCCAGGGTAAAGGTGGATAAAATCACATACCAGGAAGCCGCGCCTTCAGTGAAGACTCACAGCGAGACTATGGTGGAAGACTGTGCAGCAACCCGAGAAGATTCAGGAGAAGGTTCACCCTGACATGCATGATCTATCTTCATGGAAGAGAGCCAGCCCTATGTCAGCAAGGAAGGAGATTTTAATGGCCCAGCTCAAAGATGTGGATTATTCCGGGTGATATCCTTTCTCAGATGGATATGGCTAGACAAAGAGCAAATATTGTGGGAATTTGGGAAATGCCTACATGGTGTTTCTAATAAGGATTAAAAAAAATAAAATCAATTTGAACCATAAACAGAATTCTGTGTCCCTTTGTCCACCTCACCAACAGTAGCACTTAGATAAAATAGTTTTAATACATAAACTGGTCCAAGTGTCCAAAGCATGGACAACATTGGTGTCCCTGGGTGATCCTCAATTAGAAGTGTTTGTATAACATCCAAAGTCAAATCCCATTGACCTCTCAGACCTCCAGCCTAAGCCTGAATCAAGGGCAGCTGCCCCACCTGGTGGCTGGGATTCAACTGGTTGAAAGAGAGTGAAGGTTTCTGACCAGTGACTGGGCCATAACCCAAGTGTTTGTAACCTGAGGACGGCAAACAGCCAGAGTTCAGAGCTAGGATAGTCCAGGGTGCAGATCAATTGCGCTTGAATTCAACAGGATCCAAACCCTGTCCCCATTCAATTCCTGTGCTCCAGGTTGAGCCCTAGTGGGAGACAGAGAGTGTGATTGAGTGAGAGTCAGTACAGGATTGGCGACCTACAGAAAACAGAGGCAATGGGAAGCTGAATATAGGGATCCACCAGGATACAGAGAAACTAAAGTATGATTGGGGGCTCTGAAGTAGGAGATAGTGTGAAGGGTTGGAGTCCCAGAGTCACAGAGAAGTGAAAAAGCAACAGACATTGGGTCACAGCACAACATTGAAAAATTATAGTCCTAACATTCCATGCAAAAGGAATTTTGAACAACAGAATCAGATGTAGACAGCAATTCTGGGATAAACTTGAAGGAAATGGAAGAAACACCAAAAACAGTGAAGATTGGGGACGCCTACGACCTTTTCCTGAGGGAGTAGATCCTTCAGTAACCCTGGGATCTTACCCTGCCCCAGTGAACGCAATTAATTCTACAACCACTTCTACAGTGGAGCAATTAATAGAGATGGCAAAAAAGATTTCTGCATTTGAGCCCACAACTGACACCCATATGTTTTTCAACAGCACACAATGTCAAGGATTAATTATTGTTCATGTATCTAAACTCCGCAATCCTATCTGCCTTCCCCAATCCACCGAAAATAGGAGGTGAGCAGCTGCAGGCCGCAAAAATGGCAATCCTACCCACTGCAGGATACAATAGGGGAGACCGCATGGAGGGTTTAAACAAGTACAGGCAGTGAAAGGGAAATTGCATTTGCCTGGCGCCTGGGGACACAGATCACAGCAATCTTCAGTAACCTAGATCAGACTGTGCTGACACTGCAAACCTGAGCAAACTGGACCAGAACGTTTGTTTTGCATACCACTGAGGCAGCGGGGAAAACCCACATACAACATCCACACAGAGGTTTGGGTGACAAGGAGGGTGGCCCAAGCTTGGGAGAAAGAGATTCATGAATCAGAGTACCCCAAATCAGGCAAGGGGAAAATGCACCCAAGTAAAAGCCCCAAATCCCAGACCCATGTGGAGGAACAAAGGGGGTAATTGAAACATGGATAGTTATTATTGGAGCTATCCACCTCCATATGCCCATCCCACCATGACAGACAGGGATCAACTGCAGGGACATCTGAGGCAGCAAATGCTGTTGCAAGGGAAATACTACCATGTGGGTGCACAGGCCACTTTGCAAAGGACTGCAGGGTACCCAGGCAGTTAGCACCATGGTAGGAGTCAGGCTCAAGACCCCGATCCACACTGCTGGAAGGACCGGAGAGAGATGGGAGGGAGATCATGCAGCCAAATTTGGTGAAGGAAATTCCACCCTCTAACTCCTTGTGCCACTGGATGCAAAGACATCCCAAAGCTTGACGGAGACGTGCATCTCCTTACTGGGTGTGCCATGTCAGATGGGACAGTGTGGAACGGCCCCTGGTAAACAGCGAGGTGGAAGGCCACCTCATTATGTTTTTAATGGGACACAGGAGGTGTCCAGAATGGCACTTAACGCATCCCACGATTTTGGTAACTCATGACACACCCGTTGGAAAATTCTTCTGAACGGATTCACTGGACACCTCCAGGAGGGCGAGGAGACAGAACCCGTAGGATTATCACCCAGCAGGACTGGTTAATGTCCACACAGACACCAAGATCATTTTAGGCTCAGACCTTATGAGGAAGTGTAATTTATCTTTGACCCGACCAGTCATTGTATTTGGTAAATGTTGTGATTGATTGATTTTATTGCCACATGTACCGAAATACAGTGAAAATCATTGTTTACAAGCGATAGATCAGGCAGATCACAGCGAGCAAAGGATGTACAGATCAGAAAGACTTAGAGGCATTACATGTTACATTGCAGGTTACATTATTTGAGGTTAGAGTCCATTCAACGTCTGATAACGGCCAGAAAGTAGCTGTTCCTGAACCTGCTTGTGTGTATGTTCAGGCTTCTGTATCTTCTGCCTGAGGGAAGAGGTTGTAGGAGATCATTACTGGGGTGTGATGGGTCTTTGATGATGTTGGTCGCCTTTCTGTGGCAGCGAGCCGTGTAAATGGAGTCCATGGATGGAATGTTGGCTTCCATGATGGTCTGGGCTGTGCACACAACCTTCTGTAGTTTTTAATAGTCCTGGGCAGAGCAGTTGCCATACCAGGCCGTTATGCACCCAGACAGTATGCTTTCAATGGTACATCTGTAGAATTGATGAGGGACCTTATGGACATGCTAAATTTCCTGAGCTGCCTGTGGAAGAAGAGGCGTTGTTGTGTCTCCTTGACTATCCCATTTACATGGGAAGTTCAGGACAGGTCTTCAGCTATTGTCACTCAAAGAACTTGACGCTTTCCACTCTCTCAATCTCAGTTCCGTTGATGTAGATGGGGGTGTGTTCTTCTCCTTTCTTTCTGAAGTCAATGATCAGTTCTTTAGTTTTGCCGACGTTGAGAGACAGATTGTTTTCATTGCACCACATCACCAAGCCCTCTTGAGCTGTCTGAGCTTGATAAGGCCCCAGCAAGGATTGCAATAGGCACACACTCACACACATGGAGCAATTGTGGATTAGACTCACTGAAATGACTGAGGACCCAGCAGCACAGGCAATTCTCACAGAGCAGAAGATTGTGTTCACCAGTCACAAAGAAGACTGTGGGTGTATAGAGGATAATAATAGACAGAATAGGCCCAAAGCCACAAAAACAATATACTTTCCAAAGCAGGCAGAGGAGGAGGTGGCCAAGGTCATTAGCAAGGAGTCCTATGTCCTGTAACATCTACCAATAAGTCACCAAAATGGCTGGATAAGAAACTGGGTGCCTCTCAGTGATCTACCATTGATTATAGGCAACTAAATAAAACTATCTCAATCATGGCAGGGTCAGTAGTGATTAGCCCCTAGCCATAATGAGGCAAACCCCACAGGCAAAATATTTCCCTTTACTGGACATTAGTAATGGATTTTGAACTATCCCCCTCCACCAATGGGGCCATTATAAATTTGCCTTCACATTTCAGAGCCAGCTGTACACATGGACCTTCTTGACTTGAGATTTTTACAATAACCATTTTAGATCAGCACTATCTCTTTCACAACATTTTTGGTCTATTTATGTTTCAGGTATTAAAGTAAAACTTTGGATGTTGAATATTGATGGTCTATTTCCACTGCAATAATAATGCCTTAATGTTTTTTTCTCCCCTAAACTTAATTCTGCTCCTATTTTTGCAAGCAGTATATATTTTTTTCATTAAAATTAGTGCTATTTATTTTTCTTGGAAAAAGTGCCCCAAGACAAGTGAAGCGAAGGAGGATTGGAAATATGCTAGGCAGCAGCAATGTGTCTAGTAGGAGATCCTATAGGCTGGATGTGATGGAAACAAAGCTTGGTTATCCCCCAACAAAATCAGTCTTGTACCCTCTTAATGTGATTTTGGGTCCATAAAGAATTATGAATCAAAAATCAGATTGGCTACAACATTTGAAGAGCCAGTGTACTGATTTTCCTTAGCCTGTTGAAGAACATGCACCAATGGATTAGACAGAGGATTTGCGAAGTTTGGTCCCCATTTCCTTTGCAGTCACGGTTCTGCTGTACATTTGAGATGAGCAAATCCAAAATAAGAACTAGAGGACCAATACTCCAATCACGTTCAACATTTGTTTGGCCACTTGCACAGCAGACTATAGGAGAAAGAAAAATGCCTCTCTAGCAACAGCACTTCTACAGTAATCAGGTAAGCACCTATCACTTGATAACATATATTCTGTTAAAGGGAATATACGAACAACATACGAACAATGATGAGCAGGAGAAGATTGTTTTCAAATATGATAAGATCCAGCAATCCAGTCCCATATCATTCAAATGCTTTATACACCCCAATATAAAGACTCTACCCTGCACCCAAAGCCTGTGGTCTGTTGAGTGAGGGGTAATAAACAGAAAGGACATTGAAGTCCATGACACACACTGTTTCCATGACTCATGGCTCCTCTGATGCAAAATCTCATCGACAAAACAGATGGAGGATTTTGCGGATGATCCTGAAAATGCAAAGGATACAACAACATTGGCACAGTTCGCAGACACCAGAGACAATTTTAATAACTTCAATCAGACAGTCATCTGTAACTTCCTCATGCCCTTTATAAAAATTCTCCCTAAAGCATCCACGTTGCCAATGATGCTGGGCAAATTCTGTCAACTATAAAAATAAAAAAAAGACTTGTTTTTCTAAAACTTCAGAAACAAATTATTTTCTTTCTGAAAAGTTGTATCTGAATCCAATGTGCTTGCAACGACACTGTCTCTACTTGCTAACAGTTTATGTTTAGAATGTAATATTCTCAGCCCAGTCCCTGCTTTTGCAGCTTGTAAAGGTGCTTGTCTTCTGAGTCCCGGTAAAGGGACCTGCTGAGGTTCAGATAGCTGTCAACCTCTGCCAACATAACCAAAGCATCATCCTGCTTCAGGCTATAGCACTTCATCAGTAACAGCGATAGACTGGCTGACATCACATGAAGTCGCTGGAGGGTTGGGCAGAATGGTGTTACTTACTGCTCCACTTCTGGTGTTCGTGCTGCTGATCTGTGTGTGAGCAGACCCCAAGACCACATTGCTGAAGTGTCCACCTATATTGTTTGTATTTTGCTGAGCAGGTAAGTGAACCTGCTGAAAGAGGAGGTGTTAGCAGCCGCCTGAGCCAGCATGATGGATGTGAAGTCTGTCTTCTCCGATATGAAGGCCACACTGCAGTCAACTCTGAAAATGTTACATGCCCCAAGGCAGAGGGCAGTGTCTCAATGTGTAGCAGGATAGCCTCGCTTGTGGATAGAAGAATATTTAACATTATCTGTCATGTGATTGATCCATCCAACTATGTCACTGATGACTCTCAATAATCTATTGTGTTCTCAGTGCATCTTTCTTACACAGGACCCATGAATTCAGATTTCCTGTCATCTTCAGCGAACGATAAGTTGTGAGATAAACCCTGTGTTTTCAGTTTGAAGCCACTGCGGTCTGTGTGACTCAGTGGGTGAGCAACGTTGTAAAAACATAATGATCTATTTTGAACTGCACTATGTGTGTGTATGGTCTGGAATGTAGCCCAATATGGTGGAAAATACGGCAGCCAGGCCCACTCAGTTACAGCGTGCCCCTGCTTCAGAATCCGCATGGCAGCGAAACCTCCTGCCTTCAAATCAAACAGTGAAAGGAGCTGGTGAGGCATTCCCAGCTGCTGCCAGCAGAATGTTAATAGAGGTCATTAATGAGCCAATTGACACCCATCATCTCTGAGCTCACTGTGGCTTTGCGGTGGCACAGAGGCAAGATAGGAGCTTTCTCATGCTTTCCGAAGGCTGCCTTCCTATCCGGCTTACTGACCCCAGGTGCACAGGAGGGAACGGGGTGGGGGAGAAGGATTGTTCCTTGTAATCAGGCATCCTGTGCTAAATTGAGGGAGTCAGCTCCTTGTGGGGAAATGGCCCTTGATTCCCTCACTTCATCCTTGCCGTGACCCCTTTCCTATGATACCTACCTCATGATTTCTATCTCATTTACCTTTGGTCTGGGATCCCACCATGATCTTGGAACTTTGGTAGGTTCATTGCAACCCACAGCCAGCACTCCTACTGGAGCTGGTGGTAATGAAGAGCTGCTTGCCTCTGATTGGATGACAACCATGGAATGACACCTCTGGGGGCCTTAATTAAGGGAAGCCCCTGATGGTGGCTATGTAAATGCCTGAAAACCACCTGACTTCATCAGGTCTTCCCCAAAAAACTGATAGGATTTTGCCACCACTTCTCCAATTGACAGGCAAAACTCCAGTCAGCCTGACAAATTCCCTGCTTTTGAGTCACTGTATCTTATTAGATTAATGAATGAAAGCCTCCTATCAATTTAATTTCCATGAGCAAATACTGTAATTAAGGCTGCACATTCCCAAGATGGCAGTTTCTCAACGAAGGGAACAATTCCAAATGTAGATAGACTTCATATGAAATTTTATGTGAAGCAAATTATGAAAATCAGCTGCTCCCAAAACCAACAGTTAAGAAACAATTTAAAAACAATGTCAGTTCTACCAGGAGAAAACAGTGAAACCTATTAACTAAATTAATCTAGCCTGGTGAATTTGTACGAAAAAGAAAGGATTTTGCAGAATATTGTGATGATACAATGGTTTTAGAAGGTGTATTTTGTCCTTTTTTTAAATGAAGAAATGTTGAGGCAGAAGGACCGAGCAATCTGCTCCAAAGCACATAAAGTAAATAGCTTGTGAGGCCTTGGTTTTTTTTCAAAGTTGGAGCAAAAGAAGCAGCCTGAATGGGTGGGATCAAGCTCTCGCAGAACCAGGATTTTGTTTTAGTTATAGTTTTCAGTAGCAATTGTTGGGGTCTTGAAGCTGAATGTGGAAGCTTTTATTCCTTTCTCTGTCGCAGCTAAATGTGAGAGTCCCCTTCTTGCTGCTATGTGAGACAATCTATTTTACTGAATTTGCCTTTGCCAAGGGTATGTTAATGTGATATTACAATATTGGAACAGTTGATTAGTGGTAGTTGATATATATTTATAATTTTGTTAAGCATTTCTACAGAGTTACAGTTAAGCTAATTATTTTCTTTAATTATTATTTTGCCTGTATTTTAATTATAGTGTGTTTTATTTCAATCCTGGTAGTTTGACCAATTGAATTCCAACTGAAAAACAACTCTTGCCTTTAAAAATCAGAAGAAGATAGGGTCTAGACTATCTTCTTAATATATTTGAGGAGGTTTGGTCTGGTCTTTAACAATATGTTTCTCTATAAAAGGAGACTATTTTTATTTGTTGATGGAATGTGCATATCACTAGCTGGGGCAGCCATTTGTGGTACCCATCTCTAATTGCCCTGGAGAAGGCAGTAGCGAGCTGATTTCTTGCAATCTATGTGAGGTAGTGAAACCCACAATGCTGCTTGGAAGAGAGTTCCAGGATTTTTACCAAGCTGCAGTCATATTGTTTCAAGTTAGGACGGTGAATGGCTTGGAGCAAACCTTGCAAATGGTGGAGATGCTCATGATTCTGCTACCCTTGCCCTTTCAGATGGTAGAGGTTACGGGTTTGGGAAATACTGTTGGAGAAGCCTGGGTGTCCTGCTGCAGTATATATTGTAGATGGAACACACTGCTGCCACTATGCATCAGTGGTGAAAGGAGTGAATGTTGAAGGTGGTTAGTGGAATGCCAGTTAAGTAGGCTGCTGCATCCTTTATATTATGTTGACCTTCTTGAGTGTTTTTGGAGATGCATCCTCCCAGGCAGGTGGGCAGTATTCCATCACACTCCTGATTTGTGTGTTGTAGATAGTTGGCAAGCTTTGGGGAGTCAGAACGTGATTTACTTGTCACTGAATTCCTAGCATCTGACCTGCTCTTATAGTCATAATATTTCTATGACTGATTTAATTGTGTTTCCAATCAATGGTAACATCCAGGATGTTGGTAGTGTGGCTTCAGTGATGGTAATGGCATTGAATTTTAAGGGATGATGGTTAGCTTTTCTTTTGATGGAGATGGTTATTGCCTGGCACCTGTGTGACATGAATGTTTCTTGGCAGTTATTGACCCAAGGCTTGATGTTGTGCAGATACCGCTGCATATAGATGCAGACTACTTCAGTATCTCAGGAGTCATAATTGATTGTCAGCATTGTGCGGTCCTCAGCAAACATTCCCACTTCTGCAGAGATGTCCTGGAGTTAATATGATTGACCTCCAATAACCACAACTATCTTCCTTTGTGCTAGTTATGACTCCAACTAGCAGAGAATTTTCCCCTGAATTCCACTGAATCCAGTTTTGCTCAGGCTTTTTGATGTTAATTTTAGTCAAATGCTGCTCATTGTCAATAGAAGTTACTCTCACCTCTCATCTGTGATTCAGCTCCTTTGTCCATGTTTGGATCAAGCCTGTAATGAGGTTATAGGTTGCCTGACCCTTCCAAAATAACAATTGAGCATCAGTGAGCAGGTTGACATCACTGTTGGGGACCCCTTCTGTTCCTTTGATGATTCAGAGTAGACTGATAGGGTAGTAATCAGCTGGGTTGGATTTGTTGTGCTTTTTGTGTACAAGACATTCCTGGACAATTTTCAACTTATTTAACTGTCTGGTAGATGTATATGTTGTTGCTGTACTGGAACAGCTTGTATAGGAATACGTCAATTTCCAAACACACATCCTTGGTATTATCATCAGAATGCATCAAGACCTACAGAACCATAAGTATCCACTGCCTTCAGCTTTTTCTTGATATCATGTAGAGTGAATAAAATTGGCTGAAGACTGATGTTAGGGGACTTCAAGAGGAGGCTGAGACTGATTGTCAACTCTGTACCTCTAGCTTGATGCAAGTGCTTCAGAATTGTCCTTTGTACTGACATGCTGGACTCTCCTATCATTGATGAAGAGGACATTTATGGAATGTCATCCTCCCGTTAGTTTTTTAATTGCCCACTATCATTCACAACTGGGTGTGACAGCCCTGTAGAGCTTAGATCTGATCCAATATTTGTGCGACTGCTTTGCTTTGCCTGCTGCAAGCTGTTTCTGCTGTTTGACATGCAATTTGTCTTGTGCCATAGTTTCATGAGGTTGACACCTCATTTTTAAATATGCCTGGTATGGCTCCTGGCATGCTGTCATGCAGTCTTCAATAAACTAGTGTTGGTGCCCTGGCTTAATGCTAATGGTAGAGTGAGGTATATACTGGGCCATGATGTTACAGATAGTTATTGAATACAATACTCTGCTGCTTATGGCCCACTGCACCTCATCGATGATCTTTTTCCAGATGGTGGACCTATTCAAAATCTATCCCACTCATCACAGTGAGTGTCACACAATATGATGGGAAGTATCCTGAATGTGAAGACCAATCACTCCATCGAGTCAATGCTAACCCTTTGAAGGAGCTTTCCGATTATTTCCAATTCCTGTTTCTATCACTTTGTCTTGCAAGTTTTATTTTCTTTTTATAGTATATATCCAATACACTTTAAAAGTTAATCTTCAATCAGCTCACGCCCCTCTTTCAGAAAGTTCATTCTAAATCATAACAATTCAATTCATAAATAAATTCATCTAATGTTGCCAATGATTATTTAGTCAGACTACTATTATCACAGCATAAAACACTCTTGAAGAGTAATTTGTAAAATCCCTTCTTGTTACTTTATGAATGAAGCATGGCTTCCTCTTTGTTGCACTAGAGAAATTGACTTTAGGTGGTACATATTATGTGATTGCCATCCATTAATTTATAAGTTTGAGCATGTACCCTGAACAGAACTTTGGAGGCTTGGACCAGGGCCAGGATATATTCAAATCTCATGGCCTGGCTGCTTAAGTTATTACATACTGACCTCATGCCATACTAGTTTATCTATATTAAAAGCATGTGAAACCACCAATATAAATTGTTGGACATGAAAAGTGGAAAAGCACCTGCTTTGTTATAAAATTTTCCTTGAAAAATCAAGCATGCGTACGTACAAATTAGGAGCAGGATTTGACCTTTTGTCCTCTTGTGCTTACCCTGACATTTAACATGGGAAGGCAACGGCCTAGAGGTATTATCACTAGATTATTAAACCAGAAACTCAGCTAATGTTCCGGGGACCTAGGTATAAATCCTGCCATGGAAAAAGGTGGAATTTGAATTCAATAAAAAAAGCTTCTGGAATTAAGGGTCTAATGATGGCCATGGAATCATCATCAATTGTAGGGAAAACCCATCTGGTTCACTGATAACGCAGTGTGGAGCTGGATGAACACAGCAGGCCAGGCAGCATCAGAGGAGCAGGAAAGCTGACATTTCAGGTCGGGACCCTTCTTCAGAAAAACTGGAGAAGGCTCCTGACCCGAAACGCCAACGTTCCTGCTGCTCAGATGCTGCCTGGCCTGCTGTGTTCCTCCAGCTCCACACTTTGTTACCTCTAACTCCAGCATCGGCAGTTCTTACTATCTCCATCTGGTTCACTAATGTATCTTAAGGAAAAACACAATGTTGTTGACTCTTTACTACCCTCTAGGCAATTAGGGATGGACAATAAACATTGGCCTAGCCAGAGATGTCCAGATCCCACGAGTGAATAAAAAAAAATGCCTGACATGATTATGATCTCTATTCTACTTCCCTGCCTATACCCTTTATTTCACCTTCAATCAAGAATCTATCTAAAAGCAAAATATTGCCAATGTTAGAAATCTGAAACAAACACAGAGAATGCAAGAATGCTGAATAAACTCAACAGGTCATGCAGCATTTGTGGAGTGAGAAACAGAGTTAACATTTTGAGTTGAGTATGAATCTTCTTCAGAACAGAAAGGTATTGGAATTTTTTTAAAATATATACTTTTTGGCAAAGGAAGAGCAAGGAGGCAGATTTTAGTCCACTTATTTAAGGACAGATGTCATTTCATCGGAGGTAGTTCAGAAAAGGTTCACTAGGATGATCTTTGGTATAAGGGGATTGTCTTATGAGCAAAAGCTAAACAGGCTGCAACTGTACTCACTGGAGTTTAGAGAATGAGAGGTCATCGCATTGAAACATATAAGGTTCTTAAGGAGCTTGACAGGGTAAATGTTGAGAGGATGTTTCCCCTTGTAGGAGAGTCTAGTCTCAGATTTAAGGGGCACCAATTTAAGGCTGAGATGAGGAGAAATTTCTTCTCTCTGAGGTTTGTGAGTCTTTGCAACTCCTTGCCATGGAGACAGCTGCGGTGGCAGAGTCCTTGTGTACGTTTAAGGCTGAGACAGATAGATTATTGATCAGTAGGGGATTCAAGGAAAGGGCAGGAAAGTAAATGTGTGGAATATCAGATCAGCCATGATACTACTGAATGGCAAAGCAGGCTCAAGGTGTCGAATGCCCTTCGAAGGTTCCTATTTTTTACGGTCTTATGGTCTTATAGATGATATAGAGGCCTAGTGCGAAAGACAGTGTTGTTACTGGGGATGCTGGACCTTAACAAGATATAAAATGGGGGAGAATGGGTCCTCTCTGCTCGGAGCAAAGTATACAAAACACAAACATGACAAGGCTGTGGGGGAGGCTTGTCGGAGAAGGTAAGAAATATGGAGTTCAGACAAAATGTGGTCAGTTTCTGAAGTTATGGAATTTAATATTGACACTTTAAGGCTGTGAAGGGTATTAGTGGAAATTGAGGTGTTGTACCTTGTGCTAGTGCTGTGCTTCATTGGAACATAGCAGCAAGCCCAGTTCAGAAACATTAGCATGGGAACATAATGTATATTAAAGTAGCAAGCAGCTGGGAGTTCAGGGACATTCCAACAGATAGAGTGGATGTGTGCCCCAAAGCTATTGAACTCAGCCTTCAAAATATTCAACAATTCTGCCTCCAGTGTTCTCTGAAGAAAAGAATTTCTGGGCCTGGTGACCCTTTGAGAGAAAAAGATTCTCACCTCCATCTTAAATAGGAGACTCCTTGTTTTTAAGACATAGTGGGAACAGCCAATGCTGGAGAATCTGAGATAACAAGGTGTAGAGCTGGATGAACACAGCAGGCCAAGCAGCATCAGAGGAGCAGGAAA